>NW_027468564.1:9477504-9602504 GCF_046254945.1 Alosa pseudoharengus | reverse complement strand
ATTAAAAGTAAAGTAATGTTATCAAACTGAACAATATAATTGTATGTATTTATTCATTTATTTATTTATTTATTTTAGTGATTGTGGATATAGGCCTGTTTGTAGTGAGTTTATGCGTGTATGAATAATTTCAGTATTTTTTATTATTGACTTTTATTATAACTTTTTAATGACTTGTTTTGTCATTTTTAAACAGACGAGAACCTGAGGAGAGTTATAAAGAATCACAAAGCCAGTCTAAAGAGGAGGTTTGAGAACATATCTGAAGGCATCATCAAACCAGGAGCTGAGATTCTCCTCAATAAGATCTACACAGAGCTGTACATCACAGAGGGAGAGAGTGAAGGGGTGAATAAGGAACATGAGGTTTGGCAGGTAGAGTCAGCATCCAGATCTCAAAACACAGAAGACACACAAATCAACTGCAATGATATCTTCAAGCCCTTACCTGGACAGGAAAAGCACATAAGAACTGTGATGACCAAAGGAGTTGCTGGAATTGGAAAAACAGTCTCAGTGCAAAAGTTCATTCTTGATTGGACAGATGGGGTAGCCAATAAGGATGTAGATTTTATGTTCCCCCTTTCTTTTCGTGGGCTGAATTTAGTCAGGGGTGATCAGTACAGTCTTCACAGGCTCCTGCTGGACTTCCACCCTGAGCTGAAGGAGCTGAATGATGGTGATGGATACAAAGACTGTCAGGTTGTGTTCATCTTTGATGGTTTGGATGAGAGTCGGTTGACTCTGGATCTGGAACAGAACAGTAAGTTGTCTGATGTGAAACAAACATCATCAGTGGATGTTCTGATGACAAGCCTCATTCAGGGAACTCTGCTTCCCTCTGCACTCATCTGGATAACCTCACGACCAGCAGCAGCCAGTCAGATTCCTGCTCAGTACATCGATCAGGTAACAGAAGTACGAGGCTTCAATGACCCACAGAAGGAAGAATACTTCAGGAAGAGAATTGGCGATGAGAGTCAGGCCAACAGAATCATCTCTCACATAAAGGCATCCAGAAGTCTCCATATTATGTGCCACATTCCAGTCTTCTGTTGGATTGCAGCCACTGTACTTCAGCAGATGCTTAGACAGGACAACACCCAACAAATTCCCACAACTCTGACTGAGATGTTCATACAATTCTTGCTGATCCAGACAACTCGAAAGGATCAGAAATATCAAGAAAGACAAGAAACAGATAAGAAGAGGCTCTTGGAATCACAGAAAACAATACTACTGAAGCTGACAGAACTGGCTTTCAAGAGTCTAGAGAATGGCCACCTCATATTTTATGAGGAAGACCTGAGAGAGTGTGGTATTGATGTCAGTGAAGCCTCAGTGTATTCTGGCATGTGCACTGAGATTTTCAAGACAGAATCTGTGGAATCTCAAGAGAAGAAGGTCTACTGCTTTGTGCATCTGAGTGTCCAGGAGTTTCTGGCAGCTGTGTTTGTGTTTCACTCATATTTGGCTAAGAACCTTGAAGCTCTGAAATCCCTCATCAGTGATGAGCAGAGAAATGAACTCAATCCGTCAATGTTATCTTCTCTTAAATCAGTATTAGGATTACAAACTGAAGACAACTTACATGTGTTACTTAAGAGTGCAGTTGATAAGGCTTTGGAGAGCCAGAACGGACACCTGGATCTCTTTCTTCGCTTCCTTATGGGAATTTCTCTGGAGAGCAATCACAGACTTCTGCAAGGTCTACTGAGCCGCACACACAACAGCTCAAATAGCATCAAGGAAACATGTCAGTACATGAAGGAGCTCAACAGAGAAGGTCTCTCTCCTGAACGATGCATCAATCTTTTCCACTGCTTATTTGAAATGAAGGATGATTCCATGCACAAAGAAATTCAGACATACTTGTCATCACCAAAGAACATCAAACAGGAGTTATCTCCTGCCCACTGTTCAGCACTGGCCCACATGCTTCTGATGTCTGAGGAGGTGCTGGATGAGATTGACCTGAAGAAATACAACACATCAGATGAGGGGCGCAGGAGACTGATCCCAGCTGTGAGGTGCTGCAGAAAGGCACGGTGAGTTTCTGATGGAGAGACTGTGCTAACTATAGTGACTAAATATAATGTTAAGTCACATTATATTTATTCTACTACTAGCTGGGGTAAACCCAGACTAACCTGTTCTTTGACAGGCATCAATGGGATCTTTTCCAGGGCCCGTATTCACAAAGATTTTTAAGGCTAAAAGTAGCTCCTAACTGCCGAATTTAGGATAAACTCCTAAAAATAATGGGTTTGTCACTCATAACTTTAGGACTCCTAATTTTTTTGACTAAGAGTAATTCACAAAGCATTTTAGCCCTAAAAGTAGCACTTAAGACTGGGACAGCATAAAAAAAGTCGAGAGGACTCCTTACTCACAAACAATCCTAAGGCGCTTTTTGTGGCATTTCACGTCACGATGCCGATGTTTTGAAATTAACATGCGGTTCCAGGAGCTGTCAATCTCGAGGGAATAATTGTGCATTGTAATTAAGGGATGCAATAACGCCACCAACAACCAAAACCATTCATTGCAAGTAAACTAAATGTAACGTTTTATTGTGAATCAAATTGTTTCTCCTCTTTGCCAATGTAGGCCTATGTGTCTTCTTAAAGATAATTTAAAACCTGTTGCAAAGATACTGCAACATCGCAACGTGACGTGATTGTTTGTGAATAGGTCTTAGTGAGCTAGAAGTCCTCTCGACTTCTTCTAAGCTGTATTGATGTGTAATACCCATTTTATAAGTATCTTTACTGTTTTAAAAATATTTTGTCTTTATTTGTGTTGTTATGCAGACTTGCTGAATGCAAACTCTCAGAGAAGTCCTGTGGAATTGTGGCTGCTGTTCTACAGTCATCAAACTCCCTGACAGAGCTGGACCTGAACCACAACGACCTGGGGGATTCTGGAGTTCAGCTTCTCTCTAAGGGACTGTGTAGTCCTAACTGCAAACTGCAGACATTAAGGTTGGTGTTAGACATGTCTTTGTAAAGGATTATTGTTAGGACTAGTGTGGCACATTATGGTTTGGTTGGTGTTTTATATGTGTCTTAAGGCCTGTCCACACCAAGTCTAATTTTTCGGATGAAATTCACAAAAAATTAAGCAGGTTAATAAACACATTTATTCTAATTAGTCTGTACTCACTGAGGATGAAATGAAAATGAAAAAAAAAATGCAATGAAAAAAAACATTCAAAACTGTCTCGTTTGATGTGAAATTTCGTATGCAATAGAGTTCTTGACCAATTAAATAATGATTTTGCAGGGTTCCAATGTCAGCGATGTCATAAGTAGAATGACAAGCAGAAAAGGCTGACAAAATGTATGATATTGTATTGTATGATATTGTATATGAGATATGTCTCATTAGGCCTATATGCCAAAGTCACAAAGAATATACGTTACATCAGACTTTCTCAGGTGTTCAAGAGTGAGAACTTCACCACAGACAGCTTTCCCCACCTCTTACCACCTAACCATCAGTTCACACAGGGACGTCGTTAGACCTATTTTGGGGGGGCTGAAGCCACCCTAAGATGATCAAAAGCCCCCTAAAAATATATAGTAATAATATATGCGTCCAAATTTACATTCATTATTATTTGTTGAATAGCTCACGGAGTACTTATCTCACATAAATCAAGATGTCAAACAAAAGAGGGGAACCGGAGCTTTCCAATGATATTAGCGGCTAGGTGCTGTGATAAATGGTTCGCGTGAAAATTAACGTTGGGCATATATGACATTTCATCATATTTCCATTCACAGCACACAGCGCTTCGTCCATCTCCACCCATTACTGTCGGTGGTATGCAGTATCTCACAAACTCAACGCATGGTAAATCATATAGGCTATCAGAATAAACAGCAGACCTTACCGAACACGATGATATGAAGCATTCTTTTGTACAGTAGCCGTTTCCGAGTTTTGAAATTGCAGCAAATTTCTACATGGTATCCAACTTTGGGCTGAAATTCTAATGTAGCCTAATAGCAGCCCAAAATAATGAACTTGCTTTCCATATCAAAGAATCAAAAGTTGATCATGGCATGCACAGATCAACTGTGCTTTTGAATAGATATTTCTACCAGCATGCTCTAGGTGACATGAATGCAACAATCATGAGACACAAAGTATTTTCACTTAACATAAAGGCTGACATAATATATATATGCATGCATGTCTGATCACATCATATTTTCCCAGATATGGGTAGCCTGTTGTCTTGAAAACGATATAGCCTAGCATAATAGAGGGCCCTTACAATGACCAAAGACCTTAGTAGTAAAATTACACTGAAAATAGCCTAGGCCTCAAAGGACTAATTTGATATTTTACAGTAGGTACTATTAATTGAAATCCCTAACTTCACAAAAGTTCATGAAATGTAGGGTGATGACAGCCACCACCCCTGCCACTGGCAAGATAGGCCTACAATATCAGTCCCCGCAGACTTAGGTGCTATTTTAGGTCTAAAATGCTTTGTGAATTACTCTTAGTCAAACAAATTAGGAGTCCTAAAATTACGAGTGACACGCCCATTATTTTTAGGAGTTTCTCCTAAATTCCCTAGTTAGGAGCTACTTTTAGCCTTCATTCTTTGTGAATATTGGCCCAGACTGACCTGCAGAGCAAATTCAAAGTTAGTCTGGGTTCATGTGTGAAGATGAACTACACTGTTTTAGAACACAGTTTTATTTGAATGAGCTTTTGCAAATGTGCCTGTCAGTAATAGTCTGCAGGTGTGGGTAATTGGTTAATTGGGCCACACCCACTCTGGGATAGCCTGGCGGGCCATCCTATATCATTGAAATGTATAGTCTGGAATCGAATCATTCACCTGCTTAATCCAAGGGGCGGGCAGAGAATTGTCTTTCAAACTGCCTAGGCATGCAATAGGCCAGCGCTACGACCATATCCGTATCCGGTCGGCAAAACGGCAAATACATCCTTCTTCGAAAGGAATGACTTAAGTGCATTGTGTTGCTCTACTTTCAATGAAAAGCACAAGTCCAACTCCTCCAAAGTTGACGCCAACGCCGATTCAAACAACCGCTCTTCGTTCGCCATAGCCACCTTCCTTGTTGTTCACCGTCGCAGGACTGTCGTTATCCTGTTAAGCCCGCCTTAAGACTCTCTAACGAAATAGAGCGCTGTGATTGGAGAACATCCACGGTGTTAAGCCAATAGAAATTCCTATGGTTCGATACTAGACGTACAGGGTGAGCAAATTAATTTGCCGCCGCTAGGGTGCGTCTAGATTTCTAGGCTAACTCTGGGACACTTTAAAGGGGTTTTGATTTATGGCAGATATTTGTACATTGATGTGTAATACCCATTTTATAACAGTTTGTTAAATTAAAACAAGTATCTTTATTGTTTAAATGTACTGTACTGTTAAAATGCAAGATGGTGTACACTTGATGTATTTTGATGTTATGAATTGGGAAATTCCATCTTCATTACAGGATTGTGGTTGATGGTGTGCCACAAATAAATTATATGTATACACTTGTCCTCTTATAACATTACAAATCTTTCAGGTGTGTGTGTGTGTGTGTGTGTGTGTGTGTGTGTGTGTATATGTTTGTATATGTGTATGTGTTTATGTATGTGTATGTGATTTGGCATGGGAATGATCTGCGAAAGATCACTTGATTGCGTTGATTTATCAGGGCACATTGTATCCCTTACATTTATCCATCTCTACAATATTTTGTCTTTATTTGTGTTGTTATGCAGACTTGCTGAATGCAAACTCTCAGAGAAGTCCTGTGGAATTATGGCTGCTGTTCTACAGTCACCAAACTCCCTGATAGAGCTGGACCTGAACCACAACGACCTGGGGGATTCTGGAGTTCAGCTTCTCTCTAAGGGACTGTCTAGTCCTAACTGCAAACTGCAGACATTAAGGTTGGTGTTAAACATGTCTTTGTAAAGGATTATTATTAGGACTAGTGTGGCACATTATGGTTTGGTTGCTGTTTTATGTGTTTTAAGGCCTGTCCACACCAAGTCCAATTTTTCGGATGAAATTCACACAAAATTAAGCAGGTTAATAAACAGTTATTCTAATTAGTCTGTACTCACCGAGGACGGAATTTGTTGCAATGAAAAAAAACATTCGAAACTGTCTCGTTTGATGTGAAATATCATATGCGATAGAGGTCCTGACCAATCAGATAATGGATTTGCAGGGTTCCGATGTCATCAATGTCATGGTTTTGAAAGTGGTGTGGCCGCCCGGCCGTGCGAGGCAGAATAGTGGGTCAACCAATTGGAACAAAGCAGTCAGACGCAGAGGTTGCAGTGAAACAAACTTAGGAATTTATTTATAATGTGTGGGGAAAGGGGATGGGGAGCAGAGTTCAACTCAAGTCTTCAGTGCTGGACTGAGGCAGTCAGAGGACTCGTGTCGGCTTCTGAGACAAAGGAGAGAGAGAGAGACACAGGACAACGAGTTCAGTCCCTGTCACTGACCTTGTCACCCAGCCATTATTGGTTATCTTGGTGGGTTGTTCACGGTTCTTCAGGCCCTCTTTCCTGTTCCAGCCGTCGTATCTTCCAGTAGCACAATCACTTCAGCCACGTTCCACTTCAGCTCCGTTCCACTTCAACAAAATCACAACACAACGTTCCACAATGGGCAAACAGGTTACTTCTGAAAGGGGTGGCCGTAAGCCCTTACCCTGAGACTGGCTTTGACCTCTGGTCTCCACTCTTCTTAAGCTCAAGCCAGTCTGCCTGAGGTTTGTCCTGTTGAGCTTTAAAAAGGCAGCTAATTGCCTGATTAAACTTCTGCACCTGGCCAGAGGCAGGCACAGACACCTGGGGGGCGGAGCTTCCTAACGCACGGCTCTCAGGTAGTACCGCCCATCCAATACTATGCCTCTCATCTGCCTTTGCTGGCCTGTCTGTAGCCATGTAGGGCACTGATCCCCGACAGAGCCCTCACAGTGGGATGAAAAAGTTACTAAAAAGGCTACAAGCTGTCATAACAGTTCAGTGTAGTAAAGTTAAGTCGTACAGTCACTGAGGTCGATAGTCGCGTATCGTAAAACATGCTAATTACCAACCAATTATTTTGAAAATTCTAAAACAACTATGTTTTTTAACACTTCAAAATAACATTTGATAAATGAACCTTACATTTTTCAGTAACCATAGGTGTGTAGATTTGAACAAAATCTAGTTTGGTTCTTACCGGGACTTTTACTGCCTGAAATATCCGATTTTTTTTACCACGCTCGGAGTTTAGTGCTGGGCTGGTGGGTACCTATTCCCAACACACAGTTAGCCTGAGAATTCATGTCGCAATTCAAAATTCCACTTGAGCTCCAAGCAGATTTGTACACACAGCCTTACAAGACTGATACACTTATGGTGTGGGTGCTTGCGTTTCTTTAGGAATCCGTCTTGGTTTGTATAGAAATGAATATTAAGTGACACATACACGTAAAGAGGTTGGTCATACGTGACGTTCCAATATTCTTTTCAGGACGTGGCAGTTGCTTGAGGGAAGTTAACTTTCACGTTAACGTCGAAGTCATTTGGTGGCTGAAGCGGTAACTGCAAGTGCTAAATAGATCAGCAAGAGAGTATTAACACATCCCGGTACAAACATCTTGGGAGCTGTTTACTGTCGATCGGGAAGGACAGAGAAGAGGGAGTGTCTGCCCTAGTGAGACTAAGTTAGCGTTAACGTTACAACTTGGTGGACTTTGGAAAAGCCTTGAGTGGAAACCGTTAGCCTGGAAGAAGCTAACCGCGTGCGTAGCCAACCTTCCCAACTCAACAGCGATTCTCAGGGCAACGGTTGTGTGGGTACCTGATCTGCACGGGTTACCAGATCTGCATGATTACGTCATAATAGATGATGTGTCGCCACCTCATTCGTTCAAAGTCGAGAGTAGAATTCGGCTGGGTTTGAAGCGTAGTTGCTCAAGCGATGCCTGAGGTAAAAGTTTTAATATTTAAAGTGGACCCTTTCACAGCAACAGTGGTGTGATTGGCTGGTTTGTGTGACGTCACCTACGACTGCAAACAACGCTGTCTGATTAACCCTGCTGTAATCGCAGGGAAAATAAGCTAACTTTAGGTTATACTTTGATCTATTTTTATGTTTCTTAAGTGTAACGCTATTGCATTGCTGTTTGACAGTAGTGAAATCAACCGTAAACTAGCTCATATTTGCGAGTTATTTAGCTAATGCTATTGTATTGCTGTTTGACAGTAGTGAAATCAACTGTAAACTAGCTCATATTTGTGAGTTATTTAGCTAATGCTATTGTATTGCTGTTTGACAGTAGTGAAATCAACTGTAAACTAGCTCATATTTGCGAGTTATTTAGCTAATGCTATTGTATTGCTGTTTGACAGTAGTGAAATCAACCGTAAACTAGCTCATATGCTAGTGGAAACATCATATAAGTATAACTGCAGCAGAAGTTTATTCTTCCTGCCGCTCTCAGAGTAGCACTTCCATTGTCAAAAGCAATCCTCAGCCAAAAGCTATATTTTCTGAAAAACGACTCTTGGATATCACCTTGTCGTGGGAAACAGCAGATCACCACCCTCCAGCTAACAACAACTCTCCACCGATCAAGGTAAGTACATGAATTACTTGAATTTACCATAACAATTGCTTGATAACATTTTTGAAGTTACACAACTATCACTTTCTCTCATGAAAACAACGTTAATCAGTCCTTTGGTCTTATAAGTAATGTTACCCTAGCATAGTTATTTCGGGAGAAGAAATGTAAGTCTAACAGTGGCTAACAGTCTAATTTGTGAATGGGTTTTCCAACTCTCGGTCAGAGTCAATCTTACAGTTGTAGACCTATGGAACCTTGTTTTTTTACGTGTATCGGTAAAAAGTAAATACATGTGTGTTTATTAACCTTTTCCTCAGTTTATAGCTAAGCGCCACGGTTCAGCCTCTGGTTTGTGGTCAACCATTTGCGCGTAAAGCGACGAGCTATTAGGACTTATGAGTGGGTTTTCCTGTGGCCCTCACTCGATCGAGTCAATCTTACAGTTGTAGACCTATGAAATCGTTGTTTTTTTTTAACGTGTATCGGGAGAGGAAATACAGATCTTATTGAAAGCATTTCCCATATCGTAGTCTACTAGTTCGCTCGCAACAACAGCAAAAATGAAACATGGAGAGTGGATGTCTCCGCAGAGACACCACTGTTACATTAGATGCGCACTCAATCGTAATTCGACGCAGGGAAAAAAAAGCAACGACTGGTAGAAACGAAGGTAAACTGGATTAAAGCAAAACTTGGCCAAAAACATTGTGTATGCACTTGCGGTGAGCCTAGTGAATAGCGGACTATAGCATAACCAACAAAAGTATATTTGCACCAAAGGCAGTGCTGTGGGTTGTGTTTCTACAACATGTTGGCACCAAGTTAATTTCTGTCATAAACGGAGTAAGCTAAGCGTTTTCTCCATTGTCCACTCGATTTTCGCATAGACCTCTGTACCAGGCAGCCACAGCACCACACTCTTGGGGGCATGCTCATGAGCCCCCATGTTAATGCCCCCAAGACTGTAGTGCTGTGGCTGCCTTGTAACCTGCATATTGTTTTTATTTTTTCCCTATTATTAACACTATGATTTTCCGAAATAGTAAAGGGGAATTCCTGCGATTTTCGCATAGACCTCTTTACCAGGCAGCTACAGCCGTTACACTTACTGCCCATGTTCATGCCCCAAGACTGTAGCGCTGTGGCTGCCTGGTAACTCGAGCTAGGTGAAACCAACTGAAACAGATTTATGAGAATTATGTTTTAACCAAGGACTAAAAGCGTCAGCGAATACATTTTAATCATAAACATGATAACACATGAAAACTTCTTGTTCTAGTTCGATGTATGTTATACACAGCAGTGGTCATGCTTTTCTATGTATGTCCTTGTGAAGTTTGTACAAGGGTCAATGATTGTCCTAAATTTGTTTGTCCTTTGTTGTTCTTTGTTTGTTCTTTGTTGTCCGTCAGGCCTCAACGAAAAAGACCACCTTCAGCATTCACTCCGCATTACTCCTGGCAGAGACAGGTGTCTTGTCCTACTAACACCCCACTCGTGGCCTGCACCTTGATGTGGTGAGTGGGCTTTCAACTATACAAGTCTTACTTTCATGTTCCCATGGAGTATGGAGGTTAACTGGCACCATAATTTGATGTAAAAAGTAGTGATGCTCCGATTGAAGTGGCCTGAATGCGAGGCTATTGACCAGACGGATAAGCTACCGAGTTTAATTGAACATAGCCTCACGCAGACACACACACAGTGAACCACTTTGCGCTTACGCAAATCTACTACGCAACTAGGGATGTAACGATTACCGGTATAATGATAAACCGTGATAAAAATGTTGACGATAACAATTACCGTTTTCTTTTGAAATATCATAATTATCACGGTTGATTATCACGATGTTGAAACCGTGTGTTTAATCCTTCCCAGCTTCATCCGAGCCTGCTTTTGACATACAGTAGGCCTGGTACAATGAAGCAAAATTGGTACCCTACTGATTCTGTTGTCTAATTGATGGTTTTAACTGCGAATTGGATTAGGCTACACCTGATTTTAAAAGGCGGAACATTTTCACCGCAAAACTTGCACTGTATCATTTGCACTCTGCGTCTTTTTATGTTCGCGTGCACATTAAATCCATTCCACTCACGTTATCAGAAGAACACAGTAGCCTAAAGTTTTATTTCGAACACTTACTTTGGTCTCACTCAGGGTAGGAATTTCACGGCGGCCACGTTTTTGCCCCTTGCGTTGGCCGTGATGTCCATTTGAAAATCAGAGGTTTACAGGCCACGGTGCCCTTGGTGCCCTTCTTTCAATATTCTGCTTTGCATCCTACTAATAGCGAATTTTATTTAGCCTATGGCCTGTCAAAATAATCTTAGCATTCACAGCGCAAACTAATTTCTTTTACGCAGTGGAGAAAGTGACAGCGCAAGAAAGAAAGTGCGTCTAAATTCACCTATTCTTCTCAGTTGAACTACTCGCGAAGTAGCCTACTCATCACACAGACATCACAAGTATCACATGAAAGAGCTTTTTCTCAGCTTTTAAACTATGTTAGCCGCGAATTGCTGTGGTGAACGGTTCGCGAGAAACGTAAATAATATAATTAAATTTCATCATAAATTCTACTGAAGGTTTTCGTCCATCTCCCTACCCATTCCTCTCGGTGCAATACTTCACGAACCTTTCGTTTAACACATGACAAACCATATATCAGAATAAACAGCAGACCTTACCGAACATAAAGGTGTAACGCAGTCCCCTGTACAGTTAGCCGTTCCAGAGTAATCCACTTTTGAATTTGCAGTACATTTCGACATGCATGGATGTCTCCAAATTTGGGCTTTAAGTTTTACAATGTGTTTAAATTGTTCCACATGATTTCATAACGGGCCAAATACAAAATAAATGTTACAAATATCGCCTATATATCGGTAAATCAGAGGACAGCTGACTAAGAGTTTGTAAAAGTAGATCACAAAATGCTAAGCATGCATCTAGGCTATTTGAGTTTCTTAAAGCTACCTTGTGTAAGAACTTCTCCCATCTAGCGGTGAAATTCTATATGACAACCAACTGAATATTACTTTCTAGCCCCTCCCATTCCGAGCGCATTTTAACTCCTACGGTGGCCGTTTCATGCCAAAGTTAACATTGCTTCCAGTACTACGACTTCGTCCGGTGTTCCTTACAGTTATAAGGTTACTTTAGAAAACAATTACACATTGCATTTAGTTATATAGCCAGTAAACATGTTGGGTATGACCTCTATGTAAAGTGAATAGCCTAGTTTTACGTTTTCATTATTTTGGTAGGCTACTATTTCATTGCTAGCATCAGCTATCAGGTTCCCAAACGAATGCATGCTAATGTTATAGTACAGTAGATTCAGTGCTATCGTTATTCTGTATGTGCGAGATTAATAGTGTAAAGGCAATGTTTACAGCGTAGCCTACTATTTTTCTCAGTGAGCAGAGTCAGAGATCAGTCGATGCAACGGAGGTGCAAGGGAAAGGTAAAGGAAGAGGGAAAGGTAAAGAAAAGCCAAGAGCCGGTAGCAGAGGATCGATGAGACCTCCTAGGCAAAGAAAAAGTAAGACTCCAAAAGATGACGAGGAGAGACTGGAAGAACTTCAAAGACAAAGGAGAGAAGCAACGGAGGTTTGTGTTTTTAATATATTTCTCTGAACAGTATCAATGTCAATGACACCGAAATTAGCTCGGAAGCTGCACCAGGCACGTTCGTTTGCGTTGCGTCTGCTGCAGAAAAAAAATAGACCATTCATCTAAAATTGATTTTACGCGTTGTGAACGGAACGCTTCAGTCACGCGCTTGGTGTAGCTTCCCTGCCTGTTTGTATCTCAATTGTTTGTAGCAATTTCTAGCTGTTGCCAGTCAACTGCATGATGAGAGTTGTCTCCCAGTGAAATCACTACACATAATTACGTTATGGTCTATAGAAAATGTTACACAACATTTTCACCTTTTCATTGTCCATACACATACATAGTATTCATCATTTTGTGTGAACACTTGAAAAATGACACAGAGTAGGCTACTATTACTACTACTCTGCTAACAATCTAACTTTGCTACCTAAACAAGCCTATCTGATCTTATTTCTTGTGTCTTATTTCTTCAGACTTGTGGATGGAATGAGCCTGCAAGAGCACAGGAACCTCACCACACAGTTGCTATAGTGAGGCAGCCAGGTCTGGTGTTTGATGCATCAGTGCAGACATGTCGTCCCCCCACCTGTGCCAGGGATGCCTTGGTGTAGTTGTACACACTGCAGAGACATGCCAATCGATCAGAAGAGAAAATGCTGTGGACAAAACCCTGCCACCTGTGTGAGCCTTCTGCCTCACTACACACAGCACTGCCTAGATGAAGGTTTTCTCCAGATTCACAGGCAGTACATCACAGACATCACAGCATTAGGCCATGTAAGAGAGCCAGGTGATGACAATAGAGTTCAGATATGCTACCTACAGACATTTCATTTTCTGGCAGCATGGGTCTCTAGGACAGGGTAATAGAAGAGTGATCCCAAGCTGTGTGTGTAGGATAAGGGATAAATTCCCTGACCCTCAGGGACATCTCTGGAATTTATTTCACCTTCCTATAATGTTGTAATGTTGTGTTATTGTAAATAGTTTTGTATTAGTGTTCTTGTACTGCCTGTTCCTTTTAAAACTGTATTTAATTTATTTTACACCGGTACATCGCTATATTTTGCTTTCATGAAAATAAAAACTTTTAGAATTGATAAGAGACTGTTCATGCTGTACCTCATACATTACATCCACAAACTTATAATTAAAAAAGGAGTTGTGGTAATTTACCATTTTGAAACACCAAATGACAGTAACATGGTCAACAATGTTATTTGCAATATATTTATTTACAGAAATTAACAAATTATGGTATTTACACATGAACCCTTCCTTTTTGTATGGTGCCTTTGAAGCAACATGGGCCATCATTCTAAATTTGCAGTCTCCTGGAAAGCTGATCCTGTGGAAGACATGCAGTGTCGTTAGACATACACGCCATTTTATATAGTTCAACATATTGTTACTAATCTGTATAGTGCTATTTTGCCTAGACTGAGTTACAGGCAAGGTTACAATGAAGGCATGCACGTGCATCACATAACAAGACCATTGAATTTCGTCCACATCCTCCTCCACGATGCTCATGTCATGTAGGCTTTGTAAAAAATATATATAAATGCTTATATCATGAAAATATACAATAGAGAATGTCATCGGGTATAGACATTATGAGCATTGATGGGTTACCTCTGTTCAAGGTTCTCAATTTCAGGGGCTTCTGCAATTGCGCCAAGATGCTCATCTGAAATGAATAAGCAGAGCGTTTCACAACATATAACAGTACATAAAATGGTAAACACCAAGATATTAAAAATATACTTTCAGTTATTATCAAACAACAATCACATAGAATCAACAATTGTTTTCATGCAGTGAAAAACGTTCAGACAATTTAGTAGGCTACGTCTACAATTAATAAGACTACAGGACAGGCCTCAGGATGTGAACGTCACCCTTGGAATTGGCTACACTAGCATTATCAGATTAGGATATAATATTTAGGCTACAAAGCAAAAGCAATGAAAAATAACTACAATTTAGTGCCCTTTGCCTGTGATCCGTCATAGCAGATTTATGTTACAATCCTTTTTCATCGACGCGAGGAAAAGTATCCCAGACGTCATTCTAGCGTTATGGACAACCATGCTATACTAAGCCAAGCAACTATAAAACTTCGAATTTACACCATAGACTGTATGTTTACACGAATAGGCCAAATTACCTGTCGAGGAGAAAGCAGGCAATTTCGGCGTCCCTTTTAAAATCCTTGCTCCTCACGAGCTCTTTCCATCTTAGAAAAGCCACTCCAATATTGACTTTGGTCTGTTGTTTTTCCGGTCGCGTTGGCGTTTTAATTCTCTTTTTCGCTTCCTTGGCGACTCCTTTTCATGTCCTCGAGAATAGTTGTAATCCTCCATTTTCAACAGACTTTCAAATCTGCCGGCAGTCGCGAGTAGACTGATCATGCAATGAGTGTTGCCTACAAGCGCGAAAGGCGGAGCTGAATTTCCAGGAATGTCCCTAGTTGGCGAATGTATTTCAAAGATGGAGGAGCAACATGGATTCAGCCATTTGCGCGACTCGCGCGTATGTATTTGGAATAGCAGATTCTACACTTACGAGAATACTTTGATTAGTAAGTGGAAATAATTACACATGAATGAGCACATATTTTTGAAAGAACAAATGGGTTTTTGCTAAGAATTAACTCAAAAAAGTACACAATGTAGCTTTAAAGCTGAACTGTGCTTAAATTGTTCAATACATGATTTCATAACAGGCCAAATATAAAATAAATGTTAAATATAGCCTAGATATCTGTAAATATTAGATGTTCAGATGATTTGCAGTTCTATATAATATGTCATGTTGCATGTTTTTGTAATGTTTCATACAGTGATGCAGGTCTACTGCAGTGAATAGGCTATACAACTTTGATATTTTTTATAGCCTATGTGGCCTTTGTGCCCTCCACCAATATGCCCAACTGAAGGCCAAGTGGCCTTGCCCCCAGAATGGTGAAATTCCAAGCCTGGTCTCACTCATTGGATCCAAATAACAGTAATAGCAACCTCCAAGTCATGGTAGGGTAAGTTAAGCGATAAGCACATAGCCAATTCAACATGAAAAACTGAACGGGACACTTTTTGAAACTATTTCAGCTTGTGTAGGCCTATCAGTGCTTTCTGAACATATTGAACACACTTTTAAAAATACCGTGATAATACCGAAAACCGTGATAATTTTGGTCACTATAACCGTGAGGTTAAATTTTCATACCGTTACATCCCTATACGCAACCATGGCAAACTTATACATCTGGAGAGAGCTCCTTGCTAACTGTAGTGGAGTAAAGAGTACAATATTTGCCTCTCAAATGTACTTGAGTAAAGCCATGAGTACTCCCCAAAAATGATACTCGAGTAAAGTACAGATCCCTCAGAATTGTACTCAAGCACTGTACTCAAGTAAATGTACTCCGTTACTGTCCGGCTCTGTTCATTCCCAAACACCCACTAGGCTACTTCAATACTCTATTTTCAAAATTAACGCACCCGTGATGATCTACATCTAAACCAAATAATTTAGAGCGCACTTTGAGAGATGTATCCAAGGCAGGACTGTACACATAATCGTAATATTATTTGTTGCACGTGCTACAAAAATCATTCTGTGCAATGGAAGATTTACCAACGGTACACCGGTCTGATACAGTTTTGCCTATGGCTATACATGTGTGAGACTGAAACGCCTGTTTATTTGTTTGAAGTGCGTGCAGGGTGTGAGAGGGGAATCGATGTGCTTTGATTCCAGCTTGGTAGTTGTAGTCTGTGAGATTAAAAAGCATGTGTGTGTGAAGTATCCAAACAATGACACCTTCATTATGGCTTTCATTATGGCTGCTTTAGCAACAAACCTTAAGCTACTGTGTAGTGGGTCCCATTTAGAAGTGACTAATTAATTCGCGCTTTCCGTGATTCACGGAGCTGCGTGAATTTTATTAAAACTTTTCGCCACGATGTGCCAGCTTAAGTCCGCTTGATACTGTAAGGCGTAAGCCATTGGTTTCCAAAGGAGATTTTATATGTGTCGCCAGCATAGCCTATTGACAATTTATGTTGTAAATAGGCCTACCTTATACCTGTAGCTTAGGGAAGCTAACAGCTTTCTATTAGGATCTAGTTTGTTAACAGTTACGGTTTTGTCATAACTCCCAGATGCATTTTTGCATTTAGAATAGCCAGACCGTGGATATCTCAATCGGAAAATTAAGCAATATCGGGCGCCTACCATGGACTAGGCTGGGTGAATCCAGCCTGATCTGCCGGTGATTTATTTTTTGATTTCTTAAAAGATTGAGCTTGGTATGGTGAAAGCCAGACTAACCATGGACCTCAGTTACACAATGCAAGGGAACATGAATCAGCCTATATTTGCACGAACAATAACGGACAACAGCTCTTCAACTTGGCCCGTTAAAATGTGTATGAACAGTCTAGCGACGCATTTCATGAAGGCCCATTTGGACATGTCAGTTATTTGCCTCACTGGTTAGATGTAAAACTGCATTTCGTTTCAGACTACTGGTAAGCTTACATAATTTGTGCATTGACAATAAAGTATCACATGAACTAAAGATGACTAAAATCTTATGTAGAAGAAGAAACATTCACAAAAAATCCATCCATCCAAAAATGACCTTTGTTTTTGATAGCTGTTGAAAACTGCATGGAACTGACAGAGATGTTTTTGTTTATTAATAAATAAATAAATAAAAATATAACATTATGCTGATACCTTCTGCTTTTCCCAAATTCAATGTAGCCTACAGGTGTAAGTGACCTTTCATCAATCCAGTTGCAATGGATGAACTGTGATGAACTGCCCTTCTTGTGATTGTTTAGAGATTTTAAAGGTTTTATAAAAATACTACAACTTTTTTGCCTTTTCTACAATCTATTCACCTTTGCAGGGCCAGTAGGCTACTTTCTGTGCAGCCGCACACACACACACACAGGCACGCCAAACAAGCATACACAAAAGTTTCAAGAGTGGGGGATGGAGTAAAAGATGGATACAAATTGATTAGTGTGATTTATTTTCGCGGAACGGATACAGGACTGAGCGGCGGTCATATTTTGTACCGCTATGCGGTACATCTAGTTTAAAAAGCAACTGCAGCTACATTGTGCGTCTACCCTGATTCTGATACCATGGCGGTATTAATTAACCCGTGGTGGTCCGCCATGCTGAAATAAACGCAGAGGAAACACTGTTATGAGACCTCTTTGCACAGAGATTAATAAACTACTAAAGAGACAAAAACCTTATTTCAGACTTATTTCAGACTCTCTGTATTTATAGACCTTTAAGCTAAAGTTCTTCCACAGTTTTTAAAACCGGTTTAAAACACTGATTGTTGGTTTTATTTTCACAGGTTGACAGGCCTCAATGGACAGTGAGACATTGATCTACCTTTGGACTGGCACCGACCAGACATGGACACTGAAACTTGATTTCTCATGAATATCTTTACAAGATGCAACACACATTGTGGAACACTTTAGACACTAATAAACATGTCCACTGTTTTCTCTGGAATTGTTTTGTTTGTCATTTGTGGTAATGGATTTCCAAATGTATGGACAAGCTTAATTTTACTGTTTATGTGTGTAATCAGCTGATTTTAGAAATTATGTATTTTAGAAATGTATATTTAATTAAAAGCAAAGGTAGCCTAGACATCATATTACAAGAGTGGCCTGTTTAAACTTAAGAAAACATTGATTTAAACTAAAGGTACTTAAAGTAAGATTCACAGAAATGAATTTAATTTGCTGCCCATTTTATTCACACATGTATAGCTCGTCAATTTCTTTAGTCTGATTTGGTTTTGTCAAGGGTTGGGTTAACTACGTCAATGTTTCCGGTAGTTTGCATGTAAATCATATTACATAAATTGTAATGTCCGATATATCGAGGATGTGCCCATAAAGATTCACTGACGAATGTTGTCGGGCTGTAAGCGATGAAATATATATATATATATAACTAGGTGGCAGTGCAGGATAAGAAATAGAAGAGCCGTATATTAACAGGCTAGAAGTTTGCAATTTCGGAGCCTACTGCAACAAATGTTTTCTTTAAATTACAAACAGTAGGTAAGACTGCATGTTTTGGTGGCTAGCTGGGTATTTCTGTATTTCGAGGTTTGACAGGCTAGTTCGCAATTCAAATTTCCACTGGAGCTCCAAGCGGATTTCTACACGCAGCCTTCAACACTGTTTACAGCTCTTTGAGTCACGGTAACATGTATTTTTGGTACATAGCTAATTTAGATACACGTGTGGGTGCTTGTGTTTCTTTAGGAATCCGCCGTCTTGGTTTGTATAGAAATTAATATTAAGTGACACACGTAAGAGGTTGGAAATACATACATACATCGATGTTTGATGGCTAGCTAATAAGTGACAGTCTACTACACTAAGAGGTTGGAAATACGTTCCTATAAGTAAGACAGAGTACATCGATGTTTGGTGGCTAGCTGGTAGTTCTGTATTTCAAGGATTGACAGGCTAGAAGTTTGCAATTTAATACTGCAACTAATGTTTTATTTGTTTATATTACAAAAACGGTAGGTAGGCCTATCGGTGTTTGGGTGATTGGGCGGCTTGCCGGCTAGTTCAATATTTGAGGGTACCTGATCTGCACGGGTCAGGGTACCTGATCTGCATGATTACGTCACAATAGATGATGGGCGGCTGGTTCAATATTTCAAAGACACTTGCGTTCCTATGGTTCCTTCCTGTACGTTTGGTCCTTCAACAGAAAACAATAAACTCAGGCGAATTATCGAACAGCAATCAACATTCTGACCAATGAAATTCTGGAAGTGCAACGGCTAATAGACCAATCAGAATGTATTTTATGTATTTTGTGACGTAATCATGCAGATCTGGTAACCCGTGCAGATCAGGTACCCACAGTTGCCTCTCGTCTTGCCTGCCCACCAGTGACCAGTCTCCGCTGCTGGTCCTGCTAAGAGGTGTGTTGTGTTTGTGTGTCGCCTCAAATGTACTGTAGCCTACGGTTTGCTTTACACATTCTTTTAGCGACCTAGTGGAACAGTCAACGTAGACTAAGCCTAACACGTAGACTAGTTAACACAGAGGATTTTTTCTTGAAAGAAAAGTCGATCTCCATGGACTGAACCTGATGGGCTCAACAGATTGTGTTTTGTGGTTCGACTGCACTGCGCTGGCCTACAGTATATCATATGTGACGTGTTAAGTATACATCTTCACTCCGGGATTTCATGACGTATCTGGTGTGTACAGGCTTTTAATTATAAAATAACCCCCCCCCCCTCTCTCTCTCTCTCTCTCTCAGACTCAGCAAGTGTGGTGTATCAGCTGAAGGTTATGTTTGTCTGGCTCTGGCTCTGATGATAAACCCCTCCTGTGTGAAAGAGCTGTACGTGAACAACAATCATTCTGGAGGATCAGCACAGAAGCTGTTATCTGCTACACTGGAGGATCCTCACCGCAAAGTTGAAACACTTCAGTATGTAATCTAGAGAACCAGAAACATCAAGTTGTAGTCTGGATTTATTTGTTTATTTAAGTTTTATGTGTTTGTTTATTTATTTATATACATACATACATACATACTTACCAGGGTAGGAATTTCACGGCGGCCACGACGGCCATGGCCGTCGATGCCCCTTGCGTTTGCCGTGAGGCCCCTTTGAAAATCAGAGGTTTACAGGCCACAGTGGCCTTGGTGCCCCCTTCTTTCAATATTTTGCTTTGCGTCAGACTAATAGCTATTTTTATTTAGCTTATAGCCTGTCAAAATAATCTTAGCATTCACAGCGCAAATTAATTTTGTATTTAAGCAGTGGAGTGACAGTGCACGGCAAGAAAGAAAGTGCGTCCAAAATCACCCATTCTTCTCAGTTGAACTGCTCCCGAAGTAGCCTACTCATCAAACAGACATCAGAAGTATCACATCACATGAAAGAGCTTTTTTTCAGCTTTTAAACGATGTGAGCTGCTAATTGCTGTGGTGAACGGTTTGCGAGGAAAGTAAATATTATAAGGGTAAGGCTATTTGCACCCCTGGTACAATTAGCAGTGTATGCTCTTCGTACCCTGGTGCAATTAGAAGTGAATTATATTCATACCCCGGTGCACACAGCAATGTGTCCTATTAGTACCCCGTCTGGTACAAATATCAATGTATGCTATTCGTACCCCGGTGCACACAGCAATGTGTTGTTCTATTAATACCCCGTCTGGTACAAATACCAGTGTATGCTATGTGTACCAGTGTATTTATTCTGGCATATTGATCACACAATGTAATAACTAGATGTACCGCAGAGCGGTACAAAATATGACCGCCGCCCAGTCCAGCACATTTTTTCCACAAAAATAAGTCACGCTTGTCAAATTGTGTTCATTTCCTACTTTGTTCCTTTTTTGTGTGTTTGTAATTGAGTGTGTGCAGAGTGTGTGGTTGTTTTTGTGTATATGTGTTTTGTGTGTGTTTTTGTGTGTGTGTGTGTGGGTGCATGTGTGTGAGGGTGTGTGTGTGTGTATGTCTGTGTGTTTTTGTGTTTGTGTGCGTGTTGTGTGTGTCGTGTGTGTCCATGTACTGTATGTGTGTGTGTTTATGTGTCTTTGTGTATGTGTGTTAGTGTGTGCGTGCGTGTGTGTGTGCGTGTGTGTGTGTGTGTGTGTGTGTGTGTGTGTGTGCGTGTGTGTGTGTCTTTATGTATGTGTAGATAAATATGGCAAATCAGGGAACCACTTACTCTTTGCGATAAGTGCCATGCGATCTTTAACAACCATGGTGAGTCAGGACCTCAATTTAACATTCATGCAAAGGAAAACGTCTCCTGCAGTACAGTGTCCCTGTCACTGCAATAGGACATTGGGAGTGATATTTGTTTGGTGGCTTTTGGCCACAGGGAAAAGTGCCACCTACTGGCCAGCCACCAACACCACTTCCAGCAGGAACCTACTCTTGCAAGGAGGTTTCTTATCCAAGTACTAACTAAGCCTGCTTAGCTTCAGTAATTCAGCAAAGTCAGGGTATCTGCTGGTCTGGCTGCTGGCTAAAAACAAAAGGTGAAAGGCATATATGATTCTAACCGTCTCACTGAATTGCATTATGCACACTCAATTCTGGTATCTGCTAGACAACAAGTACCAAAACATGATTAGTTCATAGATTTCACATGTAAAATACATTTTATGCATGTCCTTGTGGGTGTGCCTGTGTGTGTGCATGTGCATGCATGCATACATATGTCTACTGTGTGTGTATGTGTTATACGTATGTTTACTGTGAATGTATGTGATCACTTGATTGCGTTGATTTATCGGGGCACATTGTATCCCTTACATTTATCCATCTCTGCAATATTTTGTCTTTATTTGTGTTGTTATGCAGACTTGCTGAATGCAAACTCTCAGAGAAGTCCTGTGGAATTGTGGCTGCTGTTCTACAGTCACCAAACTCCCTGACAGAGCTGGACCTGAACCACAACGACCTGGGGGATTCTGGAGTTCAGCTTCTCTCTAAGGGACTGTCTAGTCCTAACTGCAAACTGCAGACATTAAGGTTGGTGTTAGACATGTCTTTGTAAAGGATTATTATTAGGACTAGTGTGGTTTGGTTTGGACATTATTTTGGACATTATGGTTTGGTTGCTGTTTTATATGTGTCTTAAGGCCTGTCCACACCAAGTCCAATTTTTCGGATGAAATTCACACAAAAAAATTAAGCAGGTTAATAAACACAGTTATTCTAATTAGTCTGTACTCACTGAGGACGAAATGAAAATGAAAAAAAAAAATACAATAATAAAAAAAAACATTTGAAACTGTCTCTTTTGATGTGAAATTTCGTATGCAATAGAGTTCCTGACCAATTAAATAAGGCATAAAAAAAAAATTTCTTGGGTTCCGGTTTCCGACCGACCCTGTCAATTTATGTGCGACCCAAATTTATTTTATGAGCTTGGGGAAGAAATAACACTAAATAGTCTAGGCTACATTAAATAAATCCACAAATAAAAGGCGAACTATAATTACATTAATTAGCCCTTGCGTTATGTATAGGGATGAGCGTATTCTCTCTGTTACAAAGTAGCCTATGCACAGCTGTTCACGAAGACGATTGTTTTCGTCACTTACCAAGGCACTCGCAATTTTGTCCAAACACCGCAACTTTTTCGCAAATTTGACCAATCATCGTAGTTTCACTGTGAAATGTCACCTACCGCAACAGTCCCTCGCGCAGAATATTGAGCCAGATGGCACACTTACTTCTGCACCTTCTGCATATGACACCAAAGACTGCCCTAAGTGTTCGTTAGAGTTGGATGTCTCGAGACCGGTCTTGGTCTCGAGACCGGTCTCGAGACCACTTTTACGTTGTCTTGGTCTTGTCACAGTCTCGACCGTCTTTGGTCTTGGTCTTGTCTTGGTCTCGGATCCCTCGGTCTTGTCTTGGTCTCATTGTCTTGGTCTTGCGGTCTCGGGTCGACATAGTGGTCGGGAGATTTGCAACAAATATGTCCATGATACAAAACATAACATTCGATAATGCAACATTAAATTATTTCGCCTTTCACGCCCTTCAAATGCAACCTTTCAAATGCAACCAATCAATGACATACATGTATTTTGTTGTGATTAAGAAACTGGCGCTCATCCAATCAAAAGACGCAAGTGTAGCCAGCGCGAAACGTTAGGTTTACGTCGTAGCTGTCAGTCTCAGTCAGACCTAGTAATAATAATGTCAGCGAATTCCGCCGTCATTAAATTTGCATTCACGGAACATAGCTCACAGTCACACACATTCATGACATGCTCTGTCTCTGCATTGTTCTGTCTGTAGTTGAAATAATACCTTCTTAAATTTAATTTAAACTGGGACTGAACCTCTTACCCCAGCAGGGTTCTCAAGTCTCATGCAATGGGCGTGAGACACACGCAATTCAACAAGTTCACACGCTCACACACCACACCTTGCATTTCTCACGCAGAAATATTACTAGGGATGTCAAGGTATCTGCATAATTATTAGAGGAGGCGCAGGGATACGAGAGGATTTCTCGCAGGGTTCAGTACTAGCGCACCACTCACCAGCAAAATCAAAAAAATAAATAGCCACCGACATCCAATCAAAAAATAGTAGGCTATTCGTTGTATCCTGGTAAAATTCCAAAATAGCACATCCCCTCCCTACAACCACGTTATGCTTGTGTGGGGTTACACGTTTAAGATTTCAAAACTGCACCAACATTCTTTTTATTCAGAAATTCAACTGTCTGTCATTTGGTAAACCAGCCTACTTATGGTACTTTACAGGGTGTGTAAATCAAGCCTTTTCACGAACATTTGGCCTAGCCTACTTTATGGCAAAATGATTTCTTATCTATAAACTAAACTAAACTGTCGGTCATTAAGAAAACCTAATGATTGTGTCGTTATAGCTTTGTGTAAGCCAGACATCAGCAACGTTCATTTTACACGACCAATCACTCTCGTGGCTGCCTGCACTTTCCCTGTCGTCACGGCTGCAACTTTCGCACTCATTTGTGCTTTTTAGCGCCGTGTTCATCAGGTCCCTGGACACCCATCTGATCCTCCATGGACCATGTCAACAATGAATGAAAATTAGCTTATTATTAACGAGTGTTATCAATTTGAGCGAGTATGCTACACATAGGCCTCATTTTTTTCTAAACATACAGGACTGCTGCAGACAATGACCTGCCAACCACCATAATGTATAATGAACTTGCTGTCCTCGGTTTCGGCATGCACATGCTTAGTCTAATGATTCAGTGACGATATAGGCTACTCAAGTGAATAAAGCAATTAGCCTAATAAATAAAATATTTGTTTCACTCAGTACATATAGGCCTACATCTCGTAAATTGGTGAGCCATAGAATATCCCAGCGTCACGATTATTATATATCAAGATTCCAATCTATCCCACCTAAATATGAAAAGTTATTTCTACTGACATGCTTCCTGGTGACATAAAAAAACAAATGGTTTCCCTTGATAAGGCTGACATAAGAGACATAGGCTATGCATTATACTTTCCCAGACAAAAACAAGATATAGGATGTATAGATTACAATGACAAATTCAAGGTCTCAAAGGGTTAATGCTTCTTTCCAATTTTTTTTTATAATTAGTGAGTGAGTGCACCCCCCCCCCCCCCCCCCCCCCCAATCTCACTCCAAGCTGAGCTCAAAACTTGAGAACCCTGCCCCAGTATGCTGCTCTTATTCAATTGATGCAAGTTATGGTGTAACACCAGAGACTTTCTAATGTGGAGACACAGCACTCAAAAAATCCTCCATAGAAATGCATGGGGCTAGTTTGCAACGCCAATATGGCCGTTGTCTACACATATCCCACCCCTTCCTCGCCAAAATGTCGACATGTGTATACATTGAGCGAATCATGTGGTGTGAGTTGACTACTTTGAGCCAATTATGTGCTGTGTTGTGCAGACATTGTGCCAATCATGTGTTGTGAACTCGACACTGGAGCACGGTTGGTGTGGTGAAGCCTTGCGCACGCGCATTTCTGCTGAATAGGATGCCCGATGAGTACCCAAAAAGCGTTGCAATATGGCCGCCGAGTGGAGGGACATGCCTAAAAGGACTTTGGTAACACTAGCTCGCTAGCTGTTTTTTTTTTTTTTTTTTGGTCTCGGTCTTGGTCTCGGTCTCGTCTCGACTTTGTCTTGGTCTTGACTCAGTCTGTCTTGGCCTTGGTCTCGTCTTGGTCTCGGTCTTGATACCCTCTGGTCTTGGTAGTGTCTTGGTCTCGGTTTAGGCGGTCTTGACTACAAGTCTAGTGTTCGTTCCTCTGCAGTTTTGATGACAATAAATAGAAGGCTAACGTTAACGATCTGCTTACTTGCATCTCTCAACCTGGTGTTGCTAACCTACCTAGGCTATGAAAGTAAGTTAATTAAGGCCTACTTGGTTTACTGGCATTTGAGTAGGCTATGCAACCCATTGGCAAACGTTTATCTGGATATGTCCTTTTAGCTTGTCATGTTTATGTCAAGCTTATGTTTGCTAGCTTGTGGGCTTAGTTTGAGTAGTGCTACCAAAATTAATAAAATTGCAAGACATTTACCTCTTCTATGATCCAAGAATGATTTCATTCGAGTTGTTTTTTTTTAACATTTATTTTAACTAATGACATAGAAGACATTCCCACTTGCATCCACATATGGTAATGCACTATGCAAAAAGTGATTTACACTCGTAGCCGAACACAGTGAGATGCAAGCCTTCCAATCCACTCAGAAATGTAATTAGGCTACTCTCACGTCCTTAAAGGGGCAGGCAGTCAATTAGACGTACACCACCAATGTAATGACATTAAACAGAAGTGTAGTCAAATAGTTTAAATCAATATGAAATTACTAGATACTTACTTGGATATTAGTAATTATGCAGGCCACAGACTATGAATTATTAAAAAGATATGAACTTAATATGAATTACAAAATATATGAATGTATTGAAACATATGACATGATGCCATCTCTTTAGGTGACTGTCTTTTTTGGACAGTTCTACTATACTGCTTTGTGAATTACCTCAGTCAAAGCATTTTCACAAATAAAGTAGGCCTACTTTGATTTTCTGTAATCCTTACTGTTTACCTTTGATTATCCTTTTTAATAAGCATCAAGATTATCAGTGTGATTTTGGTCTTACTAACCTTAATTGCCCTAAATTTAAACTGGCCCGCAATTTTTGCAATTTTCACTTCCTCCTGCAATTTCTCCACAAGAAACAGCTAAAATCACCGCAACTTCCATCCAGGCATTTAAGGTCGCAATAGTCTCAAAAAACCTCGCGAAATCCTGGTGGGATTGATTTTCTACCTATCCCTTACTGCCACTGGGGGAAAAAAAAATAAAATTCCCTACCAACCCATGGCCTCAACTGACAACCAACAGGAACCAAACCTTTTTTTTTTTATGACTAATGGCTTTTTATAGGGTTCCGATGTCATAAGTAGAATGACAAGCAGAAAAGGCTGACACAATGTATGATATTGTATATGAGATATGTCTCATTAGGCCTATATGCCAAAGTCACAAAGAATTTACGTTACATCAGACTTTCCCAGGTGTTCAAGAGTGAGAACTCCACCACAGACAGCTTTCCCCACCTAACCATCATTTCACACAGGGACGTCGTTAGACCTATTTTGGGGGGGCTGAAGCCACCGTAAGATGATCAAAAGCCCCCTAAAAATATATAGTAATAATATATGCGTCCAAATTCACATTCATTATTATTTGTTGAATAGCTCACGGAGTACTTATCTCACATAAATCAAGATGTCCAACAAAAGAGCGGAACCGGAGCTTTCCAATAATATTAGCAGCTATGTGCTGTAATAAATGGTTTGCGTGAAAATTAACGTTGGGCATATATGACATTTCATCATATTTGCATTCACAGCACACAGCGCTTCGTCCATCTCCACCCATTACTGTCGGTGGTATACAGTATCTCACAAACTCAGCGCATGGTAAATTATATAGGCTATCAGAATAAACAGCAGACCTTACCGAACACGACAATATGAAGCATTCTATTGTACATTAGCCGTTCCCGTTCCTGAGTTTTGAAATTGCAGCAACTTTCTACATGGTATCCAACTTTGGGCTGAAATTCTAATGTAGCCTAATAGCAGCCCAAAATAAAGAACCTGCTTTCCATATCAAAGAATCAAAAGTTGATCATGGCATGCACAGAGGCAAAGTGTAAAACACTGGTCTTAACGGGTTGGCCTGTAGCAAGTATTTATATTCATTTTCATCAATGATTGAGTCAGACACAGCTCTCTTGAGTATAGACTTTATCTCCTCACTAAACTTCATTGTGGGATCACTGTGTAAGCGAGCATAAAAGTTAACGTCACCAAGTTGTCTTTCTATTTCTTGTACATAAGCAACCATGTCCTGAATGACAATTGAACCCCCCTTGTCTGCGGATTTCATCACAATGTCATCATAGCCTATTGTCTTGAAAATTATATAGCCTAGCCTTATATAGCATAATAGAGGGTCCTTACAATGATCAAAGACCTTAGTAGTAAAATTACACTGAAAATACTAAGGAAGGACTTAGTATACTGAAAGGACTAATTTGATATTTTACAGTAGGTACCAGGCCCGGAGTGGGTAATCGGGAGAATCGGGAGAATTTCCGGTGGGCCGCTTAACTTTTGGGCCGGTCAAAGGAAAAATATTGGCATTTGCCACGTTAATCTATCTTCTCTGAAAGTTGGCTACACACGTTCGCATTCTATGCCTAACACCGCAGCCTCTGCATGGGTTGTTCTCCCCTCCCAAGAAGAGTTAATTGGTTGGGTCCATATAGCCCGTCTTTTCTAAAAAGTTTAGATACCAGCCGGGCCGGCCCTACCGTAGTGATAAGCGTCAGGGAGGATGGATGGTAGAAAGATGCCTTGAGGGACTGAAAAGGCCAGGTAAAAAAGACGAAAAGTATTGGAGGAAAATGCTGCCAAATGTGCCAAGCTTCCAGATTTTTTTTGAAGAAGACAAACATAAGTGGCAACTGGTAAAGAGAGATAGCCATGATTTATAGCGGCGTAATTATTGGGATAATGGGCTATGGACGTTGTAGCATTGGCAACCTATTCACAAGCAACATATTAAATTAATTAGAATATTAGCCTTTTTGTATCATCCAATATGGCGATTCATAGACTTTGCAAATAGCATGCAAATATTGATTACAAAACTCAAGCTTGATCTGTATGCAGTAGTCTAGGCCTAAAAACAAAAGTAGCCTCTGAGCAGCAGATCAGCCAGTCCCCCGCTGAAAATGATCAGCCCGAAATTAGCTATGACTACAGGGACAAGTAGAAAGGATAATAGTTAACCATATGAATTAAAGTTATTTTATGTAAGAAAGAACTATGTGACCGCAGTAGCTACGTGATCAACCTATATGCCTTGTTTGCTCAGAAGTGGGTGTAGTAAAGGAGTAAATCACCAAACAACAACATATATCTGACCCATGCAAAAAAAAAAACATGTAAACAATAGTTCAATATGCCTCTTAGTGTAGGATACATTTCAAATACTTTATTTCTTCCTTCCTGTTTTTGTTATCAACCTTATCAACCTATCCTTGTGGAATAGTGGAATATTGGTAGCCTACTAATAAAAACTACAGGATAGTAAGAGCTGAAATGTTGCTTTATTTATCTAATTTCCACCACCACTAAAAAAGTGGGCCGGTCTTGGGCGTGAAACTCCCGGGCTGAAAAGTGGCCCCACTCCGGCCCTGGTGGGTACTATTAATTGAAATCCCTAATCCCTAACTTCACAACAGTTCATGAAATGTGGGGTGATGACAGCAACCCCCCTGCCACTGGCAAGATAGGCGTACAATATCAGTCCCCGCACACTGTTGTTATAATTAGCAATATAATCAGCATGGTGACATGGTGTCCCTGTTAATATAAATTAATTGAAGCCCTTTTAAGGTGTGATGATTTTTTCGGCGGGCTCTATAGAATGGAATCTCACTGCAACATTGAACAGAGAACTTCTCGATGCACATGATGTGCATGAAAAGAAAAATTATGTTTATTCACAGAAATGGAATGTGCATCATGTTAGTTTAGAATAGGCTATTTAGGTATTTGAACCCAGGATGCAGTGCAGCCTGCCATAGTTTTATAGGCTATGCTGATGTAACCTGCGTTGTTGAACCTGCACGATTCAGCCCTGCACACTCCCGGACTCGAACCCGCAAATAGCATCACCTCGGATCGGGAGGCGAGCGCGCTAACAATTGAGCCAAAAGCCCAGGCTACTGGCTCGCATGCCAGCAGCACTCTTGAGGCGTTGGGGAGTGAGGTTTACCAACGTTCCACAAGCACAGCTAAGCTAGCTGGCATCCGTTACACTGACAAGTGCTGCAGATCAGTCTCTGATAGCCTAGAATCTAGACGCACCCTAGCGGCGGCAAATTAATTTGCTCACCCTGTGCGTCTAGTATCAAACCATAGGGATTTCTATTGGCTGACACCGTGGACGTCATCCAATCACAGCGCTCTATTTTGTTAGAGAGTATTAAGGCGGCTTAACAGGATAACGACAGTCCTGCGACGGTGAACAACAAGGAAGGTGGCTATGGCGAACGAAGAGCGGTTGTTTGAATCGGCGTTGGCGTCAACTTTGGAGGAGTTGGACTTGTGCTTTTCTTTGAAAGTTGAGCAACACAATGCATTTAAGTCATTCCTTTCGAAGATGTATTTGCCGTTTTGCCGACCAGATACGGATATGGTCGTAGCGCTGGCCTATTGCATGCCTAGGCAGTTTGAAAGACAATTCTCTGCCCGCCCCTTGGATTAAGCGAGGTGAATGGTTCGATTCCAGACTATACATTTCAATGGTATAGGATGGCCCGCCAGGCTAAGTCTCTGAGGCTATGCCCTCTGCTTCTTAGCAGACTTTTAACATAGCCTGTGCATGTGTTATGTAACTGGAGTTGATTTATGTTTTATGTAATGGGATAAATATTTTTTATGTATGGATTTCTATGCAACGTCACAAAAACATGCGTGCGCAACAATGCTCTCCATGAAAAGAATAAAATGAGTTTTTGTGCTGAAAACTGCACCAATTCGAAATCACGATGGTTAGATTGTTCAATATCGGAATGCATGTCTTCGCCAAAAATGACAAAATACGTTGTTATATTAATAATGCAAATGAACGGCAAACTCTGAAATATAGTCTGAGATGAGATATTATTATCATTGAGACAACAGGGGTATACAAAAAAATCTGATTGTAGCTTACAGCAGCCGACTATTAAGTGTATAACGTTGTGGACGGCCACCAAGCGTCTGCCCCACGGCTGCGCGCGCATCTAGTTTTGTTGGTAAACGGGCACTCGCGCGCATCTAGTTTTGTTGGGTGACGTCGCACTCGCAGTCGCTGCCTAGCAACCGGGACAGTTGGAAAACAGAGAAGACATGAAACTACACGGTTTTGACAGTGGGATGAAAAAGTTACTAAAAAGGCTACAAGCTGTCATAACAGTTCAGTCTACTGTAGTACAGTTAGGTCGTACAGTCACTGAGGTCGATAGTCAAGTATTATTTTCAGTATGAGTCTGTTGAGTCGACATTGCGGAGGTAAGCAGTTAGTAGCTGGATGTGGCAGTTGTTTGAGGGAAGACGTTAACGTTAGTTATTTGACTGAAGCGGTAAGTGCTAGTGCTAACTAGATCAGCAAGAGAGTATGAACACATTCCGGTACAAACGTCTTGGGAGCTGTTTACTGTCGATCGGGAAAGACAGAGAAGAGGGAGGCTGCCATAGTGAGACTAAGTTAACGTTAACGTTACAACTTGGTGGACGTTGGAAAAGCCTCGAGTGGAAACCGTTAGCCTGGAAGCTCATCGCTCGCGCAGCCAACCTTCCCAACTCAACAGCGATTCTCAGGGCAACGGTCGCCTCGTGTCTTCCCTGCCCACCAGTGACCAGTCTCCGCTGCTGGTCCTGCTAAGAGGTGTGTTGTGTTTGTGTGTCGCCTGAAATGTACTGTAGCCTACGGTTTGTTTTACACATTCTTTTAGCGACCTAGTGGAATAGTCAACGTAGACTAAACCTAACACGTAGACTAGTTAACAAGGAGTATTTTTCTTGAAAGACACTCGTTTGAACGGCCATCACTAACGTTATCGTAAAGTCTGTCGGTCTCCATGGACTGAACTGATACATTGATGAACTTGTGTCACAGCAAAGTGTGTGTGTGTGTGTGTGTGCGTGCGTGCATGGATGGGATGGATGAGTGACCTGACCTGATGGGCTCAACCGATTGCACTGCGCTGGCCTACAGTATATCATATGTGACGTGTTAAGTATACATCTTCCCTCCGGGATTTCATGACGTATCTGGTGTGCACAAATAACCCCCCCCCCTCTCTCTTTCTCTCTCTCTCAGACTCAGCAAGTGTGGTGTATCAGATGAAGGTTATGTCTGTCTGGCTCTGGCTCTGATGATAAACCCCTCCTGTGTGAAAGATCTGTACGTGAACAACAATCATTCTGGAGGATCAGCACAGAAGCTGTTATCTGCTACACTGGAGGATCCTCACCGCAAAGTTGAAACACTTCAGTATGTAATCTAGAGAACCAGAAACATCAATATGTAGTCTGGATTTATTTATTTATTTATTTATTTATTTGTTTATTTATACATACTTACATTTACATAAGTCAGGATACATGGAATTGCATCCCTACTGCGTAATCTCCTACCCTGGAAATCCAGAGTTCTCGCGAGAGCACAATGGAATTGTCTCTGCGAGACACTCTGGCAATGAGCAGTGATGCACGTTACTTTTTCCCCTTGCATTCCGGGGAACCAGCTAAACTGATGAAGACAGTGCTGCAAAGTTGGAGGACAGTACACATTGGTCGTAGTGTTATTCGATTGCGTCAAAGTCCGAAATCATTCAGAGTAAACATGGTCTAGTGTTATCCAATTGCGTGCAGTGAGATTTTTAAATGCATGCTTGTTGCCGCCCCTGGAGTTGGGCCATTACATTGTTCGTGACCCTTAATCTTTCTAGATTACCAGGGTCTGGATTTTCCACACATCCACACAGAACAGAACATTTGATTTACAGACTTAAGCAAAAAACTTTATTCAAAAAACTTTTGAATAACAAAATACATTTCCTACTGTAGTGTCTAGAACAACAGTACATTTGATTGGCAGATACCATAATCAACGAAAAGCGGGAAACCCAGGAGTAAATGCGCTTCTAATGTAATTCTAGTGTTGTTTACAAGTAGGCTACAGTATGTGTCCTGTTACTGTTACTGTAGAAGGACTCTGTAGTCCTTACTACAGGCAACAAATGAATCATGAATCAATCAATAATCAGCAAATCTAAATGCAGCATCAACTGTTTAGACTGGTACCATTTTCTTTGCATTTCACTAAATTTAGTCGATTTGATTCAAAGTCACCTTGCATAGTGATATGTTGAGTTCTGTCATAATTCTGTCAAATGTCGTTGCAGATTTGCTGACCGTAAACTCACAGATAAATCCTGTGAGATTGTTGCTTCAGTTCTACAATCACCAAACTCCCTACTACAGCTGGACTTGAGTGACAATGACCTGGGGGATTCTGGAGTTCAGCTTCTCTCAAAAGGACTGTCCAGTTTTAACTGCAAAATACACACATTAAGGTGGGTATACATTTTATTATCATCTTAGATTTCCTGATTAGGGAGAAAAACCATGACAATATAACATCAATTGGTCAGAACCAAAAAGTAGCATTGAACATGCTGAACCTTATTGCTTATGCTTAGAGTTTCAAAATCTGTTTCTGGATTGGTCTAGTCCGTGACACATTATGTTACAATAAAGTAATATGGCACGAGTGATAGTGGCATCGGTAGCAGATATCACCATGGCTGTTATTTGCAATCAGGCACGAGGCCAGAGGCCAAGTGCAGTGTGTTTTACATGGTGCCTGAACATTTATTTAGAGCACTGGAGCAGTTCTGTAGTCTATTGATATTTTCTATCATTTTTAGAACTATTAATAATAATGCCTATTCTTAAAGTCCACTGCCCAACAATGTCATGTAGGTGCTGAATAGATATAGTGCTGATAGGAAGTTTTTTCAGTTAAATTTTGATAACTGTAAAAACAAATGTGTCTAAGGAGGAGTGTGTACTAATTCAATAAATATCTCCTCCACACTTTGCATCACAGTCATGATATTCAATTTACTAGAGTCTCTCTCTCTCTCTCTCTCTCTCTCTCTCTCTCTCAGGCTCTCTGATTGTCTCATCTCAGAGAAGGGTTGTGGTTTTCTTGCTTCAGCTCTGTCTTCAAACCCCTCCCATTTAAAACTGCTTGATCTCAGCTACAATTATCCTGGAGAATCAGGACTGAAGCTGTTATCTGCTAGACTGGAGGATCGATCCTGTCTGTAAACTGGAGATACTGAAGTATGTTCAGAAAGAACCCCCATTGTTGCACATTTAAACATTCAGCACGTTTTCATGCCAGGAATAAACCGTTTTGAATCAGTCTATTGCCCAAATTCCGTTTTTGTCAATATTCCGTTTAACCTGTTTACAAGCAAGTAGAATGTCACATTTTGAGCGTATTGCTGTTTAACCCTAGGAAATAGGTTCCCAACGTCCTGACGTAAATCTCCACTGGTGGAATTCCCTCTTTTGGCTGCATAATACAACAGCTTCAGGGTCTTCCACCTATATTTCACTTGTTCAAGCGTACATCGATAGCCATCCTCATCAAGTTTTTAACAAAACTTTTTGAAAACGTCGCTATTACGACATTTTCTCCCGTCGATGAACTCCATGACGTGCATGATTGCAAGACATAAGTTTGTCTACTCGTCTTTCCAAAAGTGTGTGCGATGTTTTGCCATGATTAGGAAAGTGCCTGAGAGACAATCGGTTCATGTTTTCCTAATTCTGTGGGAATTGAGCATGCGCAGGCCTACAACACTCTTCCTTCTGGGAGCATATTCCGTTTAAAGTGTTTTCATGACCCAATATTCCGTTTAAAACAGGCTTATGCTTTGGTTTATTAATAAACTGAATATGGCCTTTTTCGGTTTATTTCAATCAGAATGAGGTGTTTACAAGACACACGCATATTCGGTTTATTCCCAATAAACTGATTTGAAACCGTTTATTTGCTGCATTGAACCGTGCTGATTGTCTCCATTTTGGAGACTATAGTTATTTCTTCATACCGAGCGTACCGGCCTATTTTCAAATGTGTATTATATTAGCTGCTTTACACTGAAATATATTTATTTCTTTGATGCAGCATGCAATAGTGCAAATATTTAGAGGTGCATTCAAATTCGCAGGCATAGCCAAATGTTAAGGAAACATCCGAGAAAGCATATTGACCATAAACATTCATGAATTTTCGTGATTTATATATGGCAGCAGACTTTTCTGTGGGATAATAAATCACCTTACATTTCACAGGTGGCACAAATAGAAAATCAGCAGTGTTGACATCTGTCAAATGGTACATGTTTCTGACATTTTGCTTTTCTTACAGAACTGACCATGCTTCTTTAGACAGAGCACGACCACGTTTGCTGAGATGTAAGTTCTTTTTCTTTTTTATTATTGTTTATTGTGTTGGTAGATTGTGTGTTGGTAGATTGAGTAAGAGTGTGTGTGTTTATGTGTGTGTGTGTGTGTTGGTAGATTGGGTAGAAGTGTGTGTGTGTGTGTTTGTAGATTGAGTAGGTGTGTGTGTTGGTAGATTGAGTAGGAGTGTGTGTGTGTTTGTGAGTGTGTGTGTGTGCGTGTGTGTTGGTAGATTGAGTAGGAGTGTGTGTGTGTGTGTGTGTGTGTGTTGGCAGATTGAGTAGGAGTGTGTGTGTGTTGGTAGATTGAGTAGGAGTGTGTGTGTGTGTGTGTGTATGTTGGTAGATTGAGTTGGAGTGTGTGTGTGTGTGTGTGTGTGTGTGTGTGTGTGTGTGTGTTGGCAGATTGAGTAGGAGTGTGTGTGTGTGTTGGTAGATTGAGTAGGAGTGTGTGTGTGTGTGTGTTTGTGTGTGTGTGTGTTAGTAGATTGGGTAGGAGTGTGTGTGTGTTTGTGTATGTATGTGTGTTGGTAGATTGAGTAGGAGTGTGTGTGTGTGTGTGTGTGTGTGTGTGTGTTGGCAGATTGAGTAGGAGTGTGTGTGTGTTGGTAGATTGAGTAGGAGTGTGTGTGTGTGTGTTGGTAGATTGAGTAGGAGTGTGTGTGTGTGTGTGTGTGTTGGCAGATTGAGTAGGAGTGTGTGTGTGTTGGTAGATTGAGTAGGAGTGTGTGTGTGTGTGTGTGTGTGTGTTGGCAGATTGAGTAGGAGTGTGTGTGTGTTGGTAGATTGGGTAGGAGTGTGTGTGTGTTTGTGTGTGTATGTGTGTTGGTAGATTGAGTAGGAGTGTGTGTGTGTGTGTGTGTGTGTGTGTGTGTGTGTTGGCAGATTGAGTAGGAGTGTGTGTGTGTTGGTAGATTGAGTAGGAGTGTGTGTGTGTGTGTTGGTAGATTGAGTAGGAGTGTGTGTGTGTGTGTGTGTGTGTGTGTGTGTGTGTGTGTGTTGGCAGATTGAGTAGGAGTGTGTGTGTGTTGGTAGATTGAGTTGGGGTGTGTGTGTGTGTGTGTGTGTGTGTGTGTGTGTGTGTGTTGGCAGATTGAGTAGGAGTGTGTGTGTGTGTTGGTAGATTGAGTAGGAGTGTGTGTGTGTGTGTTTGTGTGTGTGTGTGTTAGTAGATTGGGTAGGAGTGTGTGTGTGTTTGTGTGTGTATGTGTGTATGTGTGTTGGTAGATTGAGTAGGAGTGTGTGTGTGTGTGTGTGTGTGTGTGTGTGTGTTGGCAGATTGAGTAGGAGTGTGTGTGTGTTGGTAGATTGAGTAGGAGTGTGTGTGTGTGTGTTGGTAGATTGAGTAGGAGTGTGTGTGAGTGTGTGTGTGTGTGTTGGCAGATTGAGTAGGAGTGTGTGTGTGTTGGTAGATTGAGTAGGAGTGTGTGTGTGTGTGTGTGTGGGTAGATTGAGTAAGTGTGTTGGTAGATTGAGTAGGTGTGTGTGTTTGTGTGTGTGTTGGTAGATTAAGTAGGTGTGTGTGTTTGTGTGTGTGTTGGTAGATTAAGTAGGAGTGTGTGTGTGTGTTGGTAGATTGAGTAAGAGTGTGTGTGTGTGTGTGTGTGTGTGTTGGTAGATTGAGTAGGTGTGTGTGTTGGTAGATTGAGTTGGACTGTGTGTGTGTGTGTGTGTGTGTGTGTGGGTAGATTGAGTAGGTGTGTGTGTTGGCAGATTGAGTAGGAGTGTGTGTGTGTGTGGGTAGATTGAGTAGGTGTGTGTGTTGGTAGATTGAGTAGGAGTGTGTGTGGGTGTGTGTGGGTAGATTGAGTAGGTGTGTGTGTTGGTAGATTGAGTAGGAGTGTGTGTTGGTAGATTGAGTTGGACTGTGTGTGTGTGTGTGTGTGTGTGTGGGGGTAGATTGAGTAGGTGTGTGTGTTGGCAGATTGAGTAGGAGTGTGTGTGTGTGTGTGTGTGGGTAGATTGAGTAGGTGTGTGTGTTGGTAGATTGAGTAGGAGTGTGTGTTTGTGTGTGTATTAGTAGATTGAGTAGGTGTGTGTGTTGGTAGATTTGAGTAGGAGTGTGTGTGTGTGTGTGTGTTGGTAGATTGAGTAGGAGTGTGTGTGTATGTGTGTGAGTTGGTAGATTGAGTAGGAGTGTGTGTGTGTGTGTGTTGGTAGATTGAGTAGGAGTGTGTATGTGTGTGTGTGTTGGCAGATTGAATAGGAGTGTGTGTGTGTGTGTTGGTAGATTGAGTAGGTGTGTGTGTTGGTAGATTGAGTTGGACTCTGTGTGTGTGTGTGTGTGTGTGTGTGTGTGGGTGTGTGTGTGTGTGTGGGGGTAGATTGAGTAGGTGTGTGTGTTGGCAGATTGAGTAGGAGTGTGTGTGTGTTGGTAGATTGAGTAGGAGTGTGTGTGTGTGTGTGTGTGGGTAGATTGAGTAGGTGTGTGTGTTGGTAGATTGAGTAGGAGTGTGTGTTCCCATTCCACTCACTCCTCTTGTCTGCATATGTGTGTGTGTGTGTTCCCCATATTCTGATGAGGATGTTCTCTCTGTATGTGTGTGTGTGTGTGTGTGTGTGTGTGTGTGTGTGTGTGTGTTGGCAGATTGAGTAGGAGTGTGTGTGTGTGTTGGTAGATTGAGTAGGAGTGTGTGTGTGTGTGTTTGTGTGTGTGTGTGTTAGTAGATTGGGTAGGAGTGTGTGTGTGTTTGTGTGTGTATGTGTGTTGGTAGATTGAGTAGGAGTGTGTGTGTGTGTGTGTGTGTGTGTGTGTGTGTGTGTTGGCAGATTGAGTAGGAGTGTGTGTGTGTTGGTAGATTGAGTAGGAGTGTGTGTGTGTTTGTGTGTGTGTTGGTAGATTGAGTAGGATTGTGTGTGTGTATGTGTGTGTGTGTGTTGGCAGATTGAGTAGGAGTGTGTGTGTGTTGGTAGATTGAGTAGGAGTGTGTGTGTGTGTGTGTGTGGGTAGATTGAGTAAGTGTGTTGGTAGATTGAGTAGGTGTGTGTGTTTGTGTGTGTGTTGGTAGATTAAGTAGGTGTGTGTGTTTGTGTGTGTGTTGGTAGATTAAGTAAGAGTGTGTGTGTGTGTTGGTAGATTGAGTAAGAGTGTGTGTGTGTGTGTGTGTGTGTGTTGGTAGATTGAGTAGGTGTGTGTGTTGGTAGATTGAGTTGGACTGTGTGTGTGTGTGTGTGTGTGTGTGTGTGTGTGTGTGTGTGTGTGTGTGGGTAGATTGAGTAGGTGTGTGTGTTGGCAGATTGACTAGGAGTGTGTGTGTGTGTGGGTAGATTGAGTAGGTGTGTGTGTTGGTAGATTGAGTAGGAGTGTGTGTGGGTGTGTGTGGGTAGATTGAGTAGGTGTGTGTGTTGGTAGATTGAGTAGGAGTGTGTGTTGGTAGATTGAGTTGGACTGTGTGTGTGTGTGTGTGTGTGTGTGTGTGTGTGTGTGTGGGGGGGTAGATTGAGTAGGTGTGTGTGTTGGCAGATTGAGTAGGAGTGTGTGTGTGTGTGTGTGTGTGTGGGTAGATTGAGTAGGTGTGTGTGTTGGTAGATTGAGTAGGAGTGTGTGTTTGTGTGTGTATTAGTAGATTGAGTAGGTGTGTGTGTTGGTAGATTTGAGTAGGAGTGTGTGTGTGTGTGTGTGTTGGTAGATTGAGTAGGAGTGTGTGTGTATGTGTGTGAGTTGGTAGATTGAGTAGGAGTGTGTGTGTGTGTGTGTTGGTAGATTGAGTAGGAGTGTGTGTGTGTGTGTGTTGGCAGATTGAATAGGAGTGTGTGTGTGTGTGTTGGTAGATTGAGTAGGAGTGTGTGTGTGTGTGTGTGCCTGTGTGTGTATGTCTATGTGTGTGCCTGTGTGTGAGTTGGTAGATTGAGTAGGAGTGTGTGTGTGTGTTGGTAGATTGAGTAAGAGTGTGTGTGTGTGTGTGTGTGTGTTGGTAGATTGAGTAGGTGTGTGTGTTGGTAGATTGAGTTGGACTCTGTGTGTGTGTGTGTGTGTGTGTGTGTGTGTGTGGGGGGGGGTAGATTGAGTAGGTGTGTGTGTTGGCAGATTGAGTAGGAGTGTGTGTGTGTTGGTAGATTGAGTAGGAGTGTGTGTGTGTGTGTGTGTGGGTAGATTGAGTAGGAGTGTGTGTGTGTGTGTGTTGGTAGATTGAGTAGGAGTGTGTGTTCCCATTCCACTCACTCCTCTTGTCTGCATATGTGTGTGTGTGTGTTCCCCATATTCTGATGAGGATGTTCTCTCTGTATGTGTGTGTGTGTGTGTATGTGTGTGTGTGTGTGTGTTGTTAAGGTGTGTGGGCGTGTGTTTGTATTGACATACTGTGTTTGTGTTTGTTTGTTTGTTTGTTTGTGTTGAAATGGTGTGTGTGTGTTCTCATGTTATCTCTGTATGTGTGTGTGTGTGTGTTCTCATGTTATCTCTGTATGTGTGTGTGTGTGTGTATGTGTGTGTGTTCTCATGTTCTCTCCTCTTGTCTGCAGATGCCTGTGATCTCACACTGGACCCAAACACAGCAAACAGAAATCTCTCTCTCTCTGAGGGGAACAGAAAGGTGACACGTGTGGAGAAGAAGCAGCCGTATCCTGAACACCCAGAGAGATTTGACTACAGGTGGTCTCAGGTGTTGTGTAGAGAGGGTCTGACTGGACGCTGCTACTGGGAGGCTGAGAGGAGTGTTGGAGCTGAGATATCTGTGGCCTATAAAAGCATCAAGAGGAAAGGGAGCAGTGATGACGTCACAATGGGACGGAATGCCAAGTCCTGGAGTCTGCACTGCTCTGATCACAGATACTCTGTCCTGCACAATAATAAACTCACTGACATACCTGCCCCCTCCTCCCGCTCCAGAACAGTAGGAGTTTACCTGGACTGGCCGGCCGGCACTCTGTCCTTCTACAGCGTCTCCACTGACACACTCACCCATCTGCACACGTTCCACTCCACATTCACTGAGCCCCTCTATCCAGGGTTTTGGGTTTGGAGTTCTGGCTCCTCAGTGTCCCTGTGCAAGATCACATGAGCTCCTCCTCCAATAGGTACATCCACCCTGTCTCTCTCTCCCTCTCTCACTCTAATTCAGTGTGTGTGTGTTGTGTGTGTGTGTGGTTTGTGTGTGTGTGTGTGTTTTTGTATGACACTGTTGTCTCTCTATTTATCTCTCTTTTTCTCTACCAGTCTCTAATCCCTTCTTTCCTCCCTCTCTCCTCCAACAGATACATCCACCCCCCCCCCCTCTCTCTCTCTCTCTCTCTCTACCCTCAGTCCCCCCCCCTCTCTCTCTCTCCCTCTCTCTCTCTCTCTCTCTCTCTCTCTCTCTCTACCCTCAGTCCCCCCCTCTCTCTCTCTCTCCCTCTCTCTCTCTCTCTCTCTCTACCCTCACTCTCTCCCCCCCTTCTTTTCCTCTTTCTCTGTCTCTCATTTTCCTCCATTTTTAGATTTTAGATTTGCGTGTGTGTGTGAGTCATTATGTGTGTGTGTGTGTGACACTGTAATGTAATACAGGCTTGTAGGCACAAGAAGCTGTTTTACAAACAACTTTAGTAAAGAGGGTATTACATTATTGTTGATATATATTTTGGCATATCACAGTCATCAAGCTGATATTTTTGAAGTGTGTGTGTGTGGTTTGTATAACACTGTTTTTTATTTAATCAACTGCCAAAATTCAGACTTAAATTCATCAAGTCCAGATACTCAAACATTCCACAGTAACCATGTAACCGTAGCAACATCCATTGTGATGCTTGATCTGTGGCCCTGGCAGTGGAGCAGAGCTTGTTGCTATGGCATTAGCTCCAGCTTTGGCCCGTAGACTGTATAAAGAACTGCAGGAACACCAGTCACACACACTCCTGTTCAAACACATGTGTGATGCTGAGATGCTGTTTAGATATTGATATTCAGTCATATAATTACTGTTCTGGTGAAACTAAACAAATGCTGATATTACTTTCTTTATATTATGCTCTTCTCCTAACAAAATGAATGTGTGGATTATAAGTGTTTCAACACAATATGATGTATTCTGTTCTCCCTAAAGTTTAGTTATTTGCTGAATTTCTTTGAAAAATTATTTGCTGATCTGAGGTGTCAGTGTTTCTATAGGCCTATGTGTTGACATAGAAAAAACATGCTTGTTTTTCTGACTTAAAATATGTAAATAAAATGTGTTACTGACTTTTAAATGTCTGAATAAAGATTCTGAAAAGGAGATATGATGAACCTGTAGTCAGTTGATTTGTTTCATTGTTTTCTATGCCATAACAAAACAGAATATATGTGATTTTTATTTTGTGATTTCTTTCTTTTCTTTAAACTTCCTTTTTCTGTAGTTGGACATGGCATGCATTGACCACCAAGATCATCTCTCTATTCAGTGCAACACTATACCAGATTAGTGTATTGCAGTAGTATAATAACTAGGGCTGTCAAAATAACACATTAACTTTGATTAATTAATTACAGAAATATTAAGGCATTAACAAATAACGCTGATTAATCACATTTCGTGGTGACATTTGACACAGTGCAGTGTGGCTATTGTGACTGAAGGACGCAGACGAGAAAGCGCTGCTTTGAATGAAACGCTTAGCCTACGTTGTTAAGAAGAACGTCCATACTAATCCTGTTGACAGGAGCATCAATCTACTATTTCTGCAGTAAGGAATTTCCGTTGCCTATAATGGAAGTTCGTCAAGTCTGAAATATCACAAGAGCATGTTTAATAGGTCGCCTGGCTCTGGTATCACCTCAATGCAAAGCAATCAGGAGGTAGGCCTACAAGTTAGCACACCTCTTGGTGATAATAATGCTAGCCGCCATCCTTGCTAACGTAGTGATTGTTAAAGTTACTTTGCTAACGTATTGTTTGCTTAGCCTATAGGCCTACACTACGACTGACAAACTTACTAACTAACCGACAAACTCCCTTATTAAATTGACTACATTTGCTGCATACTTGAAACAAAATGTCTTCAAAAGTATGATGAAGGTGGTTACATTTATTTCCATCCACTTGTAGGCTATGCTGCTTTTTTTTGTCTCGTTTTCTTATCCTGGACTGCCACCTATTGGATAGAAAAGGTAACAACCTAATAATTACGTGAACAAAAATCTACAACATGTTTGAATGGTCAAAAAAAAAGATAAATCATGGGGGGTACACCACACATTACCTTGGTGTTAGGGTAGCTTACTCTGCACACGCCATTGACAGTGAGTAGTAACTTCAGTCATTTGCATCATACTAAAAATCTGACACCAGGAACTACGCTGATGCCTGAGCCAAAGGGGAAATTATAATAAAAGAGAGACGTTGAACTTTAAAGTCTATAATGATGTTGTATAATGTTGGTTTGGCTTTTCATTGATTCACTCATCTGCCAAAATTGATTTTAAGATAATTATGTTCATAGCAAAAATGGATGCATGCGATTAATTTATATTAATTAATCACAGAGTTTGTGGGAGTGGAAGGGAGTTCCAGAGTTTGGGGCCAGCCACGCTAAAAGCCCTGTCACCCATGGAACGGAGATGTGCAGTGGGGGTGGATAGGAGGTGGGCATCAGTGGAGCGTAAGGTGCGGGTAGGTTGGTAAGGGGTCAGGAGGCTTGAAAGATAAGAGGGTGCAAGATTATGTTATATATATATATATTGTAACACTCTGCAAGGTTGTCTTTCAATGGTCTTTATTGGTTATGCACCAAAACACACGAACACATAATTCCGGGCCAGACCTGACCCTTATGCTCCAGCACTAAACATCTATCTTAGGCTGTATCTAAAACACACACTAGTTAGACCCGGTTATGAACACTGTAATCAACTATAAACATAAACACGACAGTCAGGACGCACATCATTGTTAACTTGTATGGTTAACATTAACATTCAACATAACACATCTAACGAACAGCATCATGGGAGCACAGTCATCAACAGCTAGGCTCAGATCATTACACAGCCCCCCGAGACTTAGTCCATGTCCCCTTGACTCAAGTCTTACCCTACGTCAGTCCATGAGCCTGGCTGGGACGCGACGCTGGCGTTGTGGGCGCCCCGCTGTCGCGGCGGTGACTTCCGGTGAAGGCTGCACGGTGATCGGTGTTAGAGCCACAGCTCCATTGTCACCAAGTTCCACAGAGTCAGTGTCAAAGTCTCCACGACCCTCAGCTAAGGCCAGGGGTCGATACGGGGCCAGTCGATCACGGTGGAGGGCCACAACTCTCCGACGCTTAATCAGTCTCACACGATAGACCACATCAGACAGCTTCTCTAAGACATCGCACGGCCCGACCCACTGGCTAGTGAGTTTCGGGGAAATGCCTTTCTTTCTCTCCGGGCAGTACACCCACACTTTATCGCCGGTCTGGAACTCCTGGCCGCGACAGCGCGTATCGTAAGCTCGCTTTTGACGTATTCCAGCTTCACTCATAGCCTGCCGGGCCAACTCGTGTACTCCCTTCAGTCTCTCGCGTAGCTGCTTGTAGTATTCCAGCCCTGGCTTACCTCCAATCTCCGCTTCCGGAGGCGAACCGAACACCAAGTCCACCGGCGTGCGTAGCTCTCGCCCGAACATCAGAGCTGCCGGTGTGCATTTCGTTGACTCTTGCATAGGGTTGGGTATCGTTTGAATTTGAACGATTCCGATTCCAATTCCGATTTCTTATTTCGATTCCGGTTCCTAGCGATTCTCGATTCCGATTTTTTTAAGAGGCTGGGTCAAAAAAAGTTTAGGATATTTTAAATGAGCTAGCTAAGCAACGGTCTTTCTCAGGGTATCTGCACATTTTCCAAGTGCAAATTTAAAGACTTTTAAGACCTTTTCAAGACATCTAAATGAAACTTAAGACTACTGCAAAAAGATATATAATGACTGTTTATGCAATAAAACAATTTTCCTACTAATTTTAACCCCCACCCCATTTTGGATGTCTACAGAAGTTACCAAATACATTTTGGCGAAAGAAAAATAATTGTGTGTGAATTACCTTCAAAGCTATAAATGCCCAATTTTAGGGTCTGGGCTGCTTGCTTTTGAAGCTGGCTGTACATATTTGGTTTTGCTTACTGCTGAGGCTGACTGTTCTTCACCTGTGTCTGTAGTAGCCTAGGCTACTTGCCAAAGACATGTGCACTGGACTGGATTCCCTTCAATATTTTTTTCAAAGTTAGACTAAGCTATTTACATATTTTAATAAGCCTACTTTATATAATTTACTATGTGCATCTGTTGTCCAATATGCAGCACAGCAAATTAAAGTTAATCCACTACTTTACATTTTGCATACCAGTTGTATCTAAACCAACCAAAGCTTGACTGAAACATTGTAAAACCATTGACTTGTTTTAAATTAATTAAGAGACCGGTCCTCCTCGCATGATCCTGCTGAAAACCGCTGGTTTCATCTCAAGCACGCACGTATTATGAACACACGTTTTTATGTAGCCAGTCGCCGACATTCAAAAAATATGCGGTTATAGTTCACAACTTTTGCGAAGTAGGCCTAGCCTACTGGGAAACGCTGGCAAGCAAGCTGCTGGCAGATATTACAGGTAGGCTATTATAACTTAGACAGATATTTTCTTCCCTAGGCTAGGCCAGCAACACAGGCTGGAAAGATGCAAACAGATCAACATATACAGTATTTCCTCCTAATTGCGAAGCACTGCACATAATTTGACCAGCAGTCTTCGCGTCCATAGTTTGTGAAACGATGCTGCGTCCGAGCAACGATTTTAGATACCAAGCGCAACTCCAAAAAGGAGAACAAATGAGCGTCCGGCTTGAGGCTGCGCCGGACGCCGGACAGGGCTTTTAAAATCCATATGTCCGCCCTAAATTCGAACGTATGGCCAACCTATCGCTCTTTCTTTCTCTTGCTCATTCTACCGTAGGCTTCCTCATTCCACGTCCTGTATATCTCTGGTCTCAGCTACACCACGAAAACGTCAGGCATATTATTTTGTACATAGGCCTACTGTATTATTACTGTTTTCACTCCTTTAACCACACCCGTGAAAAACATCTTCACTCTGCAACCACTACACTTCCTCCCGTAGCCTAATAGCCTAGTCACGTATACAATTGCGTTTTAAATACACGAAACTGGATTGAGACATCACTCGCTCTCTTGCACTCGCTGGCGGTCCCATACGCATATTTAATACATCTCTTTCGAAAATTCAGTTGTATTTAAGACTATTTAAGGATCCGCGGGAACCCTGCTTCCTGAATGAAATAGTCTGACCTTCTCCATGAATTTTAATTCTATGAACTATGCGCTTCTTCGTTGGTGTTCAGCCGTTTCTTCTTCAGGTCGGCGGACTGGGAATCGAAACTAGGAATCGAAATTTAAACTTTTGAACGATTCCGGGAAAATCGCAAAGATAGTCCCGGTTCCAACCAATACTCGATATTCGATACCCAAGCCTACTCTTGCACCGCTGTGCGATATGCCCAGAGCACTAAGGGCAAGTGTAAGTCCCAGTCCTTTTGTCGGCGGTCGGCCAATATGGCCAGCTGCACTGCTAGCGTCCGGTTAAACCGTTCGACCAGCCCGTCGCTTTGTGGATGCAGAGGTGTCGTTCTCGTTTTCCGGATGCCCATGCGCTGGCAAACCTCAGCAAACACCTCCGCCTCGAAATTCCGCCCTTGGTCGCTGTGGAGCTCTTCCGGTGCCCCGAACCGGCAGAACATCTCAGTGACCAGTCTGTCCGCTGTCGTGTGGGCGCTCTGATCTGGCACTGCATACGCCTCCGGCCACTTAGTGAAATAGTCCATAGCTACGAGCACGTAGCGATTTCCCCGCTCTGTGACTGGCAGTGGGCCCATGATATCGACGGCTACCCGCTCCATGGGAGCCCCGACTGCGTATTGCTGCAGCGGAGCGTGCGAGCGTCGCGTGGGGCCCTTCTTCGCTGTGCAGGCGTCACAGCAGTGAACATGCAGTTCAACGTCCAGCCTGCATCCCGGCCAATAGAAGTGGCCTCTCAGCCGACGAAGAGTTTTTGCGATGCCGAAATGAGCCGCCCCCACAGCCCCATGTACCTGTTCCAGTACACGGGCTCGTAATCCAGCAGGAACCAGCAACTGGAAAATGTCAGATTGTCGATCGGGGGCTCGCCAGTGTCTATACAACAGTCCTTGACGTGCTACTATTCCCGGCCACTGTGAATAAATCGCTTTGGTCTCTGGATCGAGTGCGGATACGTCAGTCCATGGCGGTCGCTGACCGGCTTCGATCCATGACCACACTCGGCCAAGCGTGGCGTCCTCCGATTGCGCCTTCCGGATCTCCTCCCTCGACATCACGTCCACCGGCAACTGCGCGTCCATGGCCTCAGCTGCCGCTCTGCAGTGCTGTGTTGTGGCGTTGGGCTGCGGTGCGTTATCTCTCTCGCTGGCGTGAAGCTGGCGAGCGTTGGCTCTCTTGATGGCGCGGCGCTGGCGAGCGTTGAGTCTCTCGCTGGCGTGCTGTTGGCGAGCGTTGACCCTCTCGTTGGCGCGACGCTGGTGAGCGTTGAAAACAGCGACCCTCTCTCTCTCTGCCAGCGGTGATGCAGCCTGTAGCCGACGAGCGGGCTCCGATTGAGCCGCGGCCAGACTCCTCTCCTCCCTCCGGTGGCAGTGTTGGCACTGGTCTGCTGCACACGGACGCCTGGACAGGGCGTCCGCGTTGCCGTGAAGGCGACCCGCCCGGTGTCGAATCTCCATGTCGTAGTCCTGGAGCGCCTCCAGCCAGCGAGCCAGCTGGCCCTCCGGTTCTTTGAAGTTCAGCAGCCAGGTGAGTGACGCGTGGTCCGTTCTCAGCAGGAACCGTTTACCGTAGAGGTAGGTTCGGAAATGGCGCACTGCCACCACCACAGCCAACAGTTCCCTGCGTGTCACGCAGTAATTCTTCTCCGCTCGGTCCAGTGAGCGGCTGAAGTATGCGACCACTTGCTCGCCCTGCCCGCCTGCTTGTGAGAGGACGGCGCCGACGCCCACGTCGCTGGCGTCGGTGTCCAGGATAAACGGCAGTCGAGGGTCAGGGAAGGCGAGCACTGGGGCCTCGCATAGCGCCCTCCGCAGCCGCCGGAATGCCGCGTCGCACTCTCGTGTCCACTCGAAGAGCTGGCCTTTGTGCGTCAATCGATGCAGCGGGCTGGCGACTGTAGCAAAGTCCCGAATGAAACGCCGGTAATATGACGCCAGGCCCAGGAAGCTCCGCAGCTCAGCACCGTCGCGTGGAACAGGCCAACGCCTCACCGTCTCCACCTTAGCTGGGTCGGTGGCCACTCCGGCGGCCCCCACGACATGGCCCAGGAACCCGGTTTGCCTCCGGAACAGGTGGCACTTTTTCGGGTGCAGTTTGAGCCCAGCACCCCGTATGGCGTCGAACACCTTTTCCAGATGTCCTATGGCACCGGTGAAGTCCGTTGCATGACACAGGATGTCGTCCAGGTAAACCACGCAGCATGTTCGTGGAATGCCCGCCAGGACACGCTCCATCAGCCGCTCAAAATTCGCTGGCCCGTTGCATAGGCCGAACGGAAGTACCCGGAACTGCCACAGCCCTTGCCCGATGGTAAACGCTGTCTTCGGCCGAGCTTCCGGGGCTAGCTCAATCTGCCAGTAGCCACTGCGTAAGTCCAGCGAGCTAAACCAACAGGAGCCGGCAATGCTGTCCAGCGCATCGTCAATGCGGGGGAGCGGGTATGAGTCTTTCCGGGTTACCTGGTTGAGGCGCCTGTAGTCAACACAGAACCGCCACGAGCCGTCCTTCTTCCGGACGAGTACAGCCGGCGCAGCCCAGGGACTACTGCTTGGCTCTATCACTCCTGCCGCGGCCATTTCCTTGATCTTTTCTTCAGCTGCTTGTCGTTTGGCGAACGGTAAGCGATGAGGCTGAAGTCGGATGGGCCGAGCATTTCCGGTGTCGATATCGTGTTGGACCAGGCTCGTTCGGGTGCAGTCCTCATCTTTTGCAGCGAAGATGTCGGTGTACGCTGCTAGTAGTCTCCGCACCTGGCTACCCTGTGCTTCACTCAGCCCCTCACAGCTACGAGTGCAGAGTTCATTTACGGCTTGCCTTGTCTCTACAGAGGGCCGCGCTCTCTGAGTGGAAAGTGGAGATTGCTCAACCCGCGCTCCTGGCTCCTCTCTAGTGGGCGTGAGCTGAGCAGTGGCGAACTCAGCAAGCGGACCTGGACGAGACCTGTTGTTTTCGCGGGCTTGAGTTTCGCGGGCTTGTGTTGGGAGGGGCGGAGACTCAGCAAGCGGACCTGGATGAGACCTGTTGTTTCCGCGGGCTTGAGTTTCGCGGGCTTGTATGGGGAGGGGCGGAGTCTTGGATGGCGAGCACTCTTTGCGAGTTTGCTTCCTGCGGGCTCGTGTGGAGCGAGTTGGAGAGTTCTTCGTCGCGCCAGCTCTCCGCACTTCATGCTCTGTCTTCCCCGCCGTGTGCAACACTACGCTGCTCGTCCCTAAGTGTAGTGTGGACCGGGAAATGTCCACCACAGCCCCCCATTTCTCTAGCACGTCCAGGCCGAGAATGCAATCATCCTGAATGCTAGCCAACCAAAGCCGGCGGCTCGCCGTCTCACCGTTGATGCACACGCACACCGCTTTTTGTCCAAACAGTTCCGCTCGCTCTCCAGTAACTGTTGTGATGCGTGTTTTTGTCTCTTCCCAGCCTCTGGGTCTGGCTACCAGCGTGCCGGGTAAGAGACCGGGGCGCACCAGCGAGATGGTGGAGCCAGTATCGATCAAGGCACGACACTGAGTCCCGTCTAGCGTACAGTCCACATAGAGTCCTCTTGTTTGGCCGAGCCGGCCCAGTCGTATGCAGTCCATAGCCAGGGAGGTAGTGAAACTTGAAGGTGGCATCCCTCCCGCCGTGCCACCCCCCTCTAGTTTGACTGGGGCGCGCGCGTGAGGGGTGCTGGGGCGGGACAGTACCTTGCGATGTGCCCCGGTTCACCACACCGGTAGCATCCGTCTCCGCTGGCCGGCCTCTTCCACTCGCGTGGGCGGCGTTGTGGTGGCTGTGCTCTGGTCTGTCGCGTCGTCTCCAACTCCTCCCCGTCTTCCTCCATCGATGTCTGGCGTACGCAATGCCTCGACTCCGTTGTGTGGAAGATGTTTTCCACCCGTTCGGCCTCCGCGAGCGCCACGGCCAGCGAGCTGGGGGCGCTCAGGCGAAGATGTTCTCTCAGCCGCTCCGGGTGGATGCCTCGCACAAACGCTTCCAGTGCCATTTCTTCATGTAGACTCTGGCTGTACGTTGGGTAGCCCCGCCGGGCATACAGCTGCAGGTCAGCCGCGAACTTGCCCAGTCTCTCGCCCTTGTGCCGCCGTCTGGATGCGAGTTGTTCTCGAGCATCGCTGGTGAAGATCCTCTGGCCGAATCGTCGTTGCAGAGCGGCCTCGATGGCAGTCCAGGTTGCTTGCTCTGCCGGTGGCAGGTCTTCTAATACTTGTAGCGCTTCTCCTTCCAGGGCCAACGCCACCTGTACGCCCGTTCTCTCCGCCGACCAGCCATTCAGCTCGGCTGCCAGCCGGACCTGTACCAGGTATGTCGCCAGCGGCCTTTCACCATTGTAGCGGGGCAATTTGGCGTTGGAGCGCCCTTCTGCCGCCGTCGCACCGGGGACCAGCCGATTTCCATCGCTCCCGTGTGGAGCGGGTTCCAGTGGCGGGATGCTGCCATTAGCCCGGTTTGTCTCCTCCTGTGGCCGGGGGCGGGTTTCTTCGTTACGGTCACGCTGCAGGCTGGCTCCGTCTGCTGGGCCCAGCAGGTGGCCATGGGCGAGCGCACTGTCGAAGAGCCGTCTTGGCAGGAAACTCATCATCGCCGGGGTATCGGTCGCAGCTTTCTCCTCCCGTCCAGTAGGGGTCGGCATCCCACTTCTGACACCAATGTAACACTCTGCAAGGTTGTCTTTCAATGGTCTTTATTGGTTATGCACCAAAACACACGAACACATAATTCCGGGCCAGACCTGACCCTTATGCTCCAGCACTAAACATCTATCTTAGGCTGTATCTAAAACACACACTAGTTAGACCCGGTTATGAACACTGTAATCAACTATAAACATAAACACGACAGTCAGGACGCACATCATTGTTAACTTGTATGGTTAACATTAACATTCAACATAACACATCTAACGAACAGCATCATGGGAGCACAGTCATCAACAGCTAGGCTCAGATCATTACAATATATATATATATATATTAGTTATATAGAATGTCTATTTATACTCAACATATATACGCTATTTATCTCTGTAGACATGTCATCTGGAAACCTGTATTTATCCAACTATACGCTGTACATTATTAATCTCTATTGTCTACACAGCCATACTCTACCTGCACTTGGTACTTAATGCTTCTTTGCACTTCCAGTTGGATGTCAACTGCATTTCATTGGCTCTGTACCTATACTCTGCTAAATGACAATAAAGTTGAATCTAATCTAATCAAATCTAATAACTGATATTGTTTGAGCTTTTTCAGTACAGATGGCCTGGGTTCTCTTAACGCTACTTACCAAGTCCCTTTTACCGCCTTCCTCTGGGCCCAGAGCTGCAAACACACAGACAGTTCACAGAAGGAGATCAAACACAGTTCTGATGGAGAACAGTGCTACCTCATGCAGCAACCAGGGTAAGATACACCCAACAACTGTTCCGTATGACTATTGCCATTCCTTGTGTGAGAACACTACAATTCTACCACCAATGGAGTATAGCGTTAGTTCAGGCAGGCCACAGTTCACGCTTGCTAGACTACTCCATACCTCTTCCATGTTATTTCCCCTTCTGGGCGTAACAGTAAGATACACCCAACATCAGTTCCGTATAACTATTGCCATTCCTTGTGTAAGAACACTACAATTCTACCACCAATGTTCATTACAATCTCTGCAGAACTGTGAAAGCTTTGAGGTTGTTTAGTGTTGACGATGCCTGCTCTGTTCTGTACCCCACCTCCACCCCATCTCCTCCTCATCTGCCTTATCAATGTCTAGTTGCTGCATTGATGTCTGCTCTGTTCTGTACTCCATCTCCTCCTACATCTGCCTTATCAATGTCTAGTTGCTGCATTGATGCCTGCTCTGTTCTGTACTCCATCTCCTCCTCATCTGCCTTATCAATGTCTAGTTGCTGCATTGATGCCTGCTCTGTTCTGTACTCCATCTCCTCCTCATCTGCCTTATCAATGTCTAGTTGCTGCATTGATGCCTGCTCTGTTCTGTACTCCATCTCCTCCTCATCTGCCTTATCAATGTCTAGTTGCTGCATTGATGGCTGGTCTGTTCTGTACTCCATCTCCTCCTCATCTTATCAATGTCTAGTTGCTGCATTGATGGCTGCTCTGTTCTGTACCCCATGGGGGGTTTATCTGCTGCTCTCTCTGTCTTAGGCTTTTCATGTTTACATGTGGAAGGGCAGGGGGTTCCCAGAACAGAGCCATACCACCAAATGAAACATTATGCATTACAAATAGCATTTAACTATCTGGACTAAATTAGCTAAGTAGTCTTGACTCTCTCTCTCTCTCTCGCCCTTTCTCATCTCCTGGCATAACACAGATGGGCGGATCCATGACTTTCTCTGTTATTGACTCCACTTCGGAGAAGACTGAATGGGATGGTAAGGCCAGCAAGTACAGCGCTCCTGTAGCTCCCACATTTATTAGCTGCTAGATTAGAATTCCACGCTGGTTGCATGTGATTGGTGTATTCAAATTCACTTCACCTGAGAGGTCTCGCCCATATCAGAGTGCCCACCTTGGCATTCCACCGGGAGATCCCATTCTCACACTCATATTATTATTCTGCTTTAATTTGATTTCCTACAACACCATCTATACAAGGGCCTAAAACATGAAGAAAAGGTTTGAGTCAGCAAAAATACAAATAATCACAAAGCGTAAATTGAAAGTATGGTGGCAAATCCAAAGCTCCAAGCGTAGCGTGACACAACGCACTGTAGCATCCTCACACAGAATTGTACACACCAATCATTGGAGTTGGAGCTCATCATTTCTGAATTTCAGATGTGTATGTTGAACCATATGATCCACACTATTTCCTCTTTCCTTTTATCACACAGGACAAAATGGCCTGGTTTCCATGGCAACATTTCAGCCTTCTACTCAGCCTTCTACTCCAAGTCCAAGTCCAAGTGAGTACACACACACACACACACACACACACACACACACACACACACACACACACACACACACACACACACACACAGTCACCATGTCAACACAAACAAACACAACACACACACACTTGAAGTGTCGCATTTGAAGTGTGATCATTATTACACCCAGGGGCTTTGGACTGGGGGTAAAACCACTACTGATTACCAGGGCCTCAAGGCGAGAGAGGGCCCTTGAAAAGTCTGGAATATATTTCATTTTTCCAGGATATTTCAGGTTCTAATTAAATTTCATAATAAATGTCAGATACTTTCTTGGAGAAAGACATATAGCAGCACAGTTTGCACTCTAGCCGATGCTCAACTGAACTAACATAAACAAAATGTGTGCAGATGGACTAAATCATTTGGGGCATTAGCAATTACCTATGACTTAGGTATCTTATGAACTAATCATGTTTTGGTACTTGTTGTCTAGCAGATACCAGTGAGAATTGAGTGTGCATAATGTAATTCAGTGAGACAGTTAGGATCATATATGCCTTTCAGCGTGACTTATTTTTGTGGAAAACATGTGCTGGACTGGGCGGCGGTCATATTTTGTACCGCTCTGCGGTACATCTAGTTACCCTATCATCTAGGCCTACAGGTTGAAGTGTAGAGTGGGCCAATATCGGGGCATGTCACTTTTCCACTCCATGCAAGTGTGAGGCTGGTATTGTTATTATGAATATAGCCACAAAGTCAGCCTAGATATCTGATGGCTCAGCGGTAACGTGTCGAGAATGAACGCAGGCGGCCAGCGTTCAAATCCCGTGTTACCTTATGTCAATTATCAGTATACGAGACACAACAATAGGATTTAACCGTAAATAATTATGTTTACAGATACTATATCTACATCGGGAGATCTCGGAACTCAAATGTAATCATGCGCTAGATATCATGTAGTTTAGATATGTGCACTTTGTGGGTATTGAACCATCGATTTGGGTAGCCTGCTACTTACAGACAGGTCATAGCCGAAACAGCTGAGCCACATACATTTACTGTACGTGAAGGAGCCGACGTATTTCACTAATACACTTTTAATTACTTAATGACTTCAGTGACTATAAACACAAAGAGAGTTGATTTAAGGATCTCACAAATCAGTGATTGTGTCATGTGAGCACTTCAAATTATAAACAAAACAATCAAATTAATAGCAAATAGGGTACTGGTGCATTTACACAGTCCATAACATTTAAATGTGTGATTGAAGGTTAATATTTAATGAGGTGATTGCTCGCCACCTGTTCATGGTTGAAAACTCTATTTCAGTCCATTTTTGAGGTTGATCTTGTTCAGACACCATGGCACGCAAGCCACAATTCACAAAAATAGAACTGGAAATACTTAGATGAAGTTCAACAACATAAAGAAATGTTATTTTCCAAATTCAAAATTACTAACTCAAAAAAAACACATGGCAAACCATTACAACTAAAGTGAATGCAGTTGGGGAGGGGTGCAGGAGCGTAGAAGACATCCGCAACAAATGGAAGGATTACTCCAGTGTGACAGAGGAGAGCTGCTGCCAGAAGAAGGGAGCACCATAGAACTGGTGCGGGAGTAAATACAGCAGCTTCCCTCACACCACTGGAGGAAATAGTTCTGGGGATTTTGGGGCCAGTGGCACTGGAGGGCATCTCTGGTGGGATCGACTACCCAGTGTCCAGCGGCCCTCCACCACATCTTCCTGCCACTGGAGGGCATCTCTGGTGGGATCGACTACCCAGCGTCCAGCGGCCCTCCACCACATCTTCCTGCCACTGGTTCTATGCCACTGGATCTCCACACCCAGGGTCCTCGCCTGCTCCTCAGAGAAAGGACTCCCCATCTCCTGCTCCCTCCTACTGTACCTATAGTGAGGAGCTCCATCTCCTGCTCCCTCCTACTGTACCTATAGTGAGGAGCTCCATCTCCTGCTCCCTCCTACTGTACCTATAGTGAGGAGCTCCATCTCCTGCTCCCTCCCGCACCAGGTTCAGAGGTACGTTCCTGCGGCGGCCCTCCTCCAATAGTCCCCATCTCCTGCTCCCTCCCGCACCAGGTTCAGAGGAACGTTCCTGCGGCGGCCCTCCTCCAATAGTCCCCATCTCCTGCTCCCTCCCGCACCAGGTTCAGAGGAACGTTCCTGCGGCGGCCCTCCTCCAATAGTCCCCATCTCCTGCTCCCTCCCGCACCAGGTTCAGAGGAACGTTCCTGCGGCGGCCCTCCTCCACCGCGACGTCCACTTCCTGTACTTCTGCTGCTTCCTCTGCTGCTTCAACCTCCGAGCCTCCAGCTCTCCACATCCGAGGTCCTCGCCTACATTTCCCCTCCAATAGTCCCCCATCTCCGGTCCCCTCCTGCACCAGGTTCAGCACCACCACCTGCTGAAGCACCATCACCACCAGAAACATCACCACCTCCAAGCTCACCTGCCTCAAGCTCCCTCAGGCTGCTTCTCCTGACTCCCCTGGCTCCTCTCAGTCGGGGAGCTCCTCTGCAGGTACAAGTGGGGCAGAAGAGAGAAAGGAAAAGAAACAACTGCACCTGCAGTAGAGTGAGGAGCTCCTTCCATCTGAGAGGAGCAACATCTCAGAGCTGCGGGGGATCAGGCAAGAGCTGGCAGCCTTGAGGGAGCAGACAAACCAACACCATGAGGAGGTGATGGAGTACCGACGGGCCAAACTCCAGATCTTGGTGGAGCAAGCCAGTCGCCCATCTGTGACAATGTACATGCCTGCACAGGGTGAGCATATACTCCAGGGTCATGTTCATGACCAAGTTTCATTCTGAGTGTACATGAGTAATTGTGACTAATTGTGCCTTCCTCTCTATTTAGATCCATAGATGTCCAGCACATTTTATTTTTATTGTTCCTGCCTGTGTGTGTGTGTGTGTGTGTGTTGTCTGTTTGTGGCCTGTTTTTGTCTCTGCCTTTGTTTTCCCCCCCTGTGGTCTCCTTTGTTACTGGAAGCAATAAAAACTTCATTGCTACATACAGATGCCTGATGATTCATTAGGAACACTAAATAAACTGTATACAGGCCATATTGCTGTTTTGGTTTTAGTCACAGGTGTAGTATCATGCATTAATCATGGATTGTGCTAAAGAAAGGCATTTAGCTCCACTAACCTCATATCCAATAACGTACATAACATATGCCCAGTGTTGGGCACATATGACCGCACTCTTGAGTTTCCTGAGCTGTAGGGATTACAAATGATGACATACCACAGATCACATATATAATTTAGGTATATATCATTGAAAATGTGGACACCTGTACATAACACATTGTCACCTATCTTTTCTATCTTTGTAATCCCAATCTTGATATTAGTCCTTATAGTGAAGAAACTAAGCATTTCACAACAGAACTGCACTTCCTTACTCCATTAAATGTGATACATAAAACCTGAGTTCCTACAGCCAAATGAAATATAATCCATATATAAGAATAAATATAAGGCAGACATGAACCAAGACCATGAACCAAGATTAATGAAGTCATCTTCTGCCTAGAATGCAGTTAAAGGAAAATTCCGGTATTTAGCACTTTGAGTCCCTTTTCTGGTTTGTTTTGGATGAACTAGAGTGGTGGACACCGAAATTTTGACGATTGGTCCTGCCTCAACGTTCATTTTCAAAACTGTGCAACTCACTGAGTGGTTAGTGGTGTTCGTTAATATATCGGCACAATGTATGATTTCCAGCCATCTTATTTGCTATTGTGGAACTATTTTTTTCAGACACTTCACAACCGCGTATAAATTTCCGCTCAATATTTGAACCTGAAGCATAGACGGTGGCGTAGTAATATCAACGTGCAATGAGTCTTACAACAGAAATCAATGGGTTTTTTCAAAATGCCAAATAAAACACGACAGAAACTGTATTTCGCTACGCTACTTGTTTTGGCCCTGCGGGTTCAATGTCAATAGAGGCTGTGATTGTGAACTGAATGCGTGTTTCCAATTGTAAATGGACATTAACCAGAAGAGTGTGCAGGCCTAGTAGCCCATGTCATGCCAATGTGCGAGAAGAGCATTAGGCCTTGCTGTGTAAGATAAGATGTTTATTCCACTTGGGTTGTGAGTGCACATACTGTGTATTGTGTGTATTAGGATTAGTGGCTCCTTTTTTGATCTCTCTCTCTCTTGCTGGACAGGAGCTGCAGGTCAACTGGGGTGGCGGCTATCTCAAGGTGATGGCGTCGCTTCACTTTTCCTGCTGTGGTGCATCTGAGTATTTGATATTGACATGTTCACGTGTGGTGTGTCTGTAGACCCTCTCCTCTGATATACTCTCCAGCCCTGGGTAAGCTCCAGTCCTTGGTAAGCTCCTGGGTAAGCTCCAGTCCTGGGTAAGATCCTGGGTAAGCTCCAGTCCTGGGTAAGCTCCTGGGTAAGCTCCAGTCCTGGGTAAGCTCCTGGGTAAGCTCCAGTCCTGGGTAAGCTCCAGTCCTGGGTAAGCTCCTGGGTAAGCTCCAGTCCTGGGTAAGATCCTGGGTAAGCTCCAGTCCTGGGTAAGCTCCTGGGTAAGCTCCAGTCCTGGGTAAGCTCCTGGGTAAGCTCCAGTCCTGGGTAAGCTCCTGGGTAAGCTCCTGGGTAAGCTCCAGTCCTGGGTAAGCTCCAGTCCTGGGTAAGCTCCTGGGTAAGCTCCAGCCCTGTTCCTGGCTCTTCCCATCCTTCCACAGCCATTAATCTAATGAGCACATTCTGGTCTGTGTGTGCGTGTATGTGTGTGTGACTGTGTGTGTATACGTGTGTGTCTAGGCCTTGTAAGCCATTTGTGTCAGTGCCTTACTGGCAGAGGTTCTGACTGTCAGGAGAGAACCAACTTCCAGTACGTTTTTAATGAATGTAAATAAAGACAGTTTATTTTTGGAACCACGCCTCTGGTTTTCCTGTGATCACGAACCTGTGTTGCCTGGTTGGGCTTTAGGTAACAAATTATTAGCCTGACATAGTCATACTCAATTCTAGTCAGAATATGAGTCTGATACTGCTCCATTGGGACGTAATTATGGGGCGTGCTTCAACCGATACAGGGGGGAATGCCTCTGCACTCAATTGGATAGACCTAACCAATCAGAGCAACGAAATAGCTTACCGTGAGGTGTAGGAAGAAAACACACGAACCATCCTTCTTCTCCACAAATGCCTTAACATTGTTTTCTGGTCTTTTGTAAAAGTTAGTGCCGTCAATAACTCCTAGCCTCATTAGTGAAATCTAAGAGATGCGTAGTAGGGTAGGCTATTAGGAAAAAACTGATAGCCTATATCCCCTCTGTTTTTAAAAATAATTCTGTTGAACACGATATGCTACAAACATGTTAAACAGCTGGGAAAGGCTGTAGCAAATCCCTTAAGACCCCATATACATTTTCCCATTTACATATGGGGTCTTAAAAGCCATGTATCCTTCTAGCCACAGCGTTTTTGTTTCAAACATAAGCCTAATCTAAGCGTGCTCAGATGACGTGATAGACCAGGCACTGTTGCTCACCTGTCCATCATCGTAAAGCCCGATTTGATTGGTCCGCCCGATCTAGGGCGAGCATACTTGCTCCACAATGGAGCAGTGCCAGACCGAACTTCCCGACCTCAGATGTTGTGGGCGGTACTAAGTTCAGAATGGCACCCAGGCTAACAAATTATAGTCCAAGTGATGGAATATTCTGAGGGGCAGGGCATCAGATGGCGTAGTCGACATCTCACAATAGAGAGCTAACCTACCACTTGCCACATTTGCGCCCTGTGTCTGAGCTGCCTGCGCACGTCCGCAATTGTTCCTCAAATGGAGAACACATCAATGTTCCCTCGCGTCTCATGGTCATTCTATGTAATCCTTCTGTGCTTGCAAAATTCTTGACAGTTCCTGATCGCTAAACCTTTCTTTTTGTTTTCCTGAGAAGCAGTTGATTTAGATCGAAGCATGCATAATTTGACTTCAGGGGTGACAAGTCCTGCTGCGAGATCCAGAGAAAGTGCAAAGTGGCTCTGCGTGTGTGTGTGTGTCTCTGCATGGAGTGTGTGTGTGTGTGTGTGTCTCTGCATGGGGTGTGTGTGTGTGTGTGTGTGTGTGTGTCTCTACATGGAGTGTGTGTGTGTGTGTGTGTCTCTGCATGGAGTGTGTGTGTGTGTGTGTGTCTCTGCATGGGGTGTGTGTGTGTGTGTGTGTGTGTGTGTCTCTGCATGGGGTCACGTTCGATTCAAGTCAGAAGTTGGTTCGTCCGGTCCTGCATTCACGCCGCAATAGATTAACGTTACAGACAGCGCTGTAAAATGTCTGCAGGAATTTCTCACATTATGATGGCTAGAGTTGCGGGACATGAATAGATCATGCGCTATACCCACAATCCAGCGCTGAAATGTAGGCCCTGTAATCAGTAGGCCTAGGCCTATTAGGCTATATTTTATTTTGCTTTAGGCCTAATTACCGTAGCTAGTTATCTTGCTGATTGGTTGACTGCTGTGCCAATAATTACCAATGGTTGTGCTGGGCTCATGCTCGACTCGTAATCTGGACCTGAGTGGAGAAGTGGGGTGTTGGATAACATCTGTTGATGTCGAGGAAGGTATTTTTTGCCCTAAAATCATGCAAATTAAAAATCCCGCCGGTAGCCACGTTACATCTTCGTTTCATATTTGCCTAGGCTACTAGCCTACAATAAATGAATTGAACGAACTCAACTGACAACAGGTAAATCTACTGATTCGGTCATTGAGACTCTATGAATACAGTAATGTCTTGACAATAGTTTTTCTTACCGGCTTGCTGTTTAAACTGACTGCGCCGCTTTGAACTTTCCTGCCAGGTTTATGACGTAAACCGCTACATCTCAGTTCTGGCATTGCCTAAACTCATTCGGGAAATTAGATTATCAGATTATCTGTCAATATTGGGCTTTGAAAATAAGGGATATATGCTCAGTAATAGTACATTTTGTAACATTTATAGAGGGGAAGTTAAATTAGAAATTAGAATTGTTGGAAATTAAAAACACATACAAAAAAAAGATTCGGGGCTTTTGAAAAAAGATTCGGGGCTTGAGCCCTCAAAGCCACCCCCTCGCTCCGCCAATGATCGTAACCTCCTGCTTGGGACATTTTGATGAGCACGAAACAAATATGAAAAGAAGCAGGTCATAGATGAGGTTGTTGAGTTAGATGTTTATTTCAGTACTTCACGATATTGATAAGATCCGTACAGGTTACAGCATGGATATCACCAGTATAACTTGATAATGAATATAATAAAAGATGGAAAAATAGGATGTCAGTTTTCATTATGCAATTGCTACAATAGCATATGGATTAAAATAAGGACCTTAATTACAGAAACAGTACAGCAAAGAATTAGGCTCAATGTTTACATGCACTTCCCAGCTTGATTGAAAAATTAACCATTTTTTTGAAAGAGGAGAAACAGGTTTTCTCAATATACAGCACGTTGTTCATGAGTTCATGAAATAAAATCTATGCTGTCAATGCGATCCCCATGATCTTCATCTTCAGGCTCTTTGATGTTCTCCACAAAGTCATTGGCCGAGTTCAGGACCTTTGTCAGTGTGAACAGAAGCACTGCATCCATATCAGGGTTGAGCTGCCTTTCCTCATGGTAGTTCTTCACTGGGAAGATGCAATTCAAAGGGACTCCCAATTCATGATGACATGCTTGCACCTACACACACACACACACACTGTCATGAAAAAGCCTAATTTTATTTACAAATACAGATTGCTCTGAATTGAATTAGCAGTGGTGGTCATTATCATTGTCATATACAGAGTGCCAACAAGCCAGTCATGTGTGTTTATGAATATCTGCGTGTGTTTCCATTCACTGTGTTATACGTGTTAAACATGGACATTCTACAAATCTAGGATAGAGTTCTGACAATCTGTTATTCTGTGAGATCAAAAAGTAAGGTCGTCAGGGCAACAATGACAGAAAACTGCAGGTACAAAAAGAACATTTTAATTTTTTTTTTTGAAATGTGAATACATTGTTTCTATCACTTTTAATCATGTTTGTACCATGTACTGTACCGTTTGCAAATCGAGAGTTAATCCACCTCTTTTTAGCTCATTTATATGCACATTAGAAGTTTGAATGCACATCCCCAGCGTCTCCAGTCAGGATTTCTTATTTGAATAATTCATTTTGATGAGCAGGAAACAAAAATGAAAAGAAGCAGGTCATAGATGAGGTTGTTGAGTTAGATGTTTATTTCAGTACTTCACGATATTGATAAGATCCGTACATATGGCCCACAACACCCTCACTAGTAAACTAGTGGGCATTTTGGCCTTTACATGTTAACATGTGAGCGTTTTTGGCATCTCACTAGTTAACTAGTAGGGCTGCAATGGCCTTCACTAGTTAACTAGTGGGCATTTTGGGGCACACTAGTAAACTAGTGCCACTTTTTGCACCTCACTAGTTAACTAGTCGAATGGAAATTGCCATGACTAGTTCACTAGTGGGTGTTTTGGTGCCCACTAGTAAACTAGTGACCCTTTTTAGACCTCACTAGTTAACTAGTGGGCATTTGTGTCTTCACTAGTTAACTAGTGAGCAGTTCTGCCTTCACTAGTTTACATGTAAGTGTCACACTGAAGCCACTAGTTTACTAGCTAGAGTTCCTTTGGCCAGCATGTTAACTTGTGTGCCACATGCAAATGTTGTGGGTGGGATTTCGTGAAATTCAGCACTGTGATTGGTTGTCATGTTCTATTTGGACATAGGGAGCCAATAGAAAGCCTCAATTTCCAGAATTCTCCGCCTCCTAATTTGAATTCTGCGCCACTAGTTGACTAGTGTGAATTTTGTCTTGAACTAGTTTACTAGTATACATTTATGACCTCACTAGTTAACTAGTTTGGACAAATGATGCATCAACTAGTTAACTAGTGAGCCTGCTGCCATCACCTAGCTAGCTAGTAAGCCATTTATGGTTCACTAGTTAACTAGTGACATTGACCTACTGCAACTAGTTAACTAGTGAGGTGTTTTGCCTTCACTAGTAAACATGTGCACATTTTTGGCTGTCACTAGTTAACTAGTGAGACCCAAAAGCCTTCAACTAGCTGACTGGTATGCATTTTGGCCTTTACTAGTTAACTAGTAGACATTTCTGGCTCTCACTAGTTAACTAGTGAAGCTAAAATGTGTTCACTAGTTAACTAGTGAGCCTTTTGGCTCCCACTAGTTAACTAGTGTGCATATTTTGGCCCTCACTAGTTAACTAGTTCACACAAACATGGCTCACTAGTTAACTAGTTGACAAAAATGGCTTACATGTACATGACAATTATGCCTGATATCAAGATATCAGAATAAATGCTCAATCGGCTTTCCATAGCCTTCAACTAGCTGACTGGTATGCATTTTGGCCTTTACTAGTTAACTAGTGGACATTTCTGGCTCTCACTAGTTAACTAGTGAAGCAAAAATGTGTTCACTAGTTAACTAGTGAGCCTTTTGGCTCCCACTAGTGAACTAGTGTGCATATTTTGGCCCTCACTAGTTAACTAGTTCACAGAAACATGGCTCACTAGTTAACTAGTTGACAAAAATGGCTTACATGTACATGACAATTATGCCTGATATCAAGATATCAGAATAAATGCTCAATCGGCTTTCCATACATATCTGCATTATTAATGCCTTTCACTAGCTTATAGAGGGCATTTTGAGCCTTACATGTTAGCTAGTGAGGACAAAACACTGTCCATAATGAAGAAGCAGGAGAAAAATGCCATTCACACTAGTAAACTAGTAGAATTTGAATAAATACACAAACGGCTGGCATTTTGTGCAACTAGTTAACTAGTGGGACGTAACATTGGCCCACTAGTTAACTAGTGTGCAATGTCGCACTTGCATGCAAATGAAGAAGGCGGAACAAGGATTTTGATTGGTCCATTTAGGACTCAGAACCCTAGAAAACATGGCTGACTTCGTCCAGGCTGTTCTAAGAGCAAACTTTTATAAACTAAGATCGTTTGAGCATAAAAATATGTTTTTATAACATGTCTAGTGACAAAGTTGTGTTTTGCTGTAATCTCCGTTCAGTTAATGTCTACAATCTTTAGTTTTTCAGTTATTAGTCTGAAAATCGCGATAAAACTGGAGGCATTTGTATATGGTTGCCTAGCAACAAAACGTTTCAGTAACATGAACATTGATGATAGCATTACTAATGTGGCAAGACTAGCTCAAGTGGTTAAGGAGCAGGACATCATGTGGGAGACCAGGGTTCAATTCCTTAGAAGTGTATGACTTTTTTTTCTTGAGCTTTTAATTACTTTTGAAACCGTGTGCAGTTAATGTGTACAATCTTTTGTTTTTCAGTTATTAATCAGAAAAGCGCAACTGAATGGATACATATAGTGGTTGCCTAGCAACAATAAACAAAGAATAATATTAAAATCGATCCCTTGAATCTTTGGTGTGGATCACTAAGAGCTCACTTGTTAAAGCATGGGGTTTCCCTGTTATTATTAAAAACCATTTTGACAGAATATGAGATACTGCATACTGCAGGCTCTGCTTTACTATCTATACTGAAGTACCGTTGCAGAGCAGTGTGTCACTTCAGCCACTAGGGGACACCCATCAGGACCTGATCGCGAGGCTATGAACAGTAAATTTACATTTAGACAGGGTGGGATTCTTACATAATACCCAATAGGAGTCTTCTACCCACCGTCTCATTAGAATTTGCATAATAGCCATTTCCTGGCACTAGTTAACTAGTGAGCTGCTTCACTGCCACACATGCAAACTAGTGAGACTTCAATTGCTCCACTAGTTAACTAGTGGACAAAACGGTCAGCTTGTTTTTCTTTTTAGGTGTAACTAGTTAACTAGTGAACAATATATACATGCCACTAGTTAACTAGTAAGGCCTACAACACCCTCACTAGTAAACTAGAGGGTATTTTTGCCTTTACATGTTAACAAGTGACCATTTTGGCATCTCACTAGTTAACTAGTGGGGCTGAAATAGCCTTCACTAGTTAACTAGTGGGCATTTTGGAGCACACTTGTAAACTAGTGACACTTTTTGCACCTCACTAGTTAACTAGTCAAATGGAAATTGCCATCACTAGTTTACTAGTGGGTGTTTTGGTGCACACTAGTAAACTAGTGACACTTTTTCACTAGTTAACTAGTGGGCATTTGTGTCTTCACTAGGTAACTAGTGAGCAGTTCTGCCTTCACTAGTTTACATGTAAATGTCACATTGAAGCCACTAGTTTACTAGTTCCTTTGGCCAGCATGTTAACTTGTGTGCCACATGCAAATGTTGTGGGTGGGATTTTGTGAAATTCTGCGCTGTGATTGGTTGTCATGTTCTATTTGGACATAGGGAGCCAATAGAAAGCCTCAATTTCCAGAGTTCTCCGCCTCCTAATTTGAATTCTGCGCCACTAGCTTACTAGTGTGAATTTAGGCTTCAACTAGTTTACTAGTATACATTTATGACCTCACTAGTTAACTAGTTTGGACAAAGGATGCATCAACTAGTTAACTAGTGAGCCTGCTACCATCACCTAGCTAGCTAGTAAGCCATTTATGCTTTACTAGTTAACTAGTGACATTGACCTACTGCAACTAGTTAACTAGTGAGGTGTTTTGCCTTCACTAGTAAACATGTGCACATTTTTGGCTGTCACTAGTTAACTAGTGAGACCCAAAAGCCTTCAACTAGCTGACTGGTATGACTTTTGGCCTTTACTAGTTAACTAGTGGACATTTCTGGCTATCATTAGTTAACTAGTGAAGCTAATATGTGTTCACTAGTTAACTAGTGGGCATTTATGCTGTCACTAGTTAACTAGTGTGCACAAACATAGCTCACTAGTTAACTAGTTGACAAAAATGGCTTGCATGTTGGCCTGATATCAAGATATCAGAATAAATGCTCAAGCGGCTGGCCAAATTACATAAAAGTTAACAAGTGGGAATTTGACATTCATTAGTCAGCTAGTAAACATTTTTGTACCTTACTAGTTGACTAGTAAAATATAGAAGTCTTTAAACTAGTTAACTAGTGCACATTTCTGTGTCCACTAGTTAACTAGTGAACATGCTGAGCATTACTAGTTAACTAGTAAGATATGAAACATATGAACTAGTTAACTAGAGAGAATTTGGGCCTTACTAGTTAACTAGTGAGCATTTTGGCTGTCACTAGTTAACTAGTTCACACAGAAATGGCTCACTAGTTAACTAGTGGACAGAAATGGCTTGCATGTACATGACAATTATGCCTGATATCAAGATATCTGAATAAATGCTCAATCGGCTTGCCATATTTATTACCCAACAAAGTTACAAATTCACAATTGGCAAAGTATCAAGATAGATTAAAAATGTAACGCATGAATCAAAGTACCTCTCAACCAATACGTCCACCAAACATATTACTACTGAACAAACATCCACAGATTCGTTTTTACACAGTTTGATTACACAGACATCAATCACATATGTACAAACAGCAGTAATATGACCTATTTTTAAAACCCCTTCTTGGTACAAACCCATATTTTCTAAAACTTCACACACTGTTACATGACATGGTTTGATTATGCTATTCCCCATACACACAAGCTTTGGTCAGTCTTCAGACAATGTCCTGACAAGCGCCATTTGATTTTTGATGGCATTCAAACGGCGGTAAGTCACAGCAAAGTCTGTGGTAAAACAGCAAGACTCGTCCGCAATGCGGTTAGATCACATTTTACACGCTGTTTGTCAGTTTCTTTTGGCCTTGCCTTTATACCACAACTATTCCCCATATTGAGCAAACTCAATATCAATCGTTTTTCTCGACCCAACAGTCAAGAGCTTCAAAAACAATATCAACACAACGTTGGTCGGCAAAGGTTTCCTTGAGTTCCCGCAGTTTCTCACAAATATATGGTTCCTCTTCCAGTTCATACACAATGGCTTCCACGGCACCCCAGATTTTTTGCGGGTGTGTAGAGATGTTGTATTCCTCAAAAACACGTGTAACAACTTGTAGCAGCTCCGGCTTGAAAATTTTCTGTTTTATCTCCTCAACGTGTGTCTGGTAGTAATAGGCATCCGGTTCATAAAGACAGGAATGCTGGCGTTGGCTCGGGTGGTCCACTTCACAGCCGAAACAAGAACCCCGCAACATCTCACTGATGGTGTGCTGCAGAATGGTGTACACACAGGTCTTTAGGAGTTTAAAAGACAATGCTGTCGAACATTCAATCAGGCCTTCTTCTGCACCTTCAGAGGATCCATCACTATCTGTAGGTGACATAGAGGTTACCGATTCAGCAGTCTTAACTTCTTCATCGCACGACATGGTCAACTTTTCTAGTTTTTCACACAAATCATCAAGCCATGCACAACTTCATTCACTAGTGACATGCGTTATATGTATAACAGATTGCCTCTGGGTGGTTTGAAAGTGACCAATGCACACTCACCTTATAATGTTTATAAACGATGGGCGGCGATTCCATGTGTGACGCCCCAGGGTCACAGGCCAGGGCAGCCCTTTGCGTCTGAAAAAGATGCATCTTGACGCCCTGGTATCTATCCAATACTTTAGCCCATTTGAACAACCTGTCAACCTTTTTGAAAACATTACTTAGAACATGCAGGTCTTTCCATAGATACCTCACTTTAGGTGAATCTGTGAATTTATTTTCTTCAGAATCATATGTTGGTTTTCTGTAAACATCACTAGACAGGTGAATAAAGCCCTTTGGACAGTGAGCATAAATATGGTAGCGCTGGGTATAGCACGCACTATTCCAAAACCCTGTGTAGGTGGTGTCCATAGTAGGTAGCTCAATATCACTCTAAATGCCCCTAAACATTTTCCAATCTTCAGCACAAAATGAGATGTGTGGCATGTCATCTGAAAATGCTACCCCAGGAAAATCCAATGTGTATTGCTTCACACAGCATTTTTCTTTGTCAAAAACATAGCCTCCTATACGACCATTGGCCAGACCCCATTGGCCAGACCCCATTCGTATTTCACTGCTTCTGACATATTACGAATTTTTTTTACATAACTTTCCGGTTTTCCTCTTTTAGGAGCAAAAGTTATTTCAGGATCCATTAGCTTGTTGCTAACTGGGGTCAGAGCAACTCTCCTCTTGGAATTGACATCCCTGGTCATAGATGATTCAGCCATGGCGGTAGGTCTTACAAACTTTCAAAGCTCACAGCAGAGTAAATTAACCGCTTAGACTCACACATTTATACAGCCATACCTATAGCCTCATCCCTGACAAGACACAGAAACACACACCCCCTCAGGTTTGTGGAATGCACAATGATAAGAAGGGGGACAACGTCCAGGGTTTGACACATCCAGGTGTCACTGACTGGTGAGAGAAAGGTAACCAAAACCAAGACCATTTGATATACGAATGACACTTAGTTGCAACATGGTTGGACAATTAATCAACTTTGACATGCACACCATAAATCAGCAACACTACGTCCAGGGTTTGACATATGGATCATCAATCCAATTTTGACACATCGGTCATCAATCCAATTTTGACACATCGGTCATCAATCAAATTTTGACATGTGTCATCAATCAATCAAATTTTGACTGTCATTAATCATTTTTTGACATAAAGTACAGCTTAGATACTACTAGTGAGTGTGTGTGTTTGTGAGTGTGTGTGTGTGAGAGTGAGTGAGCGTCTGTGTGTGTGTGTGTGTGTGTGTGAGTGAGTGTGTGTGTGTGAGAGTGAGTGAGTGGGTGTGTGTGTAAGAGAGTGAGTGAGCGTGTGTGTGTGTGTGTGTGTGTGAGTGTGTGTGTGTGAGAGTGAGTGAGCGTGTGAGTGTGTGTGTGAGAGTGAGTGAGCGTGTGTGTGTGAGTGAGTGTGTGTGTTTGTGAGTGTGTGTGTGTGAGAGTGAGTGAGCGTGTGTGTGTGGTGTGTGTGTGTGTGCATGTGTGTGTGCGTGTGTGTGTGTGTGTGTGTGTGTGTGACATGCAAAGGCATGTCATTGTAGAGAGTGCTGAAGAGTGCCCCTAGTGGCAAACAGGGAAACTGCAAAGGCAAGTTTGTGAAGAGAGTGCTGAAGAGTGTCCCTAGTGGCAAACAGGGGAACTGCAAAGGCAAGTTTGTGAAGAGAGTGCTGAAGAGTGCCCCTAGTGGCAAACAGGGAAACTGCAAAGGCAAGTTTATGAAGAGAATAGTCAGGACGTCACCTGGTGGCAAACTGTGAGACTGTGTAGCTTTATGAAGACATCAGATTCCACTCCCTACATAAATTTAGCATACATGTTCACCCTCAAACTATAACCATTTCTATTCAATAACAAAATTATTCAATATACTTACCGAGCAATGTTTTAACCACATAAGACAAGCAATTTCAACTGGACTGGTTAATAAGTGTTGGAGTTCAGTCAGAACCACTTGTCAAAGAAATCACTTTTATTTATCATTTGCATAATATTACATTTTACGGTATGGCTCTGTTCTGGGAACCCCCTGCCCTTCCATGTGCAATCATGGAAAGCCTAAGGCAGGGAGAGCAGCAAAGATAACCCACCATAGGTACAGAACAGAGCAGACATCTATGGTTGTCCTCAGTGTTCTTGACCTCAGGAGCAAACTGGTCAGGGTTTCACACTGAGGGGTGTGAGCAGCTTGTGTGTGGATTGCAGGTGGAGCTGGTTCCTCCTGTAGCGCTCGCCCCTGTGCTGTCTCCCCGATACAGGGCCCTGGAGTAGAGCTGGAGCTGTGAACCACAGCAGGCATTGTCCACTGTTTCTGCCCTGGTCAGCTCTGGTCAGCTCTTTCCCTGCACTATACTAGTCCACCATACAGACTTTCGCTGCACAGGGAGGTTGCTCAGGTTGCCCGGGCAACTGCCAATATGCCCTTCTCGACTCACGTTGCCCTTCCGAGGAAAAAAAAAAATCGCACAATGGATGCAGAATGTCACGTAGGCCTAGATTTAAAAAAAAATCGTAAAGCCTCATTCACTTCCATTCGGGCACCGAAAGTGAAAGTCAGTAGGGGAAGGGCAAACTCTGGTTACGTGGATGAAGCGCTGCACGCGACCGGCACCTGACCTGAGCCTGCATGAGCGGCCTTAGAAGGAGATTGTCACAAAACCATGTCGTCGGAAAAGGTGAGTTTGTGCTAATGTGCTGTATAACAAACGAACGATCATCATCATCAAGTTTTATGAAATTAATGAAATCTTCATAAATCCAGGCTGAGTTTGTCACGTTTAGCCTTAATAATCAGACAGATAGCTCGCAGACAAGCAGGCAGCCCGTTATCACATAGCCAGTTTTGTTTTGGGCAAACTAACCTATGCTGATAGTTTCTCACATTTTGTTTAAGCAAGTAGAATGAATGATGGAAGTAATGCATCACATTAATTATTTTATTCAAAATGGTTAAATGCCTAAATCCTATCACTATCACTAGTATTTTGGGTATTGTTTGAAGCCAAGATGCCCACTGAAAAGAGGCGGATTCAGGAGAGGGAGAGACAATTCAGGGAGGCAGCAAAGGGCAGCACATCACTGCAGGGTCGGCTGCGAAAAAGCCAACCAGCAGGTGAGACAGAAACTTTCTGTGATAAAGATGACATGACACTGTGTAAGCGAATTTATTAATTAATCAGACTCATATTTTAGCCTACTAATGGCAATGTTTCATAATTACATTACATTTAAGATGAGGAGCAGTCATAAGTAGTGATGTAGTACTCGAGTCCGGTCTCGAGTCCGGTCTCGAGACCAATTTCTGCTTTCTCGGTCTCGTCTCGGACTCGTTCCTTCAAAGACTCGGTCTTGACTCGGTCTCGGACCACAGTGGGAGGAGAAGGACTCGTAATTTCAGACCGAGTCCTCGAGACCAACGCATTTTTTATGTTCATATAAAAAAACAGACAACACATAACAACAATAATAATAAAATGCAATGTTGACCGGCATTATTTGAAAATGACATCCCATGGTGCAATGCAAAGATACTGCCGTCAGAAACGTTTATTTATCTCTATGGCTCTGCTGCCGGTGAGTGTCTGTAGGTCAGCATAGTCCATATTAAGACGTTAAGACTGCTCCTCTAAACAATTCCCAATCTAGCTTAGTCTGTAGGCCTAATGGTTGATTATTAACTGGGGTGATATTAAATTATGAATATTAAAACTGAAATTTTTTTATGGTCTTGGTCTCGACTCGGTCTCGACTCCTAAAGGACTCGGTCTCGACTCGGACTTGCTTCCTCAAAGACTCGGTCTTGACTCGGACTCGACTGTATTTGAAAACCAACAGACTCGGTCTCGACTCGGTCTCGACCCTTCAAAGACTCGGTCTTGACTCGGACTCGACATAGGCGGTCTCGTCCCCATCACTAGTCATAAGCCTCCAGAACATGTGAGGAAAATGTGGACCAGGAGGAGGCACATAGGGCAGGTAGGCCTAAGTGATGATGATCACCAAATATGAGATGAGAGGACCATGCTAGAAAGTACAGGGTTAAAGAGCTGCATGCTAAATAATTGTAATCTAAAAACACATAGGCTATTTTAGAGGTAATTTCAAAGATTTTGCCTGAGCAGAACATAAATACCACTAGTGGGCATTAAAATAATAATGATAATGGCAATAATAATAATATGTAATTGGACAGATGATGAGCCCAAATTTGGAGAAACCTATCAGTGACTTGATAGGATATTGATAGGGATATTGATGTAGGGATTTTCATGACTCAAGTCATGTTTTTCTGTGTTATTAGTTAAGGTGGTTGAGTGCTGTATTTCAGTGTTTTACTTCTATATATATAGTTCTTCGTATAGCCTGTGAGTTTTTTTTTTCTTTTTTGGGGGGGTGCCCTTTTTTCAGGTCAGAGCAACTGCCCCTCAAAATTCCTGTGCACGTCCCTGGTCTGTCTGTGTCATCTCAGAGCTGATCAACCTCTTTCAATATTGAATGAAGTGACCGTAAATCAGAAGCACAAACCCTGTTGTCATTGTCAGCGGTAATAATATGTTTCAGCGGTAATTACATGAATTTACATTAATTTATTTGACAGTAGAATGTTGGGAAATCACATTTAAGTCAATGGAGCGTTCTACTAGCATTGTGAAGAGCCATATAATAAATAATATTATTGCATCCATTTCAATGAATCCGTTTCAAAGTTATGAAAATAGGTAAAATGTTTTGTTGGGTGTAATGAACCCAATCATATCATTAAATCAAATCATATGACCACCAGTATACCCTAATAATGACCAAATAAACATTACATTGCAATTCATTAAGGAAAAATATTATATATATAAAGTATTTTTAAAAGCAAGTCTGACTTAGCAACTTTCACTTTTATTGGAGTAATATTAGACATGGTGTATCTATAATTTCACAAAGGAATTGTGTACTTCGTCCACCTCTGATTAAAAGTGAACTATGAGCCTAGTAGCCACCTCACCTTTCTGAGTGGAATGTGTTTCAATCTGCATGTCATGCCTCATGTAAATGCTTAGATTAAGGGAACCAAATTATTGAAGACTTCAAGACTCACCAACTCACTCACTTCAAGACTCTTGTCCTTTTTCCAAATCACTGTGAGTGCAGCCTATGTTAAAGTGTGATCTGATCTCTCGCAGTTTATAAAGGTCAGTAGTGCGAACTGGATAACTCCGCAATCTCCTCTAGCCTCGTCTTTGTTGCCTTCATGATTTTTTTTGAGGCAGCCTGTCAAAAGTGGGCCTGGCTATACTGCAAAGAAGTCTCACATCCCATGAATTAAGACAAAGATCAAATCAAGTTAACCAGTGTGTGATATAGATGTTGTTATAAATGTTGATATATAGTGATATAGATTATGCAGAAATATAATCATGCTTGAATAAAACAATATATCGAAAATGCTTGTGCAAACAATCTATAACTAGAACGCTTGACAAACACTATAAGTGATAAGCTTAGACAAACTTATTGTGCAGATAGGGTTCATGCAAAGTTCAAGAACATCCTGTTGTAAGATTCATTCTGTTATGAGCCCCATCTAGCTAAACCACAAACTGTCAAAACACAACTGAAAAAACACTGACTCTAACAACTCTATGACGATGTACAGAAAGGGTGTAAACATACAGCAACACACGGTGTACAGAAAGAGTGTAAACATATAAATGAAGAGACAAATAAAGACAACACAGAAGTCGTCATCATTTCATCATAAGCAGGGATGCAGTGGAGGCTAAACGCAAGTAAAGATAGATAGATAGATAGATAGATAGATAGATAGGCTAAACGCAAGTAAACACAGTTTACCCACCTCTGACATCTCAGAAATAGAGTTTATCCACCTCTTATTAGAATGTATCCACCTGTCAAAAGCATTTATTCACCAAGTGCAAATTCTAACATTAAAAAAGTTCACTGTATTATCCACATTCACAATATGTACACTCATCAACACTCTATAGGAACCATTTAATACCACTGGTATTGTTATTTTATTTTATTTACTAACCATCTCAAGTGTGGAATCTATTTCTTTAACTAAACTCTAGCTTAGCAGTATAAGTATCTTTTTAGCAGCTGTTGGCTTTTTAACCTTGTATTGTGTGAAATAATAGATACCTTGCATCCAGTGAGAAAGATAAAAAGACTATTAGACTCTCCCTGGCATGGTTGGATAACCACACTTCTTTCACAGACTACATTACTCGTTATGAGATAGTAGGCTAACAATGGGAAAACGTGCTGTTTTTTTAGAAGAACGACTAAAAACTGTATGATTGGAAATGGGAAGTTGCTTTTAAAAAAAGCTAATTTCTTTCTAAACAGGAAGGGTGGGCTCATTGACTGCATTGCACAAGGCTCTTGGTGCACTGTAAAAATGTAAAAAAAATAGACATAATAGTGACTTGTATTTATTATTCTAAAAACTTGAAAAATAAGAAAATGTTTCAATTTCCTATAAAAGTTCCTTGTGTCAAAAAGAACATATCATTGATCAACAATGACACAGCAGCTGGAACCTGCCCCTCTCTCTCTTTCCATCTCTCTAAAGGTGCGTTCCTAATTAAATTGAGCATCATAACGTTCTTTTAGATCTGCTGCATAGTGTAGATTGAGAGGACCCAAAACGTATCATCCTTGCATGTAACATATGTTTCTGCAATCTGTTTGTAAATGTTCGTAAGAGTGAAAAGCACTTTGCAGTAAAGCTACTCATATATAATGAATTGTGGTGCCCCCTCTGCCCCTTGGTGTGTGATGCGCGTGGTGGTGGTGATGAAACTGTGTATTCCTGTGTTGATATCTATCAAACTTTCCCATTTAGTAGTAGTAGTTAGTTCCCCATTTTAGTTACTTCCTTGTCAAGGGTGCTGTAGCCTGACAAATGTTTAAATAATAAAGATCATGTGTGTGAGTTTCAGAATGTATTTTGCTGTCGTAACAGGAGCACATGTGCACTGTGGCCAGTGTGAAGAGAGACGGGCAAAGTGGGCAGAGTCAGGTCAACGTTAATTAATAAAATATATTAAATTCGACCAATAACGGTGTTGAGCAATACCTGTAAATGGAATGTGTCGTGTTGAAGAGCATTTCATTTCCAATGGAATCCTAACAGGATAGGCCTACTCTGTGATGATATCAAAAATTACCTTAGGGTTAGTTAGAGTTAATACCTGATAACTATGACAAGTCTAATTTTGTACAGTAGGACTCCACCAGTTTATTGCTCTCTGTATAAATAGGACTCCACCAGTCCAGTGCTCTCTGTATAAATAGGACTCCACCAGTCCAGTAGCCTGGGAAAAACCCAGACGTACTTCCGGCAAATTCGAGATTCGCTCTGAAAGTCCGTCTGGCCAAGAACCCATTCTAGCCCATTTCCAATTTTCCTAGATCGAGGCACCAATCAGAACCCTTGAGGCGGGCTTTACACGATGACGATAGCGCTCCCTGTTGAAGAAGCCGTTAAAAAAAAAAAAAATACATCAACCATGGCTGCTGCCACTTGTTTGAAGCTGATATGACGTTGGTTTAAGACAGGGAGTTAGAAGTTTCTTAACGGCTTCCTTATGTTGGAATATGCAACATTGTACAAACATGTATGTAAGGGATACCTACTGTACAGTATGTGATATCTGCAACAGTGGTAGGCTACTGAAAACGGTTTGATATTCTGTTCATTTATAGGACTATAGTAGCTGGACACGTAGCCGACAGAAAACACATAGGCTACTTTTGAATTGGTGTGCTATGCAAGCATAACTCGAATGCTACACTTCAGTGTTTGCCTTGAAACAATTTCGGCATAATTGCTTTGAACGTTTCAGTCTCTCGTCCCCCATTCCTGCTTTATATGTCCCGGTCAGCTAGAAAGGACGAATGAAACAAAATGCTTGTTTGAACGTGAACAGTTTTGTTCAGAACTGAAAATACAATTGTGTTTGACAGAGGGCAGATGTAAATTGCTAGTGACAAAATATTAGCTTTCAGTGTGGCACAATGTCTTTGTAAATTAGCCTAGGCCTACGTTTAATTAAAAAGTGGTTCATTCTTCCTGCTTCTCCCTACAACCACAGTGTTGCAAATTGTGTGTTTCCGTCAAAGCTAATGAATGCGTAGCAAGATGGGTCGTCCTAGTTCATGTCTATGAGGGCAAAGTGGAGTTCAGTCAGAGACAGGCTGTGGTTCAGTTCCCGCCTGCACAGGGGCGTGTCACTGACGTATGACTGACGTTTGAACGCCTCGGTTCCAGACAGAGCCGGAGTACAAAACAAACTTGGTGTACACCTTCATCAATGTTGATTTTCTCCTGACTGGAGGGTCATACTATCACGACATTCTCCTGAAAAGGAGAGGAGGCTTTGGAGATCATGATACCGTAGCCGAAATGTGCATTCATTGCTCAGAAAAATTAGGCTTTGACAAATTCTGGGAAATTTTTGGATTCTGCCATAGACCTCAATGTTAAAAAGGGAGCTCGATCACTGCATAAATGGGGGATAGTGGCCCCCCCTCGTGCGGGGCTACCCTATTTGCATACATTTCCTGGGACAGGAAATGGCCTCTCAGGAAGTATCTTCGTAATCAACCATCTTTGTTTCCGTCACTCTGTCTCTTTCGCTGCTCTGATTGGTTTTTGGCTTCTCCTATTGCGTCCGAGGCATTTTGATCGGCGTCCGTTTGGGAACGCCCTTTGGAAATGGGCTGTGAACGAACCTTCCCCAGACCCACTCTCAGTTACGATTGAGAAGGGTCTGGTTTTAACCGGGCTACCAGTCCAGTGCACTATGTATAAATAGGACTCTGTATAGGACTCCACCAGTCCACTGTTCTGTGTATAGGCCAACATAGGACTCCACAAGTTCAGTGCTCTCTGTATAAATAGGACTCCACCAGTCCAGAGTTCTCTGTATAAATAGGACTCCACCAGTCCAGTACTCTCTGTATACAACAACAACATGTTACATTTAGATAGCGCTTTCTCACTCAAGTCGCTTCAACTGGAAAGGGGGACCTCACTAACCACGACCAATGTGTAGCACCCACCTGGGTGATGCACGGCAGCCATAATGCGCCAGAACGCACACCCACACATCAGCTTGAGGTGGAGACTGGAGAGTGAGGGAGTACAGTACACCACATAGGACTCCATGAGATATCTCATCAGACAGATTTGGGTCTGTTTTTTAAAAAAAAAATGTTGAATGTCATCTGTGTGTGCATGTGCACGTGCACATTTCTGTCTGTCCATTCCTACTTACAGGGTTATCATTTGGGGAAGAACATTTGAAGGAATATTCAGATTTTACATTAAGCCACAAGTTAGTGACTTAGTGAGTGTGAGCACGTCCCAGCCTTTTCTTTTTAAGCTACGTGAGCAAAACACACAAACACACACAAACACTTCACACTTCTGCATATACATAATACATTATACAAACCACATAGGCCAGTGGTGGGAAAAGAGAACCAGCTGAACCGGTTCTAAATCTTTCACTTCCCTTGGAATTGTACGCCCTCAGCAGTATCAAATTCTCTTATGAACATGTTTTCAGACCATGGTCAATGGCTTTTGAACAGGAAGTGAAACTGAAACACACAATGTACTTCTGCGTTGTTTTTTTCTTCTGCTAAGCAGCTACCAAAGTAGGAGGACTAGATTATTATAAGGATGTTCTCTAAAGCAATGTTACATTAGCATTCATTCATTTGGCAGACGTTTTGTATCCAAAGTAACCTACATATGTAAATTATATTACATTTTATGTATATTATATTACAATTATATTGTCCCCAGAGCAACTTTGGGGTTAAGTGCCTTGCTCAAGGACACAATGGTGGAAGCCGGGAATTGAATCCACAACTTTTCAGGCTACTGCCCAGCTGCATTACGTGAGGTGGAGGTACCCGCTTCTAGCTCCAACTCCTTACCCACTACGCTACCTCCGACCCATGTAATGCAGTAAAGGTTTAATCCAAGCAAAGGTGTTGCAGTGCAGTAAGGCATGTAGTGTACTGCATATTTGCTGAACTTAACAGTAGGCTGGAGCACAATGCCAAAGTGTGACGACCCTGTGTCCCTTCAGGCCTCCTCCTGTCAGTGCATGGGCAGGCTGGGCCTGGTTGGGCTGATACCCTAATTGATTGCACCTACAGTAAGGGTGGGGCTATATAAGGGGTTCCCTATCTTTCTCGGTAGGCACTTTTTCTTCCTTCTTGCAGGCACTCCACCATTCCTATTCATTTCCCCCCTTATGGAATCAAAACAATGCCATAAATAGTGTGTATGTGTTATCGAGTTTTGCAATTGTATAAAAAAAATTGCATGTGCACGGAAACTTTGTACTTGTAGAAATGTTTGTGCGGAAAAAAATAGTCTTCGAGGATATGATTTGCACAAGTGTAGAACCGTTTTGTAGGTGTGGAATTAATTTGTCTGTGTGCAAAAAATGCGTACCTGCAGAAATATTTTGTGCACTTGTAAAAAACCTTTGTCCACAGGGATTTAGTTTGAACGTGTGTGGAACCGCTGGATCTACAAAGCTACAAAACTTTTTATACAGACACAAATTTGTCAGTGTTTTGTCATCGTTTCTGAAGAGCCAATCAGTGAATTTTGGCACAGTCTTGACAGCGTTTCTGCAGAGCCAATCAGCACATTGCATCGCCTACTGACTAGCCAATCAGGGGATGTCCTGCATCACATCTCTCAGCCAGGGTCGGCGGGCCGGGCACCATAGCGCGCACGGGGAGGCACAGAGAACTTAGGTCTTAAATCTAACATATTATTTATAATTGTGTTCAGCAGGCCTATAGGCTACATGAAGGCACGGCTGTTAGCATTGGTTTCTAAGCAAACCTTTGTAGACAAATTTACAAATTTTACAAAATTACACATTTGTAACAAATATCTTTCCACTGTTGTAGTTGCGGTTACTCATATATTCTGTAGGTTAGCAACACAAACTTGAGAGATGCAAGTGAGTAACTCAACTTGATAAGTAACGGTGCACCGTGCAACCATTCTTTTTTTCTGTTTTATCTGTATGTGAATTGAAATCTGTATCCCTAGGTGATAGGGTAATAACTATACTGTAAATAATGTTAATAATCTGTGATGTGTGAATTTCAAACCTCCTTCCCAACATTCTATAACCTACTTTACTGTGTTTACTAAGGTTAAGTTTAAGGCACATGACATAACTGTATGCATACTATGGTGTCTGATCATTTGTTAATTTCTCTAGCTATATAGTCCTGGATCCTCTGGAACTGTTCTGTATTGCTCTCGCACTCCACCACTAGCACTGACGCTCAACTGAACTAACATAAACAACATGCATGCAGATGGGTTAAACCATTTGGCGTATTAGAAAAGGGTGGGTGAGACCTTAAATAGTCATCCTTTTTTGTATCGGAATGTGGTAAATGTAGTTAGTCAATCAACCAAGTTATTCAGCTAATACAACTTTACATTTCATCTGACATTTAGTATTACATTTAATTAGGAAATTAAAATATCCAGGAAAAATAAAATATATTCCAGACTTTTGAAGGGCCCTCCCTCCCCTTGGGGGCCTAGTAATCAGTAGTGGTTTTACCTCCAGTCCAACAAGCGCATGTTGACGCTTACACTCGAATCGAAAGTAAAAGGTTGTTGTAGCCTACATTTATTGTCACTTCGTTGAGACGTGTAACGGTCGAACAGGCTTTGTTGGATGTAGACGCCTTGGAAACTTGCTATTTTACAACAAGAAACTATTTCGTGGTGAGTAGACCTACAATACTGTTTGTTTATTCTGCTTCGTAACATTGCCTAATTATTAAGAAATATAGGACTACTACCGACCGACCGCACCCACATGGCTATAACGTTGTTTGCCTAACGGAAATTAGGACTACATTATGTTAAATCAATGGTGTAAATGAAAGGGAACGATGTGATCAATTGCACAATATCAGAGTAGCGCATCTTATCACAGTTCTTTGTTTTTGCGATTTATTGTTGGGAATTGTTGAGACACATTTATTGAAGGGAACCATATTTATTCTGAAGAAAAAAAATGTCCCATAATTATCGGAAATGTCACAGTTTTATATTCAAAACTGCAAACATGATCTGTATAGAATTGTGGTCAGAGCAAATGACTGACATTTTTAGATTTTAGGCCTATATGATTGTCACTGACTACAATGATCTGTATACATTACATTACATTACATTACATTACATTACATTTGGCTGACGCATTTTTAGCCAAAGCGACTAACAACATGGTAAACAGTTTAAGTTTAGAGCAATTCTCAACAATATTAGGACAATTTAAAAAACATTAGAGTACAGTAAGAATAAGTGCATCAGTGAGTGCTGTTTTTAACAGTTACGTGTCAGTTTAAGACGGCTGGTGAGTGCTAGGATCAGCAAGACTTGTTGTAAGTGTTGCTATGAGAGGAGATGTTCTCTAAAGAGCTGGGTCTTCAGGAGTTTTTTGAAAATGGAGAGGGATGTCCCTGCCCTAGTAGGAGCTGGCAGTGTGTTCCACCAGCGAGGAACAACAGATGAGAAAAGTTTGGATTGGCCTGAGCGTACCGGAGGTAGAGCTAGACGTCGTTCGTCTGAGGAGCGCAGCGGTCTGGAGGTAGCGTATGTCTGTATGAAGGCATTCAAGTAGGTGGGAGCAGAACCGGAGACTACTTTGTAGGCAAGCGTTAGAGCCTTGAATTTGATGCGGGCCGCCATAGGTAGCCAATGTAGCTGGATGAGTAGCGGGGTAACATGTGCCCTCTTGGGTTGGTTGTAGACCAGGCGCGCCGCCGCGTTCTGGATCATCTGAAGTGGTTTCACTGCGCAGGCTGGGAGACCTGTCAGGAGGGCGTTGCAGTAGTCGAGTCGTGAGATGACTATTGCCTGAACCAGAAGTTGGGTGGCATCTTGATTTAAGTAAGTCCTGATTTTCCGTATATTGTAGAGTGCGAAACGGCATGACCGGGCGACTGAGGCAACATGATCTGAGAAGTTTAGTTGGTTGTCGAGAACAACTCCTAGATTTCTTGCAGTCCTGGTAGGTGAAACAGACAGAGACCACCACACAAAAATTATGTGCTTGTGCAAATGTCTGTGGTTTTCCTGTAGACCTGACAGTTGCAGCCTACGTGACAAATGAGATGAAGCCTACGTCACATAACTTTGCGGAAAGAAAATTGTTAAGAACCTTGTAGCTGATGATTTACCTAGCAACATGTGATGCAATTGAAATTATTAGCTGTGTCTGTTTGAAGAGTAACAGCTCCATGCTTATGTCTCTGTGCTGTATATTAATTTACAATAGTTTCCTATTGCTGTTTCCTTATCCACAGTACCTACTTACTACTGTATCATTTACAGTAGTACCCTATTACTGTATATGATTTACAGTACCTATACCAGTGGTCCCCAAACTTTTTCTTCCGAGGGCCAGCTCACTATGCCTGGCTCTAAGAGAGGTCCAGAGACTCCAGTCTATCAGTAACCATAAATAGCTTAGTGCTGTGAACAACAGCAGTCTACCTTAGTTGAATATTCCTTTACATTTAATCATAGGCTACTGCAATTTAATACCATTGTTAGCTGTGTTTATGTTGCCATTATGCCGTATTAGTGTAAAATGTAGCTCAAATGATATAATAAGACTAGCATTCCAAAAAGTATTAGTAGGGAGTCCCAAAAGTATTGGGTGAACTCTGAACTCTGTGTTTTTGCATACACAGCAGTGAACAAGCAATATCCTACAAATAATTTAAAGTTCTCAAGCTATGAGAGTTTTATTAAGTGCTGGCAAAAACATCTGAAATCACCTGCTGAGAACTTTGTGAACTCTATGAACATTTGAATAAGTGAATAGAAAATAGAAATAATTATCCCAGAAAGTCCCAGGAATATGACTTGAATAGAAGTTAGTTCGTTATTAACAATTAATTGATAAACTTTTAGAATACTTTGAGCACTGATGCAGTCAGCATAGGCCTCTTAAATTGTTTGCAGGTAGGCCTACATTTCATTCCGTTTTTCGTTGGAAAACGTGAAACGGCGCCAAAACAACCACTAGTGGACAAAAAGAGTATTACATGTGTACTGTTAAAGGAATTATCCGGAGTAAAATGCACTTTAGATCGATTTACGGATGATTGGGGGTACATACGTTGAGTTGACATCAAAATCATGTCATTCGGATGTGTTTTGAGAAAGTTTGATGGTACCGTTTTCAGTCACAACTCGTAGCCTGGAAGTCAGCGGGGCATTTCAATTGCGCCCTACAAAACGCTATTTTTATACTTCTTCTACAGTTCCAAACAACATAACACTTACGTGGTAGTGAGTAGAGGGTCCCTAAAGCCAAACCGAAGTATCCCAAGGTCTTTATGTGGTCGAATAGATAGTCCAGAATGAATTTCATCAAGCCAGTACCTTTCCGGAAATTTTGCCATATTTGCCGCCACCTTCAGGGGGAAGTCCGTAGGAGTCTTATTGATGAGTGTGTTTTAACACGCTCTGGAAATTCAAAATTTCGTTGCCGTTTTTTTTTTTTTTTAAAAAAACATAGTCCAGTATTTCTTTTGAAATTGAAATGAAGTTGTATGGACTGGACTATGTTTTTTTTTTTTTAAACGGCGACGAAATTGTGAATTTCCAAAGCGTGTTACAAAACGCTCAGCAATAAGACTCCTACAGCAAAGATTTCCGGAAAGGTACTGGCTTGATGAAATTCATTCTGGACTCTCTATTCGACCACATAAAGACCTCGGGATACTTCGGTTTGGCTTTACGGATCCTCTACTCACTACCACGTAAGTGTTATGTTGTTTGGAACTGTAGAAGAGGTATAAAAATAGCGTTTTGTAGATGCGCAATTGAAATGCCCCGCTGACTTCCAGGCTATGAGTTGTGACTGAAAACGGTACCATCAAACTTTCTCAAAACACATCCGAATGACATGATTTTGATGTCAACTCAACGTATGTACCCCCAATCATCCGTAAATCGATCTAAAGTGCATTTTACTCCGGATAATTCCTTTAAGACTTGCAATAGAGAATGAATGGGGGAAATTATGGAAGTCATAGTTTGACAATGTCATACTCCCGTGCGGGCCAGATGCTATATACCACGGACATGTTTTGGGGGGCCACCCAAAATGAGTATTCGGCCCGTGGGCCGTAGTTTGAGGACCACTGACCTGTACTATTGTACCTTCATTTGCAATACTTATTACTAGTATTTTATCATTCACAGTATTTCTACTACATTTACATCTACAATATTGTTTTCAATGATTTACACATTTATCAGTATGTATGTCAGAACAATGTTACTTTATTAAAAAACAATACATTAAAGTAATGAAACCATAGACGACTCATGGCTGCCGCCATCATTACAAAATAGGCCTATTTCCAATGCCGCTCTAGCTCTTGTGAAGTATGATACCCAGAGTACAAATCTGTCTTTTGTATGAACTACACACTACAAGGCTTCCTGCATGACCCATTCTGAATGAATTGTCTCCGATATAGGGGCGCCGCTTGTGGGGTAAAATGTATTTGCCCCCACCACCTTGACGTCATCAGTAATATTGAATATACTGTAGTTGGATCATTCACAACAGTGGCCATCCTACTGTAGATTCTGCTTGACTCTCTCCACACACACAAACACACACTGAAAATGATGGCTTATGTGATTTGTTTCTATTTCATATATTTTAAAATTCATATAGAGTGTATCTAGTTAATAATGTATAGTGTTTTACTAGTAATTACTAGTAGCTAAACATATTTAGTAATTTGAATGCTTCACATTGATTTTTAAACTATTACATTTAGGCATATCTTTAATGTGGTGTGTAGGTCTAATTGAGTGCACATTGGTGATGTGTAGGTGTAATTGAGTGCCTATCACTTCATCCTGACGGTTTTAGGCTAGTGAATAAAAGTTGTGCATAGTGCATAAGGATATGTGGATGCAATTCATTATGTTTTCCATGTCATTAGATAAAATAAATGTTCAAAAAACTAACAAGTTCAAGAAAATCTTTCTGGGATCAAGTGTTTTGCAATGTTCACTAATGATTTTAGTGAGCATTACTGGCAGACGTGACCTGAGCTAGCAGGGTAGTTACCAAGGAGCTCCCTCCAGATGTAAAAGTTTGCCATGGCTGCGTAGCCTATTTGCGTAAGCACAAAGTGGTTCTCTCTCTCTCTTTCTCTCAATCTCTGAATGTGTGTGTGTGTCTGCGTCGGCATGAGGCTATTTTCAATTCAACTCGGTAGTTGATTCATCCGGTCAATAGCACCGCATTCACGCCACTTCATGATTAGATTAATGTCATCAGACAGGCTGTAAAAGTGTATGCGGGAATTTCTCGCATTATGATGGCTAGAGTTGCGGGACTTAAACAAATTATACGCAATCCCGCAGTGAAATTTAGGCCCTGACATATATATATATATATATATATATATATATATATATATATCGGGGGTGCCCAGAATTATTATCTGTCATAGGGTCCAAATGGTAAAGCAGCGCCCCTGCTCCAATATAATAGATAGATAGTTAGATAGTTAGATAGATAGATAGATAGATAGATACTTTATTGATCCCCAAGGGGAAATTCAAATGAATAAATACAACACATTGGGCTTGGCAAGAAATTTGGCAATACTACTTTTGCACAAGTGATGGCACCCCTGGAGAAACTAACAACATGAACGTAAAAAAAGTTTTACATTCACTTGAGTCTCACACATGAAACCACAGCATAATACTGATAAATACAAATGCTAGAAACGATTGCAAAATTACTGTATCAAAACAAAAGCCAAGTAGTTAAACTGTGCTTGCGCTACGTCTAGTTTTCAAACTGGACATGGATGGTTCCACACTGCTAGTTGCTAAGTTAGCTAGACTCTATTCAGTCTCTTTCACACACACACACACACACACACACACAAAGGCTGTGGTTCTTTCATTTTGTGCTAGTTTCATGTCCCCTTTTTCTGCTCATGTCCCCCGGTTTTCAGCTTTGGCTCTGACAGCTAGTTTCATGTCCCCTCCTCTCAAGGGTTTACCGCTTTGGGTATGTCATGTTCCCCCTTGGGGCCCTAGTGATCTGTCCCACTGTTCCCTTCATTCTGACACCCCTGACTAGCGGAAGCTGTAGATAGTATCCATAGTCTAGTCCTATTCAAAATCATTTTCTAATTTTCAAAAGTCCATGATTTGTAAAACACGTGTGGATGGCGTAATCAACCCCACTTTTAAAGGACCCTCTTCCCCCTTAATCCAAAATTATTACAGACTTATCAGACAGATTTGTAGTTTCTCTCTCTCTCTCTCTCCCTCTCTCTCTCTCTCTCTCTCTGTATTGTGTATGTGTGTGTTTGTGTGTTGAAATATAATGCATAGTTTTTGTATAACTGTGATATTGATGATATAGTCAATATTAGTGGGTATATGGTAGGCTAGAGTATGTGAGAGTTTCTGCAACATTTCTTTCTATTTTTTACTAAGAGAAAAGCTACATGCTTCTGCAAATGTCTGTGTTTTTCCTGTGGACCTGAAAGATGTAGCCTACGTGACAAATGGCATGTGGCCTACGTGATGAATTAACCTTTACCAGGGGTACCAGTAGATGTGGAGGGTGCTGTATATCATGATTTGTTTCTGCATTGTAAGAATTTCAACTATATTGTATAATCGTGATTAGGGCTGGGCGATAAAATGATAGCGATATGTATCGCAATAGACATGTAATCGATATCAATAAAAAATGCGTTCGATAGAACATTCGATAATTAAAAGCAACACACACCTCCCGCCGTTGTCCATAAATAAATAGGCTAAATATATCTTGCATTGTAGTTAGTATGTGCAACTCTACCAGAGTAGACGATAGAAGTAGGCCTACCTCAACACAGACTCTCAACGAGTCCTTGCCCCGTGCGCACGCTCTCTCTCTCTCTCTCTCTCTCTCTCTCTCTCTCTCGGTGCATCCCTCAGCATGCGCATGTAATCCAAACATTCACAATCATGCAAGACGACTGAATTGCTATTAAATCCGGTTAGCATCATTAGCACCCTGCACGAATTTGTTCAAAACTGTTGCATTAAAATTGACTGCTAAATCAACTCAATCCCAATGCAAATGGAAAAGTATTTTCCAAGACTCAAACGGGCCTGTCCCAAGGAGAAAAAGTATTCATTTGAAACTTAAACACACATGGGGAAACTGAACAGTCTAACCAGTAGACTTACTATGATAAACTAGCAAATTACTTTGTTTACAATATTTCCAGGCTTCAACCAGTGCTGCTCATTCAGACTTATGTACACAATTATTTATTTGAGTGTTTTTCATGATTGTGTTGCTATTTCTTTTCCCTGTTTGCTTTGATTGATAACTGAGGTGATTCAAATCAGAGGAAGGTTAAGTTTAAAATAAAAGCGTTTAAAAGTGTTTAAATTGAACTTTTTCCCCCTCCTGGTCCTTATCTGAAATAGATTTTTAAAAAATCAATAATTATCGATATCGACCGATATGAAATACTTATATCGTGATACAGTTTTCAGCCATATCGCCCAGCCCTAATCGTGATAGTCATGGTATAGTTGGTGATGTTTTGGGGCATTTGATAGGCTAGAGTATGTAAGTATCTCCAACAACTCAGATAAAAGCAACATGCTAAAGCAAATGTCTGTGGCTTTCCTGTGAACCTCAAAGATGTAGCCTACGTGACAGTGAGATGTAGCCTACGTGACAAATGACATGTAGCCTACATGACAAAATAACTTTGTGGGAAGAGAATTGTTAAGAACCTTGTAGCTGATGATTTACCTAGCAACATGTGATGCAATTGAAATGATTAGCTGTGTCTCATTGGAGAGTAACAGCTCCATGCTTATATTAATTTACAATAGTTTCCTATTACTGTTTCCTTATTCACAGTATGTACTACTGTATCATCATTTACAGTAGTACCCTATTACTGTATATTAATTTACAGTAATTATCCTTCATTTGCAATACTTATTACTAGTATTTTATCATTCACAGTATTTCTACTATTTACATCTACAATATTATTTTCAATTATTTACACATTTACCATTATGTATTTGAGAACAATGTTACTTTATTAAAAACACTTGCAAATGCATTAAAATATCCAGGAAAAATAAAATATATTCCAGACTTTTGAAGGGCCCTTCCTCCCCTTGGGGGACTAGTAATCAGTAGTGGTTTTACCTCCAGTCCAACAAGCGCATGTTGACGCTTACACTCGAATCGAAAGTAAAAGGTTGTAGCCTACTGTGGTGGATTTTATGAGTTTCCTGATAAGAGATTCTGTAGTTATACCAAAAGATGTTCTGTAGATTGGGACATAGTCTGAAGTCCATTTGATGAAACAGCAGGGGTAAAAATAGGTAAGGTATACATAGGTTTGGGGCCAAGAAGTTTTACCTATAAGGACATGAAGGTATAAGAAGGGACTGGACATCTCTAGCAGATGGTCAGCCAGGGTCAAAGGTCCTTTGTAGAAATAGAATGAAAACCTAAGCACATATGTATTACTAAAAGAGGTAAAAAGGACATAGGAGCTCTGTACTATTCTGAGTTAACAAGGGTATATAAGATGTGTACAGACATAATGTTGTTAGCTGGCTTCATGAACCTATGCTCTGTGTTGGATTAAAGCTACACCTTCTGCAGTGTCCTGTTGCTTTGTCACAATTCTTCTGAGTACATTAGTTACTTATAATTTGACACCACACTACATTTATTGTCACTTCGTTGAGACGTGTAACAGTCGAACAGGCTTTGTTGGATGTAGACGCCTTGGAATCTTGCTATTTTACAACAAGAAACTATTTCGTGGTGAGTAGACCTACAATACTGTTTGTTTATTCTGTTTCGTAACATTGCCTAATTATGACCGCCGCGCAGCGAAGCGGCGGTCATATAGGTTTAGTCAGATTTTTTTTTTTTTTTTTTTTTTTTTTTTCGCATGCCCAAATTTCTGTCAATGATTCCCGGGACACTGAAAGACCGGGGCACACGAAACTTGGTGGGCATGTAACCCCACATGGATAGCATGGAACCATCGTTTTCGTTTTGATCTGTAGCCCCCCCGCTGGACTGCACCCCCCGAAAGGAGGGTAGGGCAGACACAGTTTTCTGTGAATATCTCGAGAACCGTAGGGTTTAGGAGGACCATTTTTTTTTTGTATGTTGATCTCAAGGGGCCATGTCAACCCATTCCATAACCACTCATTTCATGTATAGTGCCACCTAGTTAAACACAAAAAAGTAAAAATGAGGTGTTGTAATCGAAGGTATCTGTGACCTAACATAGTCAAAACTGCACGAAATTGGAAGTGTAGGATCATTATGACACCCTCTGTATGCACGCCAAGTTTCGTGGAATTCCGTTCATGGGGGGCCACACAATAAATTAATTTATGTTACTATACACCAACTGGCCTGTAGGTGGCCAGAGACAGTTTTCTGTAAATATCTCGAGAACCGTAGGGCCTAGGAGGTCCACCTTTTTTATGTATGTTGGTCTTAAGGGGGCATGTCAACCCATCCCATTACCACTTATTTCATGTATAGCGCCACCTAGTTAAAAAATTAAAAAGCAAAAAATTAGGTGTTTTCATCACAATATCTCTGGCTGACAAGGTCAAAACTGCACGAAATTAAAAGTGTAGGATCATTATGACACCCTCCGAATGCATGCCAAGTTTTGTGTACTTTCGTTCATGGGGGGCCTTACAATAAAATAATTTATGTGTACATTTAGTGACGTACACCAACAAGGATTCCCGGGACACTGAAAGACCGGGGTACACAAAACTTGGTGGGCATGTACCCCCACATGGATAGCATGGAACCGTCATTTTTCGTTTTGATCTGTAGCCCCCCCGCTGGACTGGACCCCCCGAAAGGAGGGTAGGGCAGACACAGTTCTCTGTGAATATCTTGAGAACTGTAGGGCCTAAGATGACCATTTTTTTCCGTATGTTTGCCTCCAGGGGTCATGTTAACCCATTTCATGTGCACACATGTGCACAAACAGATACACACACACACACACACACACACACACAATACATTCACAGTAATCATACGTATGACACATACTAACACAGTAGACATATGTACGCTTGCATGCACAGGCACATACGCAGGCACACACACAAGCACACACACACACACACACACACACACACACACACACCCACACACATAACATAAACATAACACAAACAATCAAGAATTTCTCAGAATTATGAACAGGCAAGATGGAGGTGGGATTGTATAAAATGAATTTTACATGTGAAATCTATGAACTAGTCATGTTTTGGTACTTGTTGTCTAGCAGATACCAGTGAGAATTGAGTGTGGATAATGCAATTTAGTGAGACAGTTAGAATCATATAGGCCTTTCAGCGTGATTTCTTTTTGTGGAAAAAATGTGCTGGACTGGGCGGCGGTCATATTTTGTACCGCTCTGCGGTACATCTAGTTATTAAGAAAGATACGACTACCGCACCCATATGGCTATAACGTTGTTTGCCTAACGGAAATTACATTACGTTAAATCAATGGTGGAAATGAAAGGGAACGATGTGATCAAGGGCACAATATCAGAGTAGCATATCTTATCACCATTTTCACAGTTTCACAGTTGTCACAGTGTTTTTGCGATTTATTTGTGGAAATTGTTGGGAATTTGCCCCGGTCGACATACGAGAAGAGAGATCTCAGTAGTCTTTTTCTGCAATTAGTCTAGCCTGTCTTTGAGACATTTTAAATGGGCAACTTTACATTTTTCTGGGTGTAATGGTTCACTTTTGTCTAGGTCGTAGATTGCGTCCTAGTCAGTCTATTCAGGATTCATTTTTGATTTTAAAGAAGTCACACGTACATGTTGTAAAATGCAGAAGTCTAAAATGGTGTCGACGTTGCGCACTTCCAATGCTTATGTAGGCCTATCCGCTCACAGAAAAAAGTAGAATAGAAGATCCCATACCTCATCAGTAATGTGGAGTGTAGCCTAATGTAGCACCTGAACTTACATTTGATTGTTCCCATACAATCAGGGGTGTAGTGGTAAAATAAGAGGTAGGTAAACTATTGTACTGCGCCATGTGGTATCGGATTTAAAAAAAAAAACATTCAGATGATGATGGTGGAGGTTTTTGTCTAATGTTTACAAGAATACCAACTGTTCTTAGAGCAGGGGTGTGAAACTCATATTAGGTAGTGGGCCAGATTTGTTGGAATGAGACCTCGTGGGGGCCGTCATTGTCATGGTCATTATCATGTTTCTGCATGGGTATCAGTGTGTTGTTTGATGATATCACTTATGAGCAAACAAGTTCACAATGTACTGCTGTCATATGCTCTTCTCTCTTTAAATGTCCTACTTATATGTTAGTTTTTCTGTTTCTTCCTTCCTGAGGATGGTTTGTAGTGCTGGGTTCAATCAGTTTATCATATCATAGAGATATTGCTTATAACACATTGTTGAAGACAACTGGATGTGAATATTTGTTCTTCTAATTTTTCCTTCCTTCTCAAAACATCTGGGGGGCTGTATGAAACCTGCTGGCGGGCCTGATCTGACCCCCGGGCCTTATGTTTGACACCCCTGTCCTAGAGTGTGGATGAGAATATGCCTACATATAGCGAATGTGTAAAGGCTAATAGGCCTACAGTCCGATGTTTGAATGTTAAAAGTTGCAATTGGCGAAGAAACTCTTCTGGGAGGTGGATAAACTCTATTTCTGAAATTTCAGAGGTGGATAAATTGTGTTTACTTGCATTTAGCCTTCACTACAGCCCTGCAAGTGATAATCCAAAAGACCGATTTCTCTCTCTCTCTCTCTCTCTCCCCCCCCCCTATAGAGAACATTGGCCTATAGAGAACACTGGACTGGTGGAGTCCTATGTTGGCCTATACAGAGAGCACTGGACTGGTGGAGTCCTATGTTGGCCTATAGAGAACACTGGACTGGTGGAGTCCTATGTTGGCCTATAGAGAGAGCACTGGACTCAGGCAGCACACAGCCTTGTGGAGAGTCAGTGCTGAGCACATTCAAAAATGGAACATTGTAATCAGTGACAATCATATAGGCCTAAAATCTAAAAATATCAGCCATTTGCTCTGACCACAATTCTATACAGATCATGTTTGCAGTTTTGAATATAAAACTGTGACATTTCCTAGGGGTGCCGATAATTATGGGACATTTTTTTTCTTCAGAATAAATATGGTTCCCTTCAATAAAGGTTTTCCCCTTGTTGTTTCCATTATGATACTATGAGATAAGTTGTCAAAAGGGGATTTTTAATGCTCTTTTTGTACCAGGGGTCCCTACACATGTGGAGGTCTGTATATTGTGATCATTTCTCTGCAGAATTTCAACTATATTGTCCCAGGTAAAAAAAAAACTATTAAAAGTGTACTTTTTGAAAGTGTACTAAGTACCGTTTGTACTTTTTTCGTCAAATCCAAGTGTAATTAAGTGTATTGAATTATGTATTAAGTTCAACTTAATACCAACTTGACTATACTTTGAGTGTAATTAGTGTGCTAAAATGGAACAACTTTTTTCAAACTTTAAGTGTTCTTAAGTACATTATACAAAAAGAGATTTTATGAGCATTCGAAACACAGTCGCAGTACAATTTTGTAACATCCCAAGTGTATTGGAAATGTACTTAAAAGGCATTACAGTATAACTAATAATAGTGTAGTAGTGTATTTGGAATACACTCTTATCCTCATTTCTATTCATTTGGCATGCTTCTGTAATATTTTAAATTAACTTCAAATGTACTTCCTGACTACAATAAGTGCCGTGAAAGTTTGCAGTTATGTTAATAAAAGTATAGTCTTAAGATACTTTAAGCATTATAAAGGCATACAATTTAAGTATAATATTAGTGTGATTTAAAATTGTACTATTAGTACTCTCCTACCTATTCTGACAAATTACACTTTGATTATGAGAAAAACATTTTATTGACATGAATGAAAACAAAACATAATATTCATCCATAACAAAAGTAAAACATTTTTCTGAAAGTTATGGATCTCTTGAGCATATATTTTCAAGTTGGATGTGGTAACACGATAAAACATGCATTTGGGCGTATTATATTATTTCACATGCATAGATTTTTCGAGTGGCTGTTTGGAGCGCTGGTCTGATTCCTCCTCGCTTGCAGCATTTTCTTCCATGCTTGGGGAGCAGTTTCCTCTGAGTGCGCACGCGCAGAGAGAATTTGTGCGCACACATTTAATATCTACGTGTGCTTTTTGCCACTATTGTGTCGCGATACTCTACAGCCTCATTGGTAGACCATCAATTCAAAATGCAGATTTCATGAAAAACAAAAGTTGTTTACCCTCCTAGGTGAGAGAATTTGCCCTCTAAGCTTGAAATTGTTTACTGGACACCCAGCCTACAAGCCAACAACTTAACAGTCTAACATGGCTAAATTTGTAATGCATGATCATTTATTGCTTATTTGTTTGCAAAGTCTTCTGGCCCAGAAAGAAAACCATGGTGGTTACAGATCATGGCTGAGGAGGAAAGGTACAGCTGGTAGAGTTGTGCAGTGAGTGAACTTCCCTCCCAACACTGAGATGTGGTGGCAAAGGCTGTGGTAGCTAGCTTCCTTACTAGCACACCATCCAGTCCAAGATGCATAAAGTTTTCGGTGGCAACCCGGGGCTGGACAGGAGTCAAATGCATTGACCTTGGTATTAGAGAATTTGTCTCTGATGTCTGTGAACAGAAAGAAGATGGACAATATTTTACAAGATAAACAATATTTTACACAGAAATCCATTGGCAATGATGAGATTAATACAGATTATCTGTACCTATTTGCCATTTACTTTTTATGGGTCAAATTGGTATTGACACCATCTGTTTGTCATCCTGGTATGGGTAGACCTGGCCAGGTAGTCTTTCCTTAAAGCGTTGTGCACCTTGGCACCGATATGAGTGCAACCACCCTGTTTTCTGCATTTGATTACCTTAGATTCTTTTGTTTCCAATACAACCGTATTATCGTTTTCGGGTGCATGAATCAAAATCATCATGTATCAAAATAGCCCCTACGACTCCCATTCAAAATGGCTTTTGACCCAGAAACGACAATACAGTCAAGCTTAATGGTGGCGCTTCTGACTTAATTATGCTTTCAAACGAAAGTTTGACTCAGGTACATTCACAAAAAGACCCTAGGTTGCATTTTGGCTTGAGTTATGCTTTAAGAGTAATGGGACAAGGTCCTGGATGAAGAATATTTACCTTTACTGCTGATTATTTGAGGCGTTCAGACATCTCGGTTTCAAAACTGTCCAGGAACACCTGTAAAAACATGGTTAGGCTACAGATTAAAACTAGGTAAATTACAAACACTACCATGAAATGAACTTGAATGCTCTGTCAAACACAAATAATAAAAAAAAATCTAAATCTATCTCATAAACCAAGGCATAATATCAATCATGTAGCCTAAGCTTCATAGCACTAACTTAGTAGAACACCAGGTTTAATTCCCCCTCTAATATCAATGGTGGAAAAAAACGTTCTACTTCATAAAATGCATGTAATTTGTCCTGTAGACTCATTTTAAAAGATGTCTCCACGATTAAAGAAAAACACAGCTACAATGTCATTAGCATGCCTAATGAGTGTGAAGTGTGACTAGCCTAGCACCATCCTCCTTTCTGTGAGTTAACTTCCATCATAGTTTGTGTAACGTTAGTGCTTGCCAATGCTTGTCAATAATCCCACAAACACAAAGCAGGCTAATGTAGTTTTCTTCTTGATGGGGATCTGGTCGACGTTTATGACGTTAACGTTAGCTAAATTAGCTAATGTGATCTGGCATTGCTAGCTTGTACTAGCAAGGATAAAAACAAACTCTTGAAAGATTGCTAAGCCATCAATTTAACTTCTCCAAAGACTACCGAAGGTCATAAAGAGTAAGCTACATATAACAATATGCTTTGGGACTCACCTGATAACGAATAACTTGGCACTTTAAATCCAACTGGCTTCAGCCCTTGTTATCTCATATGACGAGTCCTTCTGGCTCTGTAGTACCAACGTCTCTGGCATGATTAGGACTTGAATTTATGGTATCTCTGTAACCTTATACGTAAACGTATGCATTTTCTGGTCTCTACAGTCCATCTGTCTTGCAAATAAAGTTACAAGCATAGACTGTATAAAATAACGTTAATGTTTGCTCACACCACGTTTTGCTCGAAAGCTGCACCCGCCCACCCCATTTCAAATTCAAACAACCATGTTATTGGTCAACTGGACTGCCTATACATTTAACTGTGTTGCCTATACACGGGTTTCCCGACTATGAAACTATACAAACAATGTATTAGGCCTACCAAAAAAATATACTTTCCATAAGTACACTATATTACAACTCTAAGTATTAGCAATTTAATACACTTAAACTAAATAAACTTCTTTAGCATTTACAATACACTAACAACAAAGTACACTTTTAAAAAGTACATTACAAAAACACTTTGAATATTGCACAATAAGTATATTTAATTTTAGTACACTGAAGTTGAACTTAATACTATGACTATGAAACTATACAAACAATGTATTAGGCCTACCAAAAAAATATACTTTCCATAAGTACACTATATTACAACTCTTAAGTATTAGCAATTTAATACACTTAAACTAAATAAACGTCTTTACAATTTAAAATACACTAACAACAAAGTACACTTTTAAAAAATACATTACAAAAACACTTTGAATATTGCACAATAAGTATATTTAATTTTAGTACACTGAAGTTGAACTTAATAACATCTACTTTGAAGTATACTTTCTAAAAGAACACATTAAACATACTTTACATAAAGTACAAAAAGTGTAAGCATACTTGCTTTATACTTCATGTACTTTAATCATATTTCTAACACACTAAAGTATACTACTTTTTTACCTGGGGTATAATCGTCATATTTATGGTATAGACGATGTTTTTGGACATATTGTAGGCTAGAGTTTGTGAAAGTGTCTGCAAAATCCTGTCTTTGTTCTTCAACTCAGAGAAAAACGATAAGTATAAGTATATATACTCTTTTGATCCCGTGAGAGAAATTTGGTCTCTGCATTTATCCCAATCTGTGAATTAGTGAAACACACTCACACAGTGAACACACAGTGAGGTGAAGCACACTCTAATCCTGACGCAGTGAGCTGCAGTGAGGGGTTAGGTGCCTTGCTCAAGGGCACTTCCGCCGTTCTTACTAGTCGGGGTCGAACTGGCAACCCTCCGGTTACAAGTCTGAAGCGCTAACCAGTAGGCCACAGCTGCCCCCAATGTGCTTGTCTGTGGTTTTCTTGTGGACCTGACAGTTGTAGCCTACGTGACAAATGAGATGTAGCCTACGTGACAAAATAACTTTGCGGAAGGAAAATTGTTAAGAACCTTGTAGCTGATGATTTACCTAGCAACATGTGATGCAATTGAAATGACTAGATGTACCGCAGAGCGGTACAAAATATGACCGCCGCCCAGTCCAGCACATTTTTTCCACAAAAAGAAATCACGCTGAAAGGCCTATATGATTCTAACTGTCTCACTAAATTGCATTATCCACACTCAATTCTCACTGGTATCTGCTAGACAACAAGTACCAAAACACGATTAGTTCATAGATTTCACATGTAAAATTCATTTTATACAACCCCACCTCCATCTTGCCTGTTCATAATTCTGAGAAATTCTTGATTGTTTGTGTTATGTTTATGTTATGTGTGTGTGTGTGAGTGTGTGTGTGTGTTTGTGTGTGTGTGTGCGTGCTTGTGTACTGTATGTGCCTGTGCATGGAAGCGTACGTGTCTACTGTGTGAGTATGTGTCATACGCAGTGCCGGCCCGAGCCTTTTGGGGGCCCTAAGCAGAATTTGATTTGGGGGCCCCCTCCCACAACGCAGTCACCTGTGCTTGGCGATAATTGACAACTTCACACTATAATGTCATATTATAAACTAGACTGCATTTCTGGCGGGAACTGCGAAAGTGTGCTTGCCCTGGTCCGGTCACCAACGTGAGCAGACAGTGGCACACGCTATGCTGAACCTGGCTTGATCCAAGCATTCTAACAGTGTCTTTCAGTGTTGGAGCAGTGGCAATACCTCAAAGCTCTATTCAACTATTGCCTTGCAGGGTGAATGCGGTTCGTTGGATTTTACCTGTGGCCTGCCTTCGAATTTAGCTTCTATGACTAAAATCAAATCAATAAAATAAAACAACAGCAATGATTGGCTGAAAAAATAAATAATGTCACGCGTCTTGCGCCTCTCAAACTGGGCTATCAGGTAACCTACAGAGGAATTGAAGTTATGAAATATGACTAAGGCATTAAAATGCTGCTTGTTTGTCAGGATACTTTTTCACTGATTTATTTTAAAAATATGAGCTATGAGTGTGAATGTTATATATTCCATCCCCTAATTCTGTTTTACTGGTTTATTTGACAAATAATCTATATGGATTTGCTCTATAAAGACCTTATGTCTGTTTGGGATTGTTTTGAGAGCCTATTGATGTATCTCAGAATAAAGGAATGTCCACAACATTTGTGATGTTTTTTTTGTGTGTGTGAATGTATTTTACTTAACTCATTGAATGTAGCTGGATACTCATGAACGTATGTCTCTAATAGCCACAATAGGAGTAATTTTAGCAACACGGTATTTTGTGTGGCCCATAACGACCCAGTGGATCATGAAAACGTGCCAAAATTCACATTCCTTGCTTGTTGTTGGTACATTAATCCCATTCAGATTGCCACTTAGAGAACTAAGAGTTCAGTATAGGTTTAAGGTCTGGGGCAGGGATATGACATTCTGTGACTTCTTCATTGAGGGCTTGCTTAGCAGCACTGTCCGCTTTCTCATTTCCCCTCAGACCAACATGGCCTGGGACCCAGCAAAAAACTACACTCAAGTTCTGGTTCTTTAGACGTTCTAGTTGATCAAGCTCAGCTTTGTTTGTACTTTTTGCGTGACATTAAAGCCTACTGGAAAGATTTTTAATTGCAATGTAATTGAATGCAATTTACTTTTACGATTAAATAAAATTAATTTATCCCTCTCACCCATAGTTTTCTATTTATTTAAAAATGTACATAGGCCTACTGTAATTACATTTATACATAGTTATTCTACTGATCTTCATACTATTCATCCTGCACATAGACTTATTCGGTAACACTCCATAATAAGGTGCCATAATAAATAGCAAACTAGTAATTACCTAACCCTTTGTTAATATTTGTTAATTGTTACTAACATATCTATTTGGCACAAGTTAATAGTTTTTTAATCATTAATTAAATATTAGTTGTTTGCATAAAATCTGTATGTTAATGTTTTAGCAAATCTATTAACTAATATTGTATTAATATGTGTTCATAGTTAACTAAATGTCTTTTTGGCACTAAATAACAGTTATTTCTTGCATCATTTAAATGTTAAATGTTTATTTGCAAACTATATGTTAATAGAAAAGTTAATGACTTATTATTATTTAACTAATTGTTAATTAAACTGTGCTTCTGCCTATCCCAATATGAACCGCTCTCCATAGGACCCTTACAATAGATATATAGATAGATAGATAGATACTTTATTGATCCCCAAGGGGAAATTAAAAAGAAAAACACGGAGCTACCTTGACATGCTGCCACTGTTGTTCCGGCGCCGGAACTGCTTGCAATAAAGTTGGTTACAAGGATCAATAAAGTATCTATCTATCTAAGGGTCCTATGGAGAGCGGTTCATATTGGGATAGGCAGAAGCACAGTTTAATAACAATTAGTTAAATAATAATAAGTCATTAACTTTTCTATTAACAAATAGTTTGCAAATAAACATTTAACATTTAAATGATGCAAGAAATAACTGTTGATTAGTGCCAAAAAGACATTTAGTTAACTATTAACACATATTAATACAATATTAGTTAATAGATTTGCTAAAACATTAACATACATATTTTATGCAAACAACTAATATTTAATTAATGATTAAAAAACTATTAACTTGTGCCAAATAGATATGTTAATAACAATTAAGAAATATTAACAAAGGGTTAGGTAATTACTAGTTTGCTATTTATTATGGCACCTTATTATGGAGTGTTACCACTTATTCTTACTACTCTTATAATGTTGTTTCTGCACTACAATGACACTGTTTCCACACTGCACATAGCTGTATGTTATGTACATATCTGTTATATATTTGTCATATTGAATATCCATATTTATTCTGTTTTATTATATTCTGTTAATACACTGCATATATCTATATTATTATTTCTACTATTATAATGTTACTGCTACATCTACATGTTATTCTACTTATTGTATGAGAACTGCTACACTGCACATATTTATATTTAATTCATATTACTCTAAACCACCTTCTGTAAATCAACTGTATACTACTGTCTACATTGCACTATATTTCTTGACCTGTCTCTGTATATTTCAAGTCAAGTCAAGTCAGTTTTATTTTTAAAGCGCATTTAACATGCACAGAGTGCAACCCAAAGCGCTCCACAAACAAGACACATAACAACAAGACAAAAGATGCTGGGTGGAGCGGCGTAGTCGCCAGCGTGCCCGTGACATCAAGACATGACAAATACATTTAAAAAATAACAAACACAAAAGATGCCGGATTTCATCACCTTTCTATACTTTGCATCACATTGCATGCATACTGTAGCTACATGAATCACAGCTAAGATCCTTGGTTGCTATGAAGGCCAGTCGTTCTAAATGGATGGTTGCTATGGCCAAAGGCCAGTTATCTCTGCCGTTGTCAAGCGGGCATATCCTAACCTTATCTTATTTGAAAAATCTCTATTTTACTTAGCCTACTTCCATACAGTGAGTCCCATTATGAAGTGGCCACTTCATTCGTGCTTACCGTGATTCACACAGCAGCATTATTAAATTAATCTGTCACCATATGCCTACGTTTGCAAAGAAAACATTTTAATTTGATTCACATGAAACGTTACATTTAATGTACATGTTGACAATGAGTAGGCTAGTTTTGGTTGTTGGTGGTGTTATTGCATCCCTTAGTTATGCCTACAATGCAAGTTCCCTCGCGATTGGAAGCTCCTGTTGACAATAGCAGACGCATTTCAAAACATCGCGTTAGGAGTCCTTGCCACTTCTTTTAAGCTGTCACAGACGTAGGTGCTACTTTTAGGGCTAAAGTGGTTCGTGAATTAATGTTAGTAAAAAAAAAATAGCAGTCCTAAAGTTAAAAGTTACACGTGACGAAGTTACGAGTGCAAGCATCTCATATCAAATGACCATACGCTAAGCAACATAAATCCCAATTAGCAACATACATCTCCTCTCTATAGCTAGCCACACAAGAAATTAATGATACTAAATCTCTGCTTAGCATGCTTCTCCGCTTAGCATTCTAATAACAGAAGGGGCACATTTACCACTACAACATGACTCATGTCTGTAACTCTATAAAACACTTACTTTCATAAAGGACGCACATCATCCAGCACAGTTCTACACATGGAAACCGATATTTTGGGCACTTGTTTGGCCACAAACTCGTCACTCTAAAACTGGACTACTGTCGGCTGCACCCTCACCCAATGAGAGTCTTTCAGTATTAAATGTGTACGTGTGATTACGAATGGATGTGTGTGGTTTGCAATTAGAAAAAACAAGAAATAACATTTCCAATAATTTCCCATGATAAATTACATAGCCTAATATTTGCACCTTCCTTCCTTGTGAAGCTCACATAATTCTAATGATGTCACCGTATGTATGTGAAATGTAATACAACGTTGTCACCTAGCGTATGTATTTAACATTAACGTGAAATGTCCGGCTTGTACTGTCGTCAAATCCATGCTTTGAGGAAAACAATGTTTTTATAATAGTTTCCTCTTCAGTGAGCGATTACCTGGTCGTTTTTGTAACAGAGATGGCTGTTTATTGTCCCTAGGTTTACAGAAACACCTATTCATATTAATACGTATGGAAATCAAGTTAACGCTGCCGACCACTGTTTGTCTATTACATGGCCCAGAATGCCTTGCATGTCTTTACAACAAAACAACCCAGTAAAACCTAATTTCCCGTAAACATATGAATTTGCATACTTGTAACATTTTTAATAATACTCTCCCATCATGATATTTAACAATAATGAACATTTTTATTTGAATACCGTCAATGTGAAAACAACTCTATTATGTAAGCTATATATAGTAGGGTGGTCCTTATTTTTCAACTTTTGAAAGTTCATGCTCTCACCCCACCAATATGTTCGAATAAATAAAAAAAATAATTGGGCAAAATTTTATCAATATTGATCAATATTTAGAGGTTGCTCAAGACCTTTGAAGTTTAACACATACTGTGCTGTATGCATATTTAGGATTTTTTGCGTATTATGTGATACATTGTGCTAGCATGTATAATTGTTTAATAATATATGCTTATGGCAGCAATGGACTTATTTGACCATGCAGTCAATGACAATGTGTATTGATTATTGGTGACCACATTAAAATGGGAATTCCATATTGTCCATGCAAATTTGCAATGCTGATTTGCTGATCTCATCTGCTGATTCCGGTATTTCCCAATAATATGCTGTTGTGAGCAATTCATAGCAACTCCTGTTTTAGTTGTGATATGTCTTTCAAAGCATCAATGCGAATGAAGCACAATAGACAATATACACTGAGACAATGGCTGAAGCAACACAAAGCAAATTCGCTATATGGTTACTTGGATCAGAAGAGACTGAAATAACTGGAACAAAGTTACCCTCCAAGAAGCAGGTTTTATGTTTGTTGTAATATCACCATAAAACATTGAAAAAAAAAAACGTAATGAAAGTGCAACAGCGGTGATCAAAGAAGTCTTGGTATTCTAGGACAAGGCTAGGATTCCTGTTCGTCCCCAACATTATGCCATAAAACAACTGGAAACATTTCACGACAAGTGGCAGAAGAAAAACACCAAGATAACTTCTGAGACTCAGCAGTGCAATGTAGACGCCTTCGTAGACCAGTTGGGAGACCTGTTTGATATCGCACATCAAGATGCACTCATTCTTCTCAAGAATCCAGAAGATGGAGACTTTCTTCTGGCCCAAAGAGAAAAAGGACGTCCTGGGTGTACAACTGTACAATATGATGATACAATTTAAGTCTCTCACTTTGGCCTTTGGCCTTGGACACTGCCTAGATTTGCTCCTTGTTATTTTAATTCAATGATCAAGATATACATCCCCAACCGCACACTGCGGTCTTGTGATGAGCGTCTGTTGTGTCGACCAGTCATAAATGCTAGGTCAAATTCAAGACTCTTTTCCTCAGTGGTTCCATGTTGGTGGAATGAGTTGCCCAGTGCTCTCCGTTCCTGTGGTAGTTTTGGGTCATTTAAGAGGGTCTAAAGGCATATTAGGCACTTAGGGCATTCAGCGCTTCTTATGCGTTATGGTTTGTAAAATATTGTTTTATTTCCATTAGGCTATTGATTAATTTGACATTGTTGTTTACTATTGATATTCTCTTTAATGTAGTCTTACCATGTTAATGTTTTATATTATTGATTGAATGGACATTATTGTTTATTATTGCTTCCCCCCCCTCATTTTCATTGTTTATTTCATTAGGCTATTGATTTAATTGACATTGTTTATTATTGCTATTCACCTTATTATAGTCTGACCAACAAATAATATTGCATTTTATTTTGTTGTGCGTTCTTAAAAGGTACAATTTCTGTAAAAATGAGCGATTCTGGAAATGTTCAAAGGCCTTGAGCTACCTCTAGATAATGTAGGAACAATTCAAAATTTTGCACAGTGTGTTTTTATTGATATCCTAACACATTTAGGGGGTGAGAGTTGAACATTTCCAAAAAAAAGTTTTTTACCCCATATAAGGACCACCCTAATATATAGCTACTGTTCTCCTTGCTATTTCAGTTCGTAAGTCCATACTATCCCATGGCAGAGCAAGGATTTCATGATTGGGCAAGGTTGCCCGGAGACATTTTGGCTACCCAGAGACAGTGAGCATACTTGGAAGGCATTGTGATAGAAGGTGAATGGTGCAAAGGTGAATGGTGAGAGTTACTAAATACCTGTAGGTGGTTTGCCAAATGATGGAAACTTTTGGAATATTTTTTTTTTTTTTTTTAGCTTATGCACCCTCACACTGGAGTCCCCAGTTCATATACAAAATTTGGTATCGATATGTGACAGTGTTCCTGAGATATGGACGACTTCCTGTTTCGGAGCTTCGCCGCCAATTTTGTTTGGCTGTGACGGGCAAACGCTTTCGAAAATCAAAAATCCTTCTAGTAACTTTTGTGAGGCTTGGTCCAAGGATAATGTACGTCAAGTTTCGTGGCGTTCAGACCAAATTTGTGACCTGTTAAAATTTAGTTTCGCTTTCTATTCAATCCAATATGGCGGACGAACGACACGCCCACTTGACGTCATCTTCTCGAGCAAGTTACACCGGTAATGCCCGGACGTTTTAAAGTTGGAACGGTGTCTCTGTCTCAAAGGGCCTACGCACAGGAGCTTTGCAAGCACACTTAATTAATACAGTGAGGTTATGTATTAATACAGCGACTGATTATGAACTACTGTCCCCCTGGACACAGATGCATAAGGGCCCTCTCCCCCTACCCTGTTTTTGCAAATGTGGGTACAAACGGGTGTGTGTGTGTGTGTGTGTGTGTGTGTGTGTGGGGGGGGGGGGGGGGGGGGGGACTTCAGGAACAGCTGCCGTTCGTTCAGGTTTCATGTCAACAAATAATAGTAGGCTAACGTTGAAGGCGCAGTCAGGGATTCCACAAGAGATCACGCTTGTTTGTGTTTATGTTTAAGTTTATTAGCAGACGCAATTTTGTGCAAAAAAATGTAGGCCTAGCCTACATTATGTTAACCAAGGAACCAAATTAACACGCTAGCGAGATAGCTCGCCCCTACCTTCAGTAGCCTATTCCCAGATAAATTCCACGCATTGTTTCGTTTTTGTTTGTGATACAGGCAATGCTTTCAAGCCCTGTGTTGCTAACATACCTAGGCTGTGAAACTAAGGTCTAGCTAGCCTATTGGTGGGTTTAATTGAATTTGAGTAATAGGATACGCAACCATTTACATCTGAGATAGTTTGTAATACCTGTAGAGCTCACCAAAATTATTGATTAGATACAAGACACTTATCTGATATAATCCAAGATAGATTTTCTTCGAGTTTTTGACCATTTATTTTACCAAATGACATGGGAAACATGATTCATTTCATCCACATATTCTTATGCACCATGCACAACAACACTAAGTTAGCTTAAAACCGTGAGAATCAAGCAAGCTTCACGGGCCGTCACGGCATTAAAGTGACAGTCACTCAATTCGACTTGCACAGCACCAATACAGTGTAATGACATGAAAGAGAAGTTTATATAGTTTATACAGTGCTGTGCAAAAGTTAGGACACCCATGCTGAAATTGACTAAAGGGAGGAACAAAAAACATTTTTTGCCTTTTGTCTTAATGCCTTAATTAAAAAATGTTATTATATATAAATGTCTTAACTTATGCACAGCACTGTATATTCTAAATAGTAATAGTTTGTAGCCTACAGTGGCCTACAATGTACAGTTGTAAAGTGGCTAATACTAATAATGTAAATGAAAAAGGTGAAAGAAAAACATGAATAATCCTGTTCAAGTACTGCAATAATCATGCTTTGTAAATGCTTGTGTTGATGGTTATGTCATAATTTGTAACTCAATCTGTCCATTTCTTTCACAAAATCCACCAGAAGTCACCATTTAAGGAGTCATTTTTTCAAAATGTTCTCTTTTCTTGGGGGGGGGGGGGGGGCTTCCTACGATCAACAGCACCGCTGCTGGAAAAAAATCTAGGGGAAACACTGCTAGTTACCGCGTTGTCTGTCGAGTTCTATCAGGTGGCATCGTAAACGCGGTTGCCATATTGCTGGGGGCAGCACCTTTATTGCCTATGGGCAACACTTGCAGGCAATCACGGACACCTGTCTGATTTCCAGTCAGAGTCACATGCTCCTCCATTGTCCTCCAGTGATTGTTGCCCCCACCAAGATGGCGTCACTATTTACGTACGTTCTGGAGCCCAATGCAGTATCTAGCTTTCTAATATCTATGTTTTTAGGGTCCCTACCCTTGACCTCTGACCCCATGGGCCTGGCCTGGGATGAGCGCGCGCTTAATCCAGACCCAACTGTAATGATAAAGCAAACTAGACTACAATGGCCAAAGACCTTAATCTGTACTGAGGAATTTAGCCTACACCTTAACATTTCTATTCAAGATTCCAGACATTTGTTGTTATTCTTGTAAAAATACTACAGTACTGATTCTTGTTCAGTTACAGCTGCATGTTTGTTGAGCTTCTTTCATCATCTTCTGTTTGTTCTGTGTCTTCATCTTGTCAGAATACTGAAAACAAAGATGGCGGTTCATGTTTAGCTACAGCTATAATCTATAGTATGCGGTGACACATGAAACAAGAGGTAAAGCTGCATTTGTCTCATGTACATTCCTAGAGAGACTCTCCCACTGCTGCTAGGATGAGTGTCTCTCAGGAGAGAGAGGAGGCTGCAGGTCACAGTGAGACACTCAGACCAGAGTCTGCAGCACACAGCTGTGTGCAACAAAGCAGCAAACCAACACACTCTGATGGAGGGTAAGTGAATCCACAGATACAGTACACATCATACCTGTCCCCACACACTCTGGTGGAGGGTAAGTTAATCCACAGATACACTACACATCATACCTGTCCCCACACACTCTGATGGAGGGTAAGTTAATCCACAGATACAGTACGCATCATACCTGTTCCCACACACTCTGATGGAGGGTAAATTAATCCACAGATACAGTACACATCATACCTGTCCTAAAACCCCCTCTGTTCTTCTCTGGTGTTGATTTGTACCTCATTTTCTAAAAGAAAAAGATTTGGTTCCTTATCTGTTGTCAATAACCTTCTTAAACTGTTCAAATAAATCCAGATGTTCATGGGAGCAGCAGGTAAAATAGAATGCAATAGCAGTAAAGTCTGATTTAGCGTAATGTGTAGCCACGCTACAAGTTGTCTACACCGCTGTGAACATTTTGTAGTTGTGAGTTGGTCTGTGTTTGTAGCTGTGAACCTTTTGTAGTTGTGCGTTGGTCTGTCTGACTCCATAGACTGCCATGATTACAGTTAAATGTAAAGTGTCCTTTTCTGGCGTAGAATCTGTACAGAGGAATATGCAGACTATATTCTGAATTTCTAATAACCCTGATAAAAAATATTAGGTTAGGAGATAGAGAAAAATACATTCTACAATGAAGTACAGTTAAGAACAAAATTATTCATACCTCTGGCAAATATTGATTCAATGTTGATTTTCTCTTTAATGTTTGTTCTGACTGAAAATGGCACTGCCACATGCCAAAAGGTTGTATGACAATGTGGTAGAAACATGGAATCAAAAAAGAAGCATTCTATCTTGTTTTAATATTTTTATGAAAAATGGCGTGTCCAAAATTATTCATACCCCTTTTTAAATAATCAATGGACACATCTTTATTTGCATTCACAGCTCTCAAAATGGTTCTTATAATACCTACCAAGCCTCTCCCTGTCTCCACAATGATTCTACACTGCACCTTTTTAACAGCAATCTGGGTTTTGAGTCAAGAATGATTCCATGTTTCTACCACATTGTCTTACAACCGTTTGGCATGTGGCAGTGTCATTTTCAGTCAGAACAATCATATTGGTCAAGAGAAAAACAACATTAAATCAATGATTGCCAGGGGTATGAATAATTTTGTTCTTAACTATATGTATTGCTGATTTAATTGTAAGTGTAAAGAAATGTACATATCACTCCACAGAGGAATGAGTTTATCTACACTCTAAAATATGTCCCTGTTAAATAAATAACTGGCAGTAGGGTTGCCATTATTTTCCTGTTATTTTAAAGGAGAATTCCGGTGTGATATTGACCTAAAGTGTGTTGAAACATGATACCGAGTGTGAACGTATGTCTCATAGCCCATCTCGGCTTGTCCCCTGCACTCCAAAATCTGGCGCTAGTTAGCCGATGCTACCAACAGCTTTTTCAATTGTGGTGCTTCGGCTTCGGCATCGGGCAAAAATAATTCAGTGGAAATGCATGGATTCCAGTTGCTGCTACTGGAAGAAACTGGAATCCATGCATTTCCACTGAATTATTTTTGGAATCTGATCCCTTATCATACCTGTTCATTCTTACTCGTCACTCGACTTATCGTGACTAAATTCAAGATGGCTGCAAACGCTAAACTTCGTGAAGATACTGTCTGTATAAATCGTCTTGTAAGTAAACTACCAGTGCTTTTTAAAAGTTCTTAATGTCTCGTTTTAAATGTCAGGGCCTTCGGTAGTCTACCAATGAAGTGTGGAGATACATTGAGCCTCGTAAATGGTGTAAAACAGTGATTTATTTGCATGGCTAGCCCGATGCCGAAGCACCACAATTGAAAAAGCTGTTGGTAGCATCGGCTAACTAGCGCCAGATTTTGGAGTGCAGGGGACAAGCCGAGATGGGCTATGAGACATACGTTCACACTCGGTATCATGTTTCAACACACTTTAGGTCAATATCACACCGGAATTCTCCTTTAACAGTGCACTACTGTGAAGTGGCAAACTCCATAGACTGCCATGATTACAGCAGGTTGCCTAGACCACTGTGAACCTGTGTAAATTAACGGCACTACACCACTGTGAACCTGTGAATTAACGGCACTACAACACTGTGAACCTGTGTAAATTAACGGCAACTTTTAGAGTGCAGCTCAGGTTCTTGTCTCTTTATGTAACCAGCTCACAGACTCACAGACCTCCATCTCCAGTGCCCAGCTATGTGTCGATGAAGAGTGATCAGTCCAAGGGACATATGCCCGTATTCGGCAGTGAACCAGTTAAATCAGGTCTAAAGTGAGTAGTCATCAGACATGTCAGTCATAAGAAATTTTACACTCTCTCTCTCACACACACACACACACACAAACAGGAAATTGGATGGATGAGATGGAAAGCACTAACCTCTCCTAAATGGTGGACACCATGTAGAGATGTATATGTTATAGAAAACTATGGGAAATGCTAGTAGGAATACACTTTATTGTGTGTGTGTGTGTGTGTGTGTGTGTGTGTGTGTGTGTGTGTGTGTGAGAGATAGAGAGAGACTAAAATAGATCATGTATTGTTGTAATATTACTGAATGTGAACAAATCACTCTGCAGAGGGATGAGTTGATGTTAATTAGTTTCTTGCGTCTCCTTATGTAACCAGCCCACAGACACACAGACCTCCATCTCCAGTGCCCAGCTGTGTGTCCATGAAGAGTGATCAGTCCATGGGCCATATGCCCACCTTCAGCAGTAAACCAGTTCCATCAGGTCTAATGTGAGTAGTCATCAGACATGTCATATCAGTCATATGAAATATATTAAAATTATTAAATATATATTAGTATAGTTATATCATGTAATCGTGCACAAACTGAAAGAATTGACTTGACTTTAAGCACATCATTAACACCATCTCTGGGGAAAGGTGAGATTTTGATACAGTAAGAGTGAATACATTGATTTCAAATTGCTTTTCATTTATTTGGCAAACAAGTAGAATGTGTTATTGCCATCTACAGGAACTTCTGTGCCTTTGTAGCATACTAAGATTGACTGAAATACTATGGAATATTTTATTTCTACACATAGCTTAGCCTACCCGAGCTATGCAAAATTGCTTCTAGGCTAGCTCATAAAATTGACATGCCTTGTAAATGCGCACTTTCTCTACCATCTCTGCCGAATTTGAACGCTCCTCTAGTTTCTCTCAACAGGGCTATTTGCTCACTGAAACTGAACGTTAGATCTTCCATGTGAGGAGGACCCACCACACACTGTAATATTTTATTTTCGAGGGCTTTTGAGATCTAGGGTTTTTACCTTTCAGTAAAATGAGTTATTATCAGCCCACTACACATCTCCCCTGCACATATGAGTTATTATCAGCCCACTACACGTCTCCCCTGCACACATGAGAGTTATTATCAGCCCACTACACATCTCCCCTGCACATATGAGAGTTATTATCAGCCCACTACACATCTCCCCTGCACATATGAGAGTTATTATCAGCCCACTACACATCTCCCCTGCACATATGAGAGTTATTATCAGCCCACTACACATCTCCCCTGCACATATGAGAGTTATTATTAACCCACTACACATCTCCCCTGCACATATGAGAGTTATTATCAGCCCACTACACATCTCCCCTGCACATATGAGTTATTATTAACCCACTACACATCTCCCCTGCACATATGAGTTATTATCAGCCCACTACACGTCTCCCCTGCACATATGAGAGTTATTATCAGCCCACTACACATCTCCCCTGCACATATGAGAGTTATTATCAGCCCACTACACGTCTCCCCTGCACATATGAGAGTTATTATCAGCCCACTGCACGTCTCCCCTGCACATATGAGTTATTATTAACCCACTACACATCTCCCCTGCACATATGAGTTATTATCAGCCCACTACACGTCTCCCCTGCACATATGAGTTATTATCAGCCCACTACACATCTCCCCTGCACATATGAGAGTTATTATCAGCCCACTACACATCTCCCCTGCACATATGAGAGTTATTATCAGCCCACTACACATCTCCCCTGCACATATGAGTTATTATCAGCCCACTACACGTCTCCCCTGCACATATGAGAGTTATTATCAGCCCACTACACATCTCCCCTGCACATATGACAGTTATTATCAGCCCACTACACATCTCCCCTGCACATATGAGAGTTATTATCAGCCCACTACACATCTCCCCTGCACATATGAGAGTTATTATCAGCCCACTGCACGTCTCCCCTGCACATATGAGAGTTATTATTAACCCACTACACATCTCCCCTGCACACATGAGAGTTGGTCAGAGCCGTGCCACTGGAGGAGGGGCTGCTCATATAGCCTCCTACTCCGCACACACACACACACACACACACACGCACGCACACACACAGCCTCCTACTCCCCTTAATTATTGCAAATATAGACTTGGTTGCGATTTCCAAACAGTTTTTGTGAGGGCTACTTTGCTAATGTTTGGGAAACTGCAAGTAAGGGCCTGCGACCGCACAGCCTACTGTAAGCTGCTAAAGTGCCGCGAGTGCGCAGCAAATGAACTTCAGAAACAATACATTTCAGCTCACGATATTCAGACAGGCCCATCCTCCCGAAGCTGCTGATTAGACACTCCGGGCCTGTACTAACATAATTACGTGTTGCACAACGCTTGCACACAATCGCAGTTCTATCTACCGTTTTCTAAATCCAAAATGTTTGCACACACCAGACTTATGCGACGCTGGTGCATCCTCCAACTCCGGGCTGTCTACGTTATCGCTCTCACTTGCCATTTCTGCACGCGCAGCACTCCACACCTTTCACACACCTTTTTTTCATGAACTGTGCCACCCCTAGTCTGTAGAAATGTCAGTCACATGAAATTCTACACACACACACACACACACGAAATTGGATGGATGAGATGGAAAACACTAACCTCTCCTAAATGATGGACACCATGTAGAAATGAATATGTTATAGAAAACAATGGGATATGCTAGTAGGAATACACTTTAGTGTGTGTGAGAGAGAGAGAGAGAGAGAGGACAAGGAGAGAAGTCCTCTGTTCCCCTGCCCCCACATAGCAGCAGAGAAGAGCAAAAAAGAGCCCCCGAGCTGAGAAGCAACTCCTCTTCTCATTCACCTGGGCCACCCCCGAATCACAGGGCCTCTGTTATCTGAGAGTGGTGGGTGTGGCCTAGTTAAATCTCATACCTGTTGACTATAGTGTAGTTCTTAGTCTACAACTATGCACAAATACATTACATTCAAGACCAAACACGGATGTGTTACATTCACAACGTACATTTACAGAGGTTTTCAGAAATGACCATCAAGTTTCCACTGTATGGAGGAAAGAGTTGAGACCACAGAAGTTGCTCCGGCGCCACGCTGGATTTCCAGCATACCGACGTGTCAACGTCACATTCCCAAGATCTGAGAGGCGCTTTCACTAAACCACACCAGTAGGCCTACTTAAGCCAATCGGTAATAGGGTAGGGGCTGGCTGGCCTTGGGTTTTTGCCAATCAGCAGTCCCTCCACGTGCAAATTTCTTTTGTTTCCCATACACTACGAATGTGTTTCCACACTGGCAGCGAGAAACATAGCCAAAGAGTGCAACATTATGAAGCTAGGGAAGACATCAGACTTGTCGATAAAGGCATAAAGAATAAATGACGTTGGTTTTGGATAGAGGAGGTGGGTCAAGACGAAAAGCCCTTTGTAAGCAGGTGTCAAAAACTCCTGCAACCAGGAGCATGTTTCTGCACTTTGTGCGCAAGGAAAATATATGGAACTAGCGGGAAAAAAGTGCTGCCATGGCGCGAGTTAGACCCTAGTCATCAAACAGCCGTCACGTTTGCTGGGGGCAACAGCCACAGCAGATATCCGACCCTCAATGACCGATCGTGTGGCCGATTTGAAAATTCGCTTGTGCTCTGTCATTGCCGAGTTTGATCTGTCGCAGAGCTAGTGAGCGGAGCTGAGCGATGCGAATATCTCGCTCCTCGCTCAAGTGGCTGTTTACTCGGCCGCTCCTCCGCTCAAATTCGCGTCAGGTCGCTCTGCTCAATTTTGCTCCCCACTCCACGTAAAAATTATCCCGCTCCAGTGAAATCGCTCCACGCTCGCTCCAGTTTAAAACAGGAAGAAATAAATACAAGCCGAATTGTCACCTTAAACAGAAAACTTAAATCCCAAAGAACTAAGAGCAATGGCAATATATTTCACGCATAGAACATTTATTTTAAAATGCAACACCGATAGTGCATCAACGAACAAGCTTGTCAACGTCAATACACATAAGCGTAAAACTAAAGGGATCAGTGGGACTAATTGCCTAAAGTATACAGGCTTAGCATCTAAGTTTTACTTTAGCCTTCTACTTGATATGAAGCATATTCAAATTGTTCACGTTTTTCTTTGGTCTCAGTAGCACACTCATGTTTCCATGTGTCATGTGTCTTCTTAGATTCCAAAAGGAATCTTTAACAGTGTCACCACATGGTCTACATTGTATCTAGTTGTTTTGTAGGAATAATACACTTGTATGACTTACCAGTGGCGTAGCATAGCTATGCTGGGCCCCGGTGCAAGCATTTTCATTTGGCCCCCCGAACACCAACCCCACCCCCCGTGACACAAACACACGCACACAAAATTGCATGTGTGTGATGGAGATTCACCAAAATGATCAGAAAGAGCCATGGACAGTGGCTACCTGACTAATCATCGCTACCACCTGTTAAACTGAATTCTCCCAACTTACGAAACCGAAACGCCATAGAACAATTAAATAGCCATCAAGGAAAACACAGCAACTCGTACGCAGTGGCGCCTACACAATAACCACACAATTGCTTAATTTAGCCTAACAGTGTGGCGCAACGGTCATATAGCCTTCCACAAAAAGGTCACAGAAAGTGCACCTCACATATGCCTACTCCATAAAAAAGCAGCCTGTATCTCACGCATTAGAAGTTCACTCTACGGGCCTTGTGTTCAGCAAAGTCATTGATGATATGGTTGAAACCCAACTGCCTGGCTCTGCTGTTCTCTATGGAGAGTATGGCCAATCCACTCGATCGTTCTTGTCCCATGCTAGCCTACTCCTTAGGTAGGACTCAACGTCAGATTGCTAGCATCAACGCCAGCAGCAACATTCGAGGTGTTTTAAAAAAAAATATTCAGTTTCATTCATTTGGATTTAGTCTCCTCCTGTTCTCGTCTTTTCTCTTCTGTGTGCCACTTTTATGCTTACTAATTGCTGATTGCATTGCTGATTATTATAACTAAGCTACAACACATCCGGAAGTAGCCTCACAACGTAATGTAATCACGAAAGACCGGAAGTAAGATCATTGGGATAAACACATTTTCCCCATTCCCAGAAGTCCTTGTTCCTTTGTAAAAATTGACAATAAATAAAGAAATGTAATAAGTTGCAGGTATTTTTTTTTTATTTCTAACTCATATTGTAGCCTATGTTGTAACATCTGAATGTAAACACAATGCAAAAAATAAGGTCACCATGACTAATAGTTATAGGGTATCTGAGTGGTATGAATAACTGTCAATCCCATTCAAAAGAATAGACTGTAGTGTGAGGAAAAAAATATTGATATCCGAGAACTGCTGACGTGATCCCAGCTTATTCACAATATTGTGCAATGAGCCCGAGTACTGACGGGAGGGGGCCCATATTGGGAGTGTGGCAGTGGGCCCCCCTTCGCGCCTGGGCCCTGGTGCACCGCACCGGTTACACCGTCGGTAACTACGCCCCTGTGACTTATCAGTTTCCTTTCTAAAATATTTAGCGAACTCCATCCCCAACAACGAACTTTCTATGACCAATATCTTTGAAATTTAACAGTCTTGGTTTTGTTAGGAAGACATGAATTCTGGGTGGATTTGGGCATGCCTCAGACTCGTGGTGTGAGCGGTATCGGAGCGAAATTGGAGTGGAACAGAGCGGCCGCTCCAGCCTCAAAATTAAAAAGCGTTCCGCGCTCCAACAAAATTCCATCCACTCCTCGCTCACTCATGCTCCGCTCTGCTCACTAGCTCTGGATCTGTGATTTACAATCACTCATCAACCCGTCACTTTGTGTCAGAAATTAGCGGAGGATAAACTCGCCCTTACGCATCTGTCTGTCTCGAGGCAGCATGCGGGCTATCTTATTACACACGGCATCTCGCCAGAATTTTAAATAAATCTGTCTGACAAACTTAAGAATAACATGTTTAAAATAAATGGTGCATATTTTGCAGAAAAAATAAATGCCTCCTTGTTCATGCCCTTTATCAACAGCAGAAGACACCTGCACATTGAACATACACCAGGCAGAAAGAGGGAACTAGGTGGGTATACATTTTGGACATTTTGGCTTTTTAGAGAGATCAATACTTTATTCATCCCCATGGACTGACCATGTGATGCATTGACCATATTAAGGGGCTATGGTTGAGTGTGTGCAATGGTGGTAGTGCAAAAGTGAACAGTGCAGGATTGAACAGTGCATTTTAAACTTTGTATTGATTTAATAGTTTTCTGAGAAGTAAAGTAATGTTATCAAACTGAACAATTGTAATTTTCAAATGCTGTCATTTTTAAACAGATGAGGACCTGAGAAGAGTTATTAAGAATCACAAAGCCAGTCTGAAGAGGAGGTCTGAGAACATATCTGAAGGCATCATCAAACCAGGAGCTGAGATACTCCTCAATAACATTTACACAAAGCTCTACATCACAGAGGGAGAGAGTGAAGGGGTGAATAAGGATCATGAGGTTTGGCAGGTAGAGTCAGCATCCAGATCTCAGTCCACAGAAGACACACCAATCAACTGCAATGACATCTTCAAGCCCTTACCTGGACAGGAGAGGCACATCAGAACTGTGATGACCAAAGGTGTTGCTGGCATTGGAAAAACAGTCTCAGTGCAAAAGTTCATTCTTGACTGGACAGACGGGGTAGCCAATCAGGATGTAGATTTTATGTTCCCCCTTTCTTTCCGTGGGCTGAATTTAGTCAGGGATGATCAGTACAGTCTTCACAGGCTCCTGCTGGACTTCCACCCTGAGCTGAAGGAGCTGAATGATGGTGAAGGATACAAAGACTGTCAGGTTGTGTTCATCTTTGATGGTTTGGATGAGAGTCGGTTGACTCTGGATCTGGAACAGAACAGTAAGTTGTCTGATGTAACACAAACATCATCAGTGGATGTTCTGATGACAAGCCTCATTCAGGGAACTCTGCTTCCCTCTGCACTCATCTGGATAACCTCACGACCAGCAGCAGCCAGTCAGATTCCTGCTCAGTACATTGACCAGGTGACAGAAGTACGAGGATTCAATGACCCACAGAAGGAAGAGTACTTCAGGAAGAGAATTGGCGATGAGAGTCAGGCCAACAGAATCATCTCTCACATAAAGGCATCCAGAAGTCTCCATATTATGTGCCACATTCCAGTCTTCTGTTGGATTGCAGCCACTGTACTTAAGCAGATGCTTGGACAGGACAACACCCAAGAAATTCCAAAAACTCTGACTGAGATGTTCATACACTTCTTGCTGATCCAGACAACTCGGAAGGATCAGAAATATCAAGAAAGACAAGAAACAGATAAGAAGAGGCTCTTGAGATCTCAGAAAAAAATACTACTGAAGCTGGCAGAACTGGCTTTCAAGAGTCTAGAGAATGGCAACCTCATGTTTTATGAGGAAGACCTGAAAGAGTGTGGCATTGATGTCAGTGAAGCCTCAGTGTACTCTGGTATGTGCACTGAGATCTTCAAGACAGAATCTGTGGAATCTCAACAAAAGAAAGTCTACTGCTTTGTGCATCTTAGTGTCCAGGAGTTTCTGGCAGCTGTGTTTGTGTTTCACTCGTATTTGGCTAAGAACCTTGAAGCTCTGAAATCCCTCATCAGTGATGAGCAGAGAGATGAACTTCATGATGAACCATCATTTTTATCTTCTCTTAAATCAGCACTAGGATTACAAACTGAAGACAACTTACATGTGTTACTTAAGAGTGCAGTTGATAAGGCTTTGGAGAGCCAGAACGGACACCTGGATCTCTTCCTTCGCTTCCTTATGGGCATTTCTCTGGAGAGCAATCACCGACTTCTGCAAGGTCTACTGAGCCGCACACACAACAGCTCAAATAGCATCAAGGAAACATGTCAGTACATGAAGGAGCTCAACAGAGAAGGTCTCTCTCCTGAACGATGCATCAATCTTTTCCACTGCTTATTTGAAATGAAGGATGATTCCATGCACAAAGAAATTCAGACATACTTGGCATCACCAAAGAACATCAAACAGAAGTTGTCTCCTGCCCACTGTTCAGCACTGGCCCACATGCTTCTGATGTCTGAGGAGGTGCTGGATGAGATTGACCTGAAGAAATACAACACATCAGATGAGGGACGCAAGAGACTGATCCCAGCTGTGAGGTGCTGCAGAAAGGCACGGTGAGTTTCTAATGGAGAGACTGTGCTAACTATAGTGACTAGATATAATGTTAAGTCACTAGTCTACTATTAGCTGTGGTGAACCCAGACTAACCTGTTCTTTGACAGGCGTCAATGGGATCTTTTCCAGGGCCCGTATTCACAAAGAATTTTAAGGCTAAAAGTAGCTCCTAACTGCCGAAACTCCTAAAAATAATGGGTTTGTCACTCATAACTTTAGGACTCCTAATTTTTTTGACTAAGAGTAATTCACAAAGCATTTTAGCCCTAAAAGTAGCACTTAAGACTGGGACAGCTTAAAAGAAGTCGAGAGGACTCCTAACTCTCAAACAATCCTAAGGCGCTTTTTGTGGCATTTCGCGTCACAATGCCGATGTTTTGAAATTAACATGCGGTTCCAGGAGCTGTCAATCGCGAGGGAATAATTGTGCATTGTAATTAAGGGATGCAATAATGCCACCAACAACCAAAACCATTCATTGCATGTAAACTAAATGTAACGTTTATTGTGAATCAAATTGTTTCTCCTCTTTGTTAATGTAGGCCTATGTGTCTTCTTAAAGATTAATTTAAAACCTGTTGCAAAGATACTGCTTCAAACTGCAAAGATAGGCCTACTGTATTTCATTATGCTACTAGGCTATTTGTTTTGTCTTACTCTTTATTCATTTAGGCTGTTTATTAATCATCGTGCATCCTTCACAGCACTGGTGTAGTGCACTTATCTCACCAGCAAAGACCTGTCACCTGTCACTCATCATCATAGGGGAGGTTTTTACCATCATTCCCGCATCATCTGCCAATTAAAATGGTCACCTCAATCAAGCTTGTGCATAAGTAATGATGTCAACCATAACAACAGAGCTAGAGTTAGGAGTTGTCACTTTTCCTTACTAAGAGTAGGTCTGAAAGCCTTTGTGAATATTTTTTAAGAGAAAACTAGGTGTAAGTTTTTAGGCCTACAATGCACAATTATTCCCTTTTTCAATTGAGAGCTCCTGTAACCGTAACATCGCAACGTGACATGAAATGCCACAAAAAGCGGCTTAGGATTGTTTGTGAATAGGTCTTAGTGAGTTAGAAGTCCTCTCGACTTCTTCTAAGCTGTATTGATGTGTAATACCCATTTTATAAGTATCTTTACTGTTTTAAAAATGCAAGATGGTGTACACTTGATATATTTTGATGTTATGAAGTGGGAAATTCCATCTTCATTACAGGATTGTGGTTGATGGTGTGGCATAAATAAATTGCTTATATGTATACAGTGTGTGTGTGTGTGTGTGTATGTGTATGTGATTTGGCATGGGAATGATCTGTGTGTATTTTGTCTTTATTTGTGTTGTTATGCAGACTTGCTGAATGCAAACTCTCAGAGAAGTCCTGTGGAATTGTGGCTGCTGTTCTACAGTCACCAAACTCCCTGACAGAGCTGGACCTGAACCACAACGACCTGGGGGATTCTGGAGTTCAGCTTCTCTCTAAGGGACTGTGTAGTCCTAACTGCAAACTGCAGACATTAAGGTTGGTGTTAGACATGTATTTGTAAAGGATTATTGTTAGGACTAGTGTGGCACATTATGGTTTGGTTGGTGTTTTATATGTGTCTTAAGGCCTGTCCACACCAAGTCCAATTTTTCGGATGAAATTCACAAAAAATTAAGCAGGTTAATAAACACAGTTATTCTAATTAGTCTGTACTCACTGAGGATGAAATGAAAATGAAAAAAAAAATGCAATGAAAAAAAACATTCAAAACTGTCTCGTTTGATGTGAAATTTCGTATGCAATAGAGTTCTTGACCAATTAAATAATGATTTTGCAGGGTTCCAATGTCAGCGATGTCATAAGTAGAATGACAAGCAGAAAAAGCTGACACAATGTATGATATTGTATTGTATGATATTGTATATGAGATATGTCTCATTAGGCCTATATGCCAAAGTCACAAAGAATATACGTTACATCAGACTTTCTCAGGTGTTCAAGAGTGAGAACTTCACAACAGACAGCTTTCCCCACCTCTTACCTTCTAACCATCATATCACACAAGGACGTCGTTAGACCCATTTTGGGGGGGCTGAAGCCACCCTAAGATGATCAAAAACCCCCTAAAAATATATAGTAATAATATATGCGTCCAAATTCACATCCATTATTATTTGTTGAATAGCTCACGGAGTACTTATCTCACATAAATCAAGATGTCAAACAAAAGAGCGGAACCGGAGCTTTCCAATGATAGCGGCTAGGTGCTGTGATAAATGGTTCACGTGAAAATTAACATTGGGCATACATGACATTTCATCATATTTGCATTCACAGCACACAGCGCTTCGTCCATCTCCACCCATTACTGTCGGTGGTATATCTCACAAACTCAACGCATGGTAAATCATATAGGCTATCAGAATAAACAGCAGACCTTACCGAACACGATGATATGAAGCATTCTTTTGTACAGTAGCCGTTTCCGAGTTTTGAAATTGCAGCAAATTTCTACATGGTATCCAACTTTGGGCTGAAATTCTAATGTAGCCTAAAAGCAGCCCAAAATAATGAACCTGCTTTCCATATCAAAGAATCAAAAGTTGATCATGGCATGCACAGATCAACTGTGCTTTTGAATAGATATTTCTACCAGCATGCTCTAGGTGACATGAATGCAACAATCATGAGACACAAAGTATTTCCCAGATATGGGTAGCCTGTTGTCTTGAAAACGATATAGCCTAGCATAATAGAGGGCCCTTACAATGACCAAAGACCTTAGTAGTAAAATTACACTGAAAATAGCCTAGGCCTCAAAGGTCTAATTTGATATTTTACAGTAGGTACTATTAATTGAGATCCCAAACTTCACAACAGTTCATGAACTGTGGGGTGATGACAGCCACCACCCCTGCCACTGGCAAGATAGGCCTACAATATCAGTCCCCGCAGACTTAGGTGCTATTTTAGGTCTAAAATGCTTTGTGAATTACTCTTAGTCAAACAAATTAGGAGTCCTAAAATTACGAGTGACACGCCCATTATTTTTAGGAGTTTCTCCTAAATTCCCCAGTTAGGAGCTACTTTTAGCCTTAACATTCTTTGTGAATATGGGCCCAGACTGACCTGCAGAGCAAATTCAATGTTAGTCTGGGTTCATGTGTGAAGATGCACTACACCGTTTTAGGACACTGTTTTATTTGAATGAGCTTTTGCAAATGTGCCTGTCAGTAATAGTCTACAGGTGTGGGTAATTGATTAATTGGGCCACACCCACTCTGGGACACTTTAAAGGGGTTTTGATTTATGGCAGATATTTGTACATTGATGTGTAATACCCATTTTATAACAGTTTGTTAAATTAAAACAAGTATCTTTACTGTTTAAAAAATGCAAGATGGTGTACACTTGATGTATTTTGATGTTATGAATTGGGAAATTCCATCTTCATTACAGGATTGTGGTTGATGGTGTGCCACAAATAAATTGCTTATATGTATACACTTGTCCTCTTATAACATTACAAATCTTTCAGGTGTGTGTGTGTGTGTGTGTGTGTGTGTGTGTGTGTGTGTGTGTGTGTGTGTGTATGTGTATGTGATTTGGCATGGGAGTGATCTGCAAAAGATCACTTGATTGTGTTGATTTATCGGGGCACATTGTATCCCTTACATTTATCCATCTCTGCAATATTTTGTCTTTATTTGTGTTGTTATGCAGACTTGCTGAATGCAAACTCTCAGAGAAGTCCTGTGGAATTGTGGCTGCTGTTCTACAGTCACCAAACTCCCTGATAGAGCTGGACCTAAGTCACAATGACCTGGGGGATTCTGGAGTTCAGCTTCTCTCTAAGGGACTGTCTAGTCCTAACTGCAAACTGCAGACATTAAGGTTGGTGTTAGACATGTCTTTGTAAAGGATTATTATTAGGACTAGTGTGGTTTGGTTTGGACATTATTTTGGACATTATGGTTTGGTTGCTGTTTTATATGTGTCTTAAGGCCTGTCCACACCAAGTCCAATTTTTCGGATGAAATTCACACAAAAAAATTAAGCAGGTTAATAAACACAGTTATTCTAATTAGTCTGTACTCACTGAGGACGAAATGAAAATGGAAAAAAAAAATACAATAATAAAAAAAAACATTTCAAACTGTCTCTTTTGATGTGAAATTTCGTATGCAATAGAGTTCCTGACCAATTAAATAATGGCTTTTTATAGGGTTCCGATGTCATAAGTAGAATGACAAGCAGAAAAGGCTGACACAATGTATGATATTGTATTGTATGATATTGTATATGAGATATGTCTCATTAGGTCTATATGCCAAAGTCACAAAGAATTTACGTTACATCAGACTTTCCCAGGTGTTCAAGAGTGAGAACTCCACCACAGACAGCTTTCCCCACCTAACCATCATATCACACAGGGACGTCGTTAGACCTATTTTGGGGGGGCTGAAGCCACCCTAAGATGATCAAAAGCCCCCTAAAAATATATAGTAATAATATATGCGTCCGAATTCACATCCATTATTCTCTGCTGAATAGCTCACGGAGTACTTATCTCACATAAATCAAGATGTCCAACAAAAGAGTGGAAGCGGAGCTTTCCAATGATATTAGCAGCTACAGTATGTGCTGTAATAAATGGTTTGCGTGAAAATTAACGTTGGGCATACATGACATTTCATCATATTTGCATTCACAGCACACAGCGCTTCGTCCATCTCCACCCATTACTGTCGGTGGTATACAGTATCTCACAAACTCAGCGCATGGTAAATTATATAGGCTATCAGAATAAACAGCAGACCTTACCGAACACGACAATATGAAGCATTCTATTGTACATTAGCCGTTCCCTTTCCTGAGTTTTGAAATTGCAGCAACTTTCTACATGGTATCCAACTTTGGGCTGAAATTCTAATGTAGCCTAATAGCAGCCCAAAATAAAGAACCTGCTTTCCATATCAAAGAATCAAAAGTTGATCATGGCATGCACAGAGGCAAAGTGTAAAACACTGGTCTTAACGGGTTGGCCTGTAGCAAGTATTTATATTCATTTTCATCAATGATTGAGTCAGACACAGCTCTCTTGAGTATAGACTTTATCTCCTCACTAAACTTCATTGTGGGATCACTGTGTAAGCGAGCATAAAAGTTAACGTCACCAAGTTGTCTTTCTATTTCTTGTACATAAGCAACCCTGTCCTGAATGACAATTGAACCCCCCTTGTCTGCGGATTTAATCACAATGTCATCATAGCCTATTGTCTTGAAAATTATATAGCCTAGCCTTATATAGCATAATAGAGGGCCCTTACAATGATCAAAGACCTTAGTAGTAAAATTACACTGAAAATACTAAGGAAGGACTTAGTATACTGAAAGGACTAATTTTATATTTTACAGTGGGTACCAGGCCCGGAGTGGGTAATCGGGAGAATCAGGAGAATTTCCGGTGGGCCGCTTAACTTTTGGGCCGGTCAAAGGAAAAATATTGACATTTGCCACGTTAATCTATCTTCTCTTAAAGTTGGCTACACACGTTCACATTCTATGCCTAACACCACAGCCTCTGCATGGGTTGTTCTCCCCTCCCAAGAAGAGTTAATTGGTTGGGTCCATATAGCCCGTCTTTTCTAAAAAGTTTAGATACCAGCCGGGCCGGCCCTACCGTAGTGATAAGCGTCAGGGAGGATGGTTGGTAGAAAGAGGCCATGAGGGATTGAAAAGGCCAGGTAAAAAAGACGTATTGGAGGAAAATGCTGCCAAATGTGCCAAGCTTCCAGATTTTTTTTGAAGAAGACAAACATAAGTGGCAACTGGTAAAGAGAGATAGCCATGATTATAGCGGCGTAATTATTGGGATAATGGGCTATGTACGTTGTAGTGTTGTCAACCTATTCGCAAGCAACATATTAAATTAATTTAAATATTAGCCTTTTTGTATCATCCAATATGGCGATTCATAGGCTTTGCAAATAGTATGCAAATATTGATTACAAAACTCAAGCTTGATCTGTATGCAGTAGTCTAGGCCTAAAAACAAAAGTAGCCTCTGAGCAGCAGATCAGCCAGTCCCCCGCTGAAAATGATCAGCCCGAAATTAGCTATGACTAGAGGGACAAGTAGAAAGGATAATAGTTAACCATATGAATTAAAGTTATTTTATGTAAGAAAGAACTATGTGACCGCAGTAGCTACGTGATCAACCTATATGCCTTGTTTGCTCAGAAGTGGGTGTAGTAAAGGAGTAAATCACCAAACAACAACATGATAGCTGACCCATGCAAAAAAAACCCATGTAAACAATAGTTCAATATGCCTCTTAGTGTAGGATACATTTCAAATACTTTATTTCTTCCTTCCTGTTTTTGTTATCAACCTTATCAACCTATCCTTGTGGAATAGTGGAATATTGGTAGCCTACTAATAAAAACGACATGATAGTAAGAGCTGAAATGTTGCTTTATTTATCTAATTTCCACCACCACTAAAAAAGTGGGCCGGTCTTGGGCGTGAAACTCCCGGGCTGAAAAGTGGCCCCACTCCGGCCCTGGTGGGTACTATTAATTGAAATCCCTAATCCCTAACTTCACAACAGTTCATGAAATGTGGGGTGATGACAGCAACCCCCCTGCCACTGGCAAGATAGGCGTACAATATCAGTCCCCGCACACTGTTGTTATAATTAGCAATATAATCAGCATGGTGACATGGTGTCCCTGTTAATATAAATTAATTGAAGCCCTTTTAAGGTGTGATGATTTTTTCGGCGGGCTCTATAGAATGGAATCTCACTGCAACATTGAACAGAGAACTTCTCGATAAAAATTATGTTTATTCACAGAAATGGAATGTGCATCATGTTAGTTTAGAATAGGCTATTTAGGTATTTGAATCCAGGATGCAGTGCAGCCTGCCATAGTTTTATAGGCTATGCTGATGTAACCTGCGTTGTTGAACCTGCACGATTCAGCCCTGCACACGCCCGGACTCGAACCCGCAAATAGCATCACCTCGGATCGGGAGGCGAGCGCGCTAACAATTGAGCCAATAGCCCAGGCTACTGGCTCGCATGCCAGCAGCACTCTTGAGGCGTTGGGGAGTGAGGTTTACCAACGTTCCACAAGCACAGCTAAGCTAGCTGGCATCCATTACACTGACAAGTGCTGCAGATCAGTCTCTGATAGCCTAGAATCTAGACGCACCCTAGCGGCGGCAAATTAATTTGCTCACCCTGTACGTCTAGTATCAAACCATAGGGATTTCTATTGGCTGACACCGTGGACGTCATCCAATCACAGCGCTCTATTTTGTTAGAGAGTATTACCGGCTTAACAGGATAACGGCAGTCCTGCGACGGTGAACAACAAGGAAGGTGGCTATGGCGAACGAAGAGCGGTTGTTTGAATCGGCGTTGGCGTCAACTTTGGAGGAGTTGGACTTGTGCTTTTCTTTGAAAGTTGAGCAACACAATGCATTTAAGTCATTCCTTTCGAAGAAGGATGTATTTGCCGTTTTGCCGACCAGATACGGATATGGTCGTAGCGCTGGCCTATTGCATGCCTAGGCAGTTTGAAAGACAATTCTCTGCCCGCCCCTTGGATTAAGCGAGGTGAATGGTTCGATTCCAGACTATACATTTCAATGGTATAGGATGGCCCGCCAGGCTAAGTCTCTGAGGCTATGCCCTCTGCTTCTTAGCAGACTTTTAACATAGCCTGTGCATGTGTTATGTAACTGGAGTTGATTTATGTTTTATGTAATGGGATAAATATTATTGGGGGCCAAGCAGCGAAGCTGCGAGGCAACCATTGTGTTTCTATGATTTCCTATTATTATTATTATTTAACATCTTTCTTCCGCCATGGGAGTCTATGGCAGCCCATAGAACCGTCTAGTAAAAAGTTGTGAAATTTGGCACACTGATTGGGGACAGTCCCATGTTTAATTTCACCAAGTTTCATACCGGCACCTCAAGCGCTCTAGCGCCACCAACAGGCCAAAGTTGGACGTGCGTTCACGCACGTAACTTTTGACCTGTTTACCCGATTTTGAAAAATGAGGTACCGTTGGAATCCTTGGACCAAGACGAGTTCAACGCACTCTATGACGTCATTTTCCGCCATGATGGATTTTCCGCCATTTTGGATTTTAGTGAAAGTGAAACTAATTTTTCACAGGTCACAAAGTTTGTCCGATCATCGCCAAACTTGACACACATGATCTTCAGACCAAGCCTCACAAAAGTTGTGGTGGTTTGTCTTCGGAACTTAAACCGTTCACCCGTAATATCCAATCGAAATTTGCGACCCGTATGGCCGATTGTCAAAACTGATGTATCGTTGGAATCCTTGGACCAAGCCGAGTTCAACGCACCCTATGACGTCAATTTCTGCTATGATGGATTTTCCGCCATATTGGATTTCATCAAAAAACCTTAAATGTCTTCACAGGTCACAAACTTTGTCCAATTCATACCAAACTGAACAGATATCATCTACAGACTATGCCTCATTAATGCATTGCTTTTTGTCTTCGGAACTATAACCATTCGCGCGTAACAGCCAATCGAATTTTCCGGCGAAGCCGCCAAACAGGAAGTGAGCTCATATCTCAGCAACCCATTAATCTATCATAACCAAACTTAGTATATGGACTCATGACCCCATCAGGGGGAAGCTCAAGAAATTTGGTGACCTTTGACCTCTAGGGGGCGCTGTAATTAAGAAACATGCCTTTTGGCCTGTAGCTGCAGTTGTGCTTAGAATTAAAACGCACTAGTGGTGTCTGGTAATACTGTTCGAGGTCCTTAGGCCGACCCAAGCCAACTTGTGATGTCATCGTAATTGATTCGGCCGCCATATTGGATTTAATCAAAAACACGTACAAGTTTTCGCAATCACAAATTTCAGCGGATCCTCACCAAAATTTACAGAGACCATCTTCAGCCCATGCCTTATCAGTGCATTGCTTTCCGGAACAATTGACAGAAGCATTCGGCTGTAACAGCCAATCGAAATTTGCGTTGAAGCTGCCAAACAGGAAGTGAGCTCATATCTCAGCAACCCTGCCATGTATCATAACCAACCTTACTACATGAATTCATGTCCCCATTAGGAGGACGCTCAAAAACTTCGGTGACCTTTGACCTGTAGGCGTGCTGCAATTAGCAATATTGCATTTTGATCTGTAGTTGCTGATGTGTGTTATCAATCTTTTATTTTTTGATGTGAAACTGATGACAACATGTTCCATCTAGTTCATTGTAATGCGTGCGTGCAAGGGCGGGGGGGGCGGGGAAGGACGGGGTGGGACGGGCAGGGGTGATTAGATGGGGGGGCTGGCTGGCGGAGGCGGTGGCAATTCTCAGCCCTGTTTCAGCCCTACAAAATCAGTTATGTTTTGATGTGACGCTAGTTGAAAGTGTTGATCGCGGATGTCTGCTGAGTTCTATCTTGTCGCCATGGCTACTCCAGCCTAATCTGCTTGGCCCCCACATTGCTGCTTGCAGCTATATTTTATGTATGGATTTCTATGCAACGTCACAAAAACATGCGTGCGCAACAATGCTCTCCATGAAAAGAATAATGAGTTTTTGTGCTGAAAACTGCACCAATTCGAAATCACGATGGTTAGATTGTTCAATATCGGAATGCATGTCTTCGCCAAAAATGACAAAATACGATGTTATATTAATAATGCAAATGAACGGCAAACTCTGAAATATACTCTGAGATGAGATGTTATTATCATTGAGACAACAGGGGTATACAAAAAAATCTGATTGTAGCTTACAGCAGCCGACTATTAAGTTTATAACGTTGTGGACGGCCACCAAGCGTCTTCTGCCCCACGGCTGCGCGCGCATCTAGTTTTGTTGGTAAACGAGCACTCGCGCGCATCTAGTTTTGTTGGGTCGCACTCGCAGTCGCTGCCTAGCAACCGGGACAGTTGGAAAACAGAGAAGACATGAAGCTACACGGTTTTGACAGTGGGATGAAAAAGTTACTAAAAAGGCTACAAGCTGTCATAACAGTTCAGTCTACTGTAGTAAAGTTAGGTCGTACAGTCACTGAGGTCGATAGTCACGTATTATTTTCAGTATGAGTCTGTTGAGTCGACATTGCGGAGGTAAGCAGTTAGTAGCTGGATGTGGCAGTTGTTTGAGGGAAGACGTTAACGTTAACTTAGTCATTTGACTGAAGCGGTAAGTGCTAGTGCTAACTAGATCAGCAAGAGAGTATTAACACATTCCGGTACAAATGTCTTGGGAGCTGTTTACTGTCGATCGGGAAGGACAGAGAAGAGGGAGTCTGCCATATTGAGACTAAGTTAACGTTAACGTTACAACTTGGTGGACATTGGAAAAGCCTCGAGTGGAAACCGTTAGCCTGGAAGCTCATCGCACGCGCAGCCAACTTTCCCAACTCAACAGCGATTCTCAGGGCAACGGTCGCCTCGCGTCATCCCTGCCCACCAGTGACCAGTCTCCGCTGCTGGTCCTGCTAAGAGGTGTGTTGTGTTTGTGTGTCGCCTCAAATGTACTGTAGCCTACGGTTTGTTTTACACATTCTTTTAGCGACCTAGTGGAATAGTCAACGTAGACTAAACCTAACACGTAGACTAGTTAACAAGGAGTATTTTTCTTGAAAGACACTCGTTTGAACGGCCATCACTAACGTTATCGTAAAGTCTGTCGGTCTCCATGGACTGAACTGATACATTGATGAACTTGTGTCACAGCAAAGTGTGTGTGTGTGTGTGTGCGTGCGTGCATGGATGCGATGGATGAGTGACCTGACCTGATGGGCTCAACCGATTGCACTGCGCTGGCCTACAGTATATCATATGTGACGTGTTAAGTATACATCTTCACTCCGGGATTTCATGACGTATCTGGTGTGCACAAATAACCCCCCCCCCCCTCTCTCTTTCTCTCTCTCTCAGACTCAGCAAGTGTGGTGTATCAGATGAAGGTTATGTCTGTCTGGCTCTGGCTCTGATGATAAACCCCTCCTGTGTGAAAGATCTGTTTGTGAACAACAATCATTCTGGAGGATCAGCACAGAAGCTGTTATCTGCTACACTGGAGGATCCTCACCGCAAAGTTGAAACACTTCAGTATGTAATCTAGAGAACCAGAAACATCAAGATGTAGTCTGGATTTATTTATTTATTGATTTATTTATGTGTTTATTCATTTATTTGTTTATTTATACATACTTACATTTACATAAGTCAGGATACATGGAATTGCATCCCTACTGTGTAATCTCCTACCCTGGAAATCCAGAGTTCTCGCGAGAGCACAATGGAATTGTCTTTGCAAGACACTCTGGCAAAGAGCAATGATGCACGTTACTTTTCCCCCTTGCATTCCGGGGAACCAGCTAAACTGATGAAGACAGTGCTGCAAAGTTGGAGGACAGTACACATTGGTCGTAGTGTTATCCGATTGCGTCAAAGTCCGAAATCATTCAGAGTAAACATGGTATAGTGTTATCCAATTGCGTGAAGTGAGATTTTTAAATGCATGCTTGTTGCCGCCCCTCGAGTTGGGCCATTACATTGTTCGTGACCCTTAATCTTTCTAGATTACCAGGGTCTGGATTTTCCACACATCCACACAGAACAGAACATTTGATTTACAGACTTAAGCAAAAAACTCTATTCAAAAAACTTTTCAATAACAAAATGAATTTCCTACTGTAGTGTCTCCATACACTAGAACAACAGTACATTTGATTGGCAGATACCATAATCAACGAAAAGCGGGAAACCCAGGAGTAAATGTGTTTCTAATGTAATTCTAGTGTTGTTTAACAAGTAGGCTACAGTATGTGTCCTGTTACTGTTACTGCAGAAGGACTCTAGTCCTCACTACAGGCAACAAATGAATCATGAATCAATCAATAATCAGCAAATCTACATGCAGCATCAACTGTTTACACTGGTACCATTTTCTGTGCATTTCACTATATTGAGTCGATTTGATTCAAAGTAACCGTGCATAGTGATATGTTGAGTTATGTCATAATTCTGTCAATTGTTGTTGCAGATTTGCTGACTGTAAACTCACAGATAAATCCTTTGAGATTGTTGCTTCAGTTCTACAATCACCAAACTCCCTGCTACAGCTGGACTTGAGTGACAATGACCTGGGGGATTCTGGAGTTCAGCTTCTCTCAAAAGGACTGTCCAGTTTTAACTGCAAAATACACACATTAAGGTGGGTATACATTTTATTATCATCTTAGATTTCCTGATTAGGGAGAAAAACCATGACAATATAACATCAATTGGTCAGAACCAAAAAGTAGCATTGAACATGCTGAACCTTATTGCTTATGCTTAGAGTTTCAAAATCTGTTTCTGGATTGGTCTAGTCCGTGACACATTATGTTACAATAAAGTAATATGGCACGAGTGAGAGTGGCATCGGTAGCAGATATCACCATGGCTGTTATTTGCAATCTGGCACGAGGCCACAGGCCAAGT
>NW_027468564.1:9335004-9470004 GCF_046254945.1 Alosa pseudoharengus | reverse complement strand
AACTTTGATTAATTAATTACAGAAATATTAAGGCATTAAAGAAAATAAAGCTGCTTAATCACATTTCGTGGTGACATTTGACACAGTGCAGTGTGGCTATAGTGACTGAAGGACGCAGACGAGAAAGCTGCTTTGAATGAAACGTTTAGCCTACGTTGTTAAGAAGAACGTCCATACTAATCCTGTTGACAGGAGCATCAATCTACTATTTCTGCAGTAAGGAATTTCCGTTGCCTAGGCCTATAATGCAAGCATGCAAACTCCTCACCTTTCGGCGAAATTCGCCGTTTTGAATCCAAAATGACTGACTTACGTGGTTTGTGCAGAACCGATGAGAAAATATTTGGGGGGGGGGGGGGTCAACGTGAGCTGAGTTTACTATTGTGAAGACGCAAACACATCTTGGTGTTGCTAGAGCGCCATTAAAAATTTCAGCAACGAATGTTCGAATGTTAGGCTATGTGCGTTTACTACATCAGTGGAAGCTTGTTGCTGCAGAGGCAACGTGAACAGAACGCTCGCGCAGGTATAGCCTCCTTTTGTCAGCGCAGAAATGTCAGCTGGAATGTGAGCACGGCGAGGAAAGGTGCCTAGAGATGTCACAGGTGGGCTAGTTGAAACTTTCAACTTCTGTTAGCAAAAGACGTTGAGATTAGTGTAGCAACGTAGCATTGGCGGTTTTGTTTTAATGTTGTTAAAGTTAGCGATATGAGACAGAAATATAGACACAACGAGTTAATTTGATGAATAGGTTACGTGCTGTACTTGGTCTAGATCGGCAAAAGGTGAAGCAAATACACGGACCTTATCAGTATAGCAATGGCTAATCTGAACAACCTAAAGAGTTAAATGTCTCCTAAACTGGGCTGTGCAAAACGTTTAACTCTTTAATTATTCACATTTAACTCTTTAATTATTCACATTAGCCTTTGCTATACTGATCTTTGCTATACTGATCTTGCTCAGAGACAAAATCAGTGTTGATTGACATGTCTTTAAGAAACGTTCAGTGACCTGATCTGAAGTAGCCTGTCATAGGGTAGGCTACAGTTTAACATGTAGTGTGAACACTATTCACACAACACAACTTTATTGGTTGGTTAAACAAACTAACTAGCATAATGCCACAATCTGTAAGTAACCTAGGCTGCAGGATAACACTTGTTATGAAACAGTGTGCCCTCCACAACACACCCACCCCCCTCTCCCCCAACATTATAAATCAATTGCACCATATTGCTATGTAGCATAGTAATGTTATACACCATTTGAAAGCTTGGACACTTGGGAATCCATATATGACAACCTTTTTAATGTACAATCTGTATAGTGCTTTACATTGTCAGATTAATCTTACTATGTCTCAATTAAATTGTATCAAATTGCCCTCCTCCCCCTCCGGTGCTACCTTCTAGCTGCAGTGTGTATCCTTATCAATAAGATAGATGCAGCAAATTGGGTATTGAACTAGTCACAGGAATCCATATTTGTATCCATTGTTTTATCCAATATTTGTTGTGCAGATGTATAATCCATCTTATCCACACCCATTGAACCAACAAAGAAAATGCAAAGACATTTCTGTAATTATTCCATAGTGTAGTCATTCCATCAGAACCTCTGACAAACAATCCAAATAGTCCAGAAACCACACAGTAAGGCTTTTATTATCAGTATGCATTTTGGGTAACCAAACATCCTATGGGGAGTTTCCATTGGGCATTTTACAAAACACATGAGCAAATCTTAGCAAATAATGGTCTAAATGACTCATTTTTCATTTTATTTTGATCTACTTTTGCACACGGCTTCACAAGACCTGGTCTAGACACAAAAATGCCCATTCCATAGGAAGTTAAAACATTTCAAATCGATTTTACAAATTAGTCTTGTCTACCCTATTTTATATAATGTTAGTCTGAAATAGTGTGTGTCTCAAGCAAGTTTCACCTGGTTTGGTTCAACAAATATTCAAACTTATCATCTTTATTCTAATACTATGCCTACTATGTCTTCATGTCCAATAGGCCTGAAATCTTCAGAAATGTCTGAACTTCAGGCACAGAGAAAAAAGAAAGAAAGAAAACTCATGTAGATTGCTTAGGAGAGGAGGGCCATGCTGAAGCATGCTGCCAAACAGTGCAACGGGCCCCTCACACTTAACTCATTGAGTGCCAATGCGTTGAGTGCCAAAAACTTAATATTACATTTTTAGCTTTTTTTTTTTTATTACGAAACTAGACACTCTAATACACCTTATATGTGATTTTGGGAACTCTGTGATGAATGGAAATGAAATATATGACGATCGTGAAACTCATGAAAACGCACAATCTGGACATTTTATCTGGACATTTTATCATAACTCGGTTGCCGCTTTGGGTTGAATCAGTGACGCATGCACGTCAGGTCAAAAACAGGCCATTTTTGTGGGTCTATCACTAGGTGGCAGTCTCACCAGGTCTCACTGATCACTTCCCAGAATGTTTACACGAGTAAGTAACAGGCAACACTTCATATTTCATGAAAGACGTTATATCTCCATTTCTAGAAAAAAACAGCGATTTTGATGAAAACTAGCCACTGTTTAGCTTGGGATTTCTCAGAAACAGAGGCGTGTAGAAATACACGGTTTGCACCCACAGAGAGCTTAAAGTCTCACCTTTTAATCGAGCTATTCTACGTGTTCATAGCTATAACACAGAATATGCTGTGGCTGTACACAAATCATCAACAATGGTCTAGATTGCTGGCACTCTAAGACAAAGCTCCCGAAAACAGCTTGGCATTCAATGAGTTAAGGATAAATAGGAGAAGAAGACACTTTTTTAATATTCACTTATTTTTATCATACATATGATATTTTTGGCCACAACACATTTTTTAGTGATTTTATAGTTTGTTTTCTTTGTAAATCTCTGGTTTTGGGCCATTTCATACTCCGTGGAAGCTATGTACTATTATCACTTCGCGTGCCCTTCTCACCTTTTTCACCCCTGACCAGTTTGCATGCCTGATAATGGGAGTTCGTCAAGTCTGAAATATCACAAGAGCATGTTTAATAGGTCGCCTGGCTCTGGTATCACCTCAATGCAAAGCAATCTGGAGGTAGGCCTACAAGTTAGCACACCTCTTGATGATGATAATGCTAGCTGCCAGCCTTGTTAAAGTTACTTTGCTAACGTAGTGTATTGTTTGCTTAGCCTATAGGCCTACCCTACGACTGACTAACTCAACTAACCTATAGGAGGCTTGAAAGATGAGAAGGTGCAAGATTATGTTATATATATATAAGTTATATAGAATGTCTATTTATACTCGACATATATACTCTATTTATCTCTGTAGACATGGCATCTGGAAACCTGTATTTATCCAACTATACACTGTACATTATTAATCTCTATTGTCTACACAGCCATACTCTACCTGCACTTGGTACTTAATGCTTCTTTGCACTTCCAGTTGGATGTCAACTGCATTTCATTGGCTCTGTACCTATACTCTGCTAAATGACAATAAAGTTGAATCTAATCTAATCAAATCTAATAACTGATATTGTTTGAGCTTTTTCAGTACAGATGGCCTGGGTTCTCTTAACGCTACTTACCAAGTCCCTTTTACCGCCTTCCTCTGGGCCCAGAGCTGCAAACACACAGACAGTTCACAGAAGGAGATCAAACACAGTTCTGATGGAGAACAGTGCTACCTCATGCAGCAACCAGGGTAAGATACACCCAACAACTGTTCCGTATGACTATTGCCATTCCTTGTGTAAGAACACTACAATTCTACCACCAATGTTCATTACAATCTCTGCAGAACTGTGAAAGCTTTGAGGTTGTTTAGTGTTAACGATGCCTGGTCTGTTCTGTACCCCACCTCCACCCCATCTCCTCCTCACACATCTGCCTTATCAATGTCTAGTTGCTGCATTGATGCCTGGTCTGTTCTGTACCCCATCTCCTCCTCACACATCTGCCTTATCAATGTCTAGTTGCTGCATTGATGGCTGCTCTGTTCTGTACCCCATCTCCTCCTCATCTGCCTTATCAATGTCTAGTTGCTGCATTGATGGCTGCTCTGTTCTGTACTCCATCTCCTCCTCATCTGCCTTATCAATGTCTAGTTGCTGCATTGATGTCTGCTCTGTTCTGTACTCCATCTCCTCCTCATCTTATCAATGTCTAGTTGCTGCATTGATGCCTGGTCTGTTCTGTACCCCACCTCCTCCTCACACATCTGCCTTATCAATGTCTAGTTGCTGACTGCATTGATGGCTGCTCTGTTCTGTACCCCATGGGGGGTTTATCTGCTGCTCTCTCTGTCTTAGGCTTTTCATGTTTACATGTGGAAGGGCAGGGGGCTCCCAGAACAGAGCCATACCACCAAATGAAACATTATGCATTACAAATAGTATTTACCGTATTTTCCGTACTATAAGTCGCACCGGAGTATAAGTTGCACCAGTCAAAGGAAAAAACCTGTATATAAATATATATATATGTTGCACCTGAGTCGCAGGACCAGCCAAACTATGAAAAAAAGTGTGACTTATAGTCTGGAAAATACGGTAACTATCTGGAATAATTAGCTAAGTAGTCTTGACTCTTTCTCTCTCTCGCCCTTTCTCATCTCCTGGCATAACACAGATGGGCGGATCCATTACTTTCTCTATTGACTCCACTTCGGAGAAGACAGGATGGGATGGTAAGGTCAGCAAGTACAGCGCTCCTGTAGCTCCCACATTTATTAGCTGCTAGATTAGAATTCCACGCTGGTTGCATGTGATTGGTGTATTCAAATTCACTTCACCTGAGAGGTCTCGCCCATATCAGAGTTCCCACCTTGGCATTCCGCAGGGAGATCCCATTCTCCCACTCATATTATTATTTTGCCTTAATTTGATTTCCTACAACACCGGGAGATCCCATTCTCAAACTCATATTCTTATACAACACCATCTATACAGGGGCCTAAAACAAGAAGAAAAGGTTTGAGTCAGCAAAAATACAAATAATCCCAAAGCGTAAATTTAAAGTATGGTGGCAAATCCAAAGCTCCAAGCGTAGCGTGACACAACGCACTGTAGCATCCTCACACAGAATTGTACACACCAATCATTGGAGTTGGAGCTCATCATTTCTGAATTTCAGATGTGCATGTTGAACCATATGATCCACACTATTTCCTCTTTCCTTTCATCACACAGGACAAAATGGCCTGGTTTCCATGGCAACATTTCAGCCTTCTACTCAGCCTTCTACTCCAAGTCCAAGTCCAAGTGAGTACACACACACACACACACACACACACACACACACACACACACACACACACACACACACACACTGTCACCATGTCAACACAAACAAACACAACACACACACACTTGAAGTGTCGCATTTGAAGTGTGATCATTATTACACCCAGGGGCGTTGGACTGGGGGTAAAACCACTACTGATTACCAGGGTCTCAAGGGGAGAGAGGGCCCTTGAAAAGTCTGGAATATATTTTATTTTTCCAGGATATTTCAGGTTCTAATTAAATTTCATAATAAATGTCAGATACTTTCTTGGAGAAAGACATATAGCAGCACAGTTTGCACTCTAGCCGATGCTCAACTGAACTAACATAAACAAAATGTGTGCAGATGGACTAAATCATTTGGGGCATTAGCAATTACCTTAGATAGTCTTCACTTTTTTGTGAAAGCACAAGCACACACACACACACACACACACACACACACACACACACACACACACACACACACACACACACACACACACACATAAACATGTGAAATCTATGAACTAATCATGTTTTGGTACTTGTTGTCTAGCAGATACCAGTGAGAATTGAGTGTGCATAATGTAATTCAGTGAGACAGTTAGGATCATATATGCCTTTCAGCGTGACTTATTTTTGTGGAAAACATGTGCTGGACTGGGCGGCGGTCATATTTTGTACCGCTCTGCGGTACATCTAGTTACCCTATCATCTAGGCCTACAGATTGAAGTGTAGAGTGGGCCAATATCGGGGCATGTCACTTTTCCACTCCATGCAAGTGTGAGGCTGGTATTGTTATTATGAATATTGCCACAAAGTCAGCCTAGATATCTGATGGCTCAGCGGTAACGTGTCGAGAATGAACGCAGGCGGCCAGCGTTCAAATCCCGTGTTACCTTATGTCAATTATCAGTATACGAGACACAACAATAGGATTTAACCGTAAATAATTATGTTTACAGATACTATATCTACATCGGGAGATCACGGAACTCAAATGTAATCATGCGCTAGATATCATGTAGTTTATATGTGCACTTTGTGGGTATTGAACCATCGATTTGGGTAGCCTGCTACTTACAGACAGGTCATAGCCGAAACAGCTGAGCCACATACATTTACTGTACGTGAAGGAGCCGACGTATTTCACTAATACACTTTTAATTACTTAATGACTTCAGTGACTATAAACACAAAGAGAGTTGATTTAAGGATCTCACAAATCAGTGATTGTGTCATGTGAGCACTTCAAATTATAAACAAAACAATCAAATTAATAGCAAATAGGGTACTGGTGCATTCACACAGTCCATAACATTTAAATGTGTGATTGAAGGTTAATATTTAATGAGGTGATTGCTCGCCACCTGTTCATGGTTGAAAACTCTATTTCAGTCCATTTTTGAGGTTGATCTTGTTCAGACACCATGGCACGCAAGCCACAATTCACAAAAATAGAACTGGAAATACTTATAGATGAAGTTCAACAACATAAAGTAATGTTATTTTCCAAATTCAAAATTACTAACTCAAAACAAAACACATGGCAAACCATTACAACTAAAGTGAATGCAGTTGGGGAGGGGTGCAGGAGCGTAGAAGACATCCGCAACAAATGGAAGGACTACGCCAGTGTGACAGAGGAGGGCTGCTGCCAGAAGAAGGGAGCACCATAGAACTGGTGCGGGAGTAAATACAGCAGCTTCCCTCACACCACTGGAGGAAATAGTTCTGGGGATTTTGGGGCCAGTGACACTGGAGGGCATCTCTGGTGGGATCGACTACCCAGTGTCCAGCGGCCCTCCACCACATCTTCCTGCCACTGGAGGGCATCTCTGGTGGGATCGACTACCCAGTGTCCAGCGGCCCTCCACCACATCTTCCTGCCACTGGAGGGCATCTCTGGTGTGATCGACTACCCAGTGTCCAGCGGCCCTCCACCACATCTTCCTGCCACTGGTTCTGTGCCACTGGATCTCCACACCCAGGGTCCTCGCCCGCTCCTCAGAGAAAGGACTCCCCATCTCCTGCTCCCTCCTACTGTACCTATAGTGAGGAGCTCCATCTCCTGCTCCCTCCTACTGTACCTATAGTGAGGAGCTCCATCTCCTGCTCCCTCCCGCACCAGGTTCAGCACCACCACCTGCTGAAGCACCATCACCACCAGAAACATCACCACCTCCAAGCTCACCTGCCTCAAGCTCCCTCAGGCTGCTTCTCCTGACTCCCCTGGCTCCTCTCAGTCGGGGAGCTGCTCTGCAGGTACAAGTGGGGCAGAAGAGAGAAAGGAAAAGAAACAACTGCACCTACAGTAGAGTGAGGAGCTCCTTCCATCTGAGAGGAGCAACATCTCAGAGCTGCGGGGGATCAGGCAAGAGCTGGCAGCCTTGAGGGAGCAGACAAACAAACACCATGAGGAGGTGATGGAGTACAGACGGGCCAAACTCCAGATCTTGGTGGAGCAAGCCAGTCGCCCATCTGTGACAATGTACATGCCTGCACAGGGTGAGCATATACACCAGGGTCATGTTCATGACCAAGTTTCATTCTGAGTGTACATGAGTAATTGTGACTAATTGTGCCTTCCTCTCTATTTAGATCCATAGATGTCCAGCACATTTTATTTTTATTGTTCCTGCCTGTTGTGCTGTGTGTGTGTGTGTGTTGTCTGTTTGTGGCCCTGCCTGTTTGTGGTCCTGCCTGTGTGTGTGTGTGTGTGTGTGTGTTGTCTGTTTGTGGCCCTGCCTGTGTGTGTGTGTGTGTGTGTGTGTGTTGTCTGTTTGTGGCCCTGCCTGTGTGTGTGTGTGTTGTCTGTTTGTGGCCCTGTCTGTTTGTGGCCCTGCCTGTGTGTGTGTGTGTTGTCTGTTTGTGGCCCTGCCTGTGTGTGTGTGTGTTGTCTGTTTGTGGTCCTGCATGTGTTTGTCTCTGCCTTTGTTTCCCCCCCTGTGGTCTCCTTTGTTACTGGAAGCAATAAAAACTTCATTGCTACATACAGATGCCTGATGATTCATTAGGAACACTAAATAAACTGTATAGAGGCCATATTGCTGTTTTGGTTTTAGTCACAGGTGTAGTATCATGCATTAATTTATGGATTGTGCTAAAGAAAGGCATTTAGCTCCACTAACCTCATATCCAATAACGTACATAACATATGCCCAGTGTTGGGCACATATGACCGCACTCTTGAGTTTCCTGAGCTGTAGGGATTACAAATGATGACATACCACAGATCACATATATAATTTAGGTATATATCATTGTGGACACCTGTACATAACACATTGTCACCTATCTTTTCTATCTTTGTAATCCCAATCTTGATATTAGTAACTAAGCATTTCACAACAAAACTGCACCTTACTCTATTAAATGTGATACATAAAACCTGAGTTCCTACAGCCAAATGAAATATAATCCATATATAAGAATAAATATAATGCTGACATGAACCAAGACCATGAACCAAGATTAATGAAGTCATCTTCTGCCTAGAATACAGTTAAAGGGAAATTCCGGTATTTAGCACTTTGAGTCCCTTTTCTGGTTTGTTTTGGATGAACTAGAGAGGTGGACACCGAATTTTTGACGATTGGTCCTGCCTCAACGTTCATTTTCAAAACTGTGCAACTCACTGAGTGGTTAGTGGTGTTCGTTAATATATCGGCACAATGTATGATTTCCAGCCATCTTATTTGCTATTGTGGAACTATTTTTTTCAGACACTTCACAACCGCGTATAAATTTCCGCTCAATATTTGAACCTGATGCATAGACGGTGGCGCAGTAATATCAACGTGCAATGAGTCTTCTAACAGAAATCAATGGGATTTTACAAAATGCCAAATAAAACACGACAGAAACTGTATTTCGCTACGCTACTTGTTTTGGCCATGCGGGTTCAATGTCAATAGAGGCTGTGATTGTGAACTGAATGCATGTTTCCAATTGTAAATAGACATTAACCAGAAGAGTATGCAGGCCTAGTAGCCCATGTCATGCCAATGTGAGAGAAGAGCATTAGGCCTTGCTGTGTGAGATAAGATGTTTATTCCACTTGTGTTGTGAGTGCATATACTGTGTATTGTGTGTATTAGGATTAGTGGCTCCTTCTTTGATCTCTCTCTCTCTTGCTGGACAGGAGCTGCAGGTCAACTGGGGTGGCGGCTATCTCAAGGTGGTGGCGTCCCTTCACTTTTCCTGCTGTGGTGCATCTGAGTATTTGATATTGACATGTTCACGTGTGGTGTGTCTGTAGACCCTCTCCTCTGATATACTCTCCAGTCCTGGGTAAGCTGGGTAAGCTCCAGTCCTGGGTAAGCTCCTGGGTAAGCTCCAGCCCTGGGTAAGCTCCAGCTCCAGTCCTGGGTAAGCTCCAGTCCTGGGTAAGCTCCAGCTCCAGTCCTGGGTAAGCTCCTGGGTAAGCTCTAGCCCTGGGTAAGCTCCAGTCCTGGGTAAGCTCCTGGGTACGCTCCTGGGTAAGCTCCAGTCCTGGGTAAGCTCCAGCCCTGGGTAAGCTCCAGTCCTGGGTAAGCTCCTGGGTAAGCTCCAGCTCCTGGGTAAGCTCCAGTCCTGGGTAAGCTCCTGGGTAAGCTCCAGCTCCTGGGTAAGCTCTAGCCCTGGGTAAGCTCCAGCCCTGGGTAAGCTCCAGTCCTGGGTAAGCTCCTGGGTAAGCTCCAGCCCTGGGTAAGCTCCAGCTCCAGTCCTGGGTAAGCTCCTGGGTAAGCTCCAGCCCTGGGTAAGCTCCAGCTCCAGTCCTGGGTAAGCTCCAGTCCTGGGTAAGCTCCTGGGTAAGCTCCTGGGTAAGCTCCAGCCCTGTTCCTGGCTCTTCCCATCCCTCCACAGCCATTAATCTAATGAGCACATTCTGGTCTGTGTGTGCGTGTATGTGTGTGTGTGTGTGTGTGTATGCATGTGTGTCTAGGCCTTGTAAGCCATTTGTGTCAGTGCCTTAGTGGCAGAGGTTCTGACTGTCTGGAGAGAACCCACTCCCTGTATGTTTTTAATGAATGTAAATAAAGACAGTTTATTTTTGGAACCACGCCTCTGGTTTTCCTGTGACCTCAAACCTGTGTTGCCTGGTTGGGCTTTAGGTAACAAATTACTAGCCTGACGTAGTCATACTCAATTCTAGTCAGAATATGAGTCTGATACTGCTCCATTGGGACGTAATTATGGGGCGTGTTTCAACCAATACAGGGGGGGGAATGCCTCTGCACTCAATTGGATAGACCTAACCAATCAGAGCAATGAAATAGCTTACCGTGAGGTGTAGGAAGAAAACACATGAACCATCCTTCTTCTCCACAAATGCCTTAACATTGTTTTCTGGTATTTGTAAAAGTAAGTGCCGTCAATAACCCCTAGCCTACAACATTAGCGAAATCTAAGATATACGTGGTAGGGTAGGCTATTAGGAAAAAACTGATAGCCTATATCCCCTCCATTTTTAAAAATAATTCTGTTGAACATGATATGCTACAAACATGTTAAACAGCAGGGAAATGCTGTAGCAAATCCTTTAAGACCCCATATGCATTTTCCATATGGGGTCTTAAAAGCCATGTATCCTTTTAGCCACAGCGTTTTTGTTTCAAACATAAGCCTCATCTAAGCGTGCTCAGATGACGTGATAGACCAGGCGCTGTTGCTCACCTGTCCATCATCATAAAGCCCGGTTTGATTGGTCCGCCCGATCTAGGGCGAGCATACTTGCTCCACAATGGAGCAGTGCCAGACCGAACTTCCCGACCTCAGATGTTGTGAGCGGGACTAAGTTCAGAATGGTACCCAGGCTAACAAATTATAGTCCAAGTGATTGAATATTCTGAGGGGCAGGGCATCAGATGGCGTAGTCGACATCTCACAATAGAGAGCTAACCTACCACTTGCCACATTTGCGCCCTGTGTCTGAGCTGCCTGTGCACGTCCGCAATTGTTCCTCAAATGGAGAACACATCAATGTTCCCTCGCGTCTCATGGCCATTCTATGTAATCCTTCTGTGCTTGCAAAATTCTTGACAGTTCCTGATCGCTAAACCTTTCTTTTTGTTTTCCTGAGAAGCAGTTGATTTAGATCGAAGCATGCATAATTTGACTTCAGGGGTGACAAGTCCTGCTGCGAGATCTAGAGAAAGTGCAAAGTGGCTCTGTGTGTGTGTCTCTGCATGGGGTTACGTTCGATTCAAGTCAGAAGTTGGTCCGTCCGGTCCTGCATTCACGCCGCAATAGATTAATGTTACCAGACAGCACTGTAAAATGTGTGCAGGAATTTCTCGCATTATGATGGCTAGAGTTGCGGGACATGAATAGATAATGCGCTATACCCACAATCCTGCGCTGAAATGTAGGCCCTGTAATCAGTAGGCCTAGGCCTATAGGCTATATTTTATTTTGCTTTAGGCCTAATTACCGTAGCTAGTTATCTTGCTGATTGGTTGACTGCTGTGCCAATAATTAACAATGGTTGTGCTGGGCTCATGCTTGACTCGTACTCTGGACCTGAGTGGAGAAGTGGGGTGTTGGATAACATCTGTTGATGTCGAGGAAGGTATTTTTTGCCCTAAAATCATGCAAATTAAAAATCCCGCCGGTAGCCATGTTACATCTCCGTTTCATATTTGCCTAGGCTACTAGCCTACAATAAATGAATTGAACGAACTCAACTGACAACAGGTAAATCTACTGATTCGGTCATTGAGACTTTATGAATACAGTAATGTCTTGACAATAGTTTTTCTTACCGGCTTGCTGTTTAAACTGACTGCGCCGCTTTGAACTTTCCTGCCAGGTTTATGACGTAAACCGCTACATCTCAGTTCTGGCATTGCCTAAACTCATTCGGGAAATCAGATTATCTGTCAATATTGGGCTTTGAAAATAAGGGATATATGCTCAGTAATAGTACATTTTGTAACATTTATAGAGGGGAAGTTAAATAAGAAATTAGAATCTTTGGAAATTGAAAACACATACAAAAAAAAGATTCAGGGCTTTTGAAAAAGATTCGGGGCTTGAGCCCTCAAAGTCACCCCCTCGCTCCGCCAATGATCGTAACCTCCTGCTTGGGACATTTTGATGAGCAGGAAACAAATATGAAAAGAAGCAGGTCATAGATGAGGTTGTTGAGTTAGATGTTTATTTCAGTACTTCACGATATTGATAAGATCCGTACAGGTTACAGCATGGATATCACCAGTATAACTTGATAATGAATATAATAAAAGATGGAAAAATAGGATGTTAGTTTTCATTATGCAATTGCTACAATAGCATATGGATTAAAAAAAGGGCTTTAATTACAGAAACAGTAAAGCAAAACATTAGGCTCAATGTTTACATGCACTTCCCAGATTGAGAAATAAAATTAACCATTTTTTTGAAAGAGGAGAAACAGGTTTTCTCAATATACAGCACGTTGTTCATGAGTTCATGAAATAAAATCTATGCTGTCAATGCGATCCCCATGATCTTCATCTTCAGGCTCTTTGATGTTCTCCACAAAGTCATTGGCCGAGTTCAGGATCTTTGTCAGTGTGAACAGAAGCACTGCATCCATATCAGGGTTGAGCTGCCTTTCCTCATGGTAGTTCTTCACTGGGAAGATGCAATTCAAAGGGACTCCCAATTCATGATGACATGCTTGCACCTACACACACACACACACACACACACACACACACACACTGTCATGAAAAAGCCTAATTTTATTTACAAATACAGATTGCTCTGAATTGAATTAGCAGTGGTGGTCATTATCATTGTCATATACAGACTGTCAACAAGCCAGTCATCTGTGTTTATGAATATCTGTGTGTGTTTCCATTCACTGTGTTATACGTGTTAAACATGGACATTCTACAAATCTAGGGAAGAGTTCTGACAATCTGTTATTCTGTGAGATCAAAAAGTAAGGTCGTCAGGGCAACGATGACAGAAAACTGCAGGTACAAAAAGAACATTTTAATTTTTTTTTTAAATTAATGTGAAATGTGAATACATTGTTTCTATCACTTTTAATCATGTTTGTACCATGTACTGTACCGTTTGCAAATTGAGAGTTAATCCACCTCTTTTTAGCTCATTTATATGCACATTAGAAGTTTGAATGCACATCCCCAGCGTCTCCAGTCAGGATTTCTTATTTGAATAATTAAAATTTGCTTTGACAAGTTGGATGGAAATGACACGATATAGGTGAAGCACCAAGTCCCTGAAATAATGCCCCTTTCCATAGATGAACTATATGGCAGTGAACTAGCAGTAGTGGAGACATGGTACACAGGACACATTTATGGACATTATTGTTATCTTTAAAGTGTGTCAACAAAGGAGAATGGTACACAGGACACATTTATGGACATTATTGTTATCATTAAAGTGTGTCAACAAAGGAGAAATGGTACACAGGACACATTTATGGACATTATTGCATTATTGTTATCTTTAAAGTGTGACAACAAAGGAGAAATGGTACACAGGACACATTTATGGACATTATTGTTATCTTTAAAGTGTGTCAACAAAGGAGAAATGGTATACAGGACACATTTATGGACATTATTGTTATCTTTAAAGTGTGTCAACAAGCCAGTATGTATATGACTCAGTATAGACACTGTACTATAGACACATAGCACTGAAATCAATCACCTTTTGGTGGATGGTCTTGCTCCTGTAGATAAGTTTGATGTCCTCCTTCACATGAGGACAAGCCAGATCCACTTTTGTCAAGATGACCACCTGAGGGATCCCTGAAGTAAAATAATGATAACTCATACAATATACCTGTGCAACTAAGAAGTTGTGATGTTTTTTTATGGGTTAAACATTAGAACTAAACAGGTTATACACTAACTCTAGTAATGCAGCAGATGCATATGACAGACATTAAATAACACAAAGGGGTGTGTTTCTACAAAAAGGCAACGACGCAACTTGCTCTCAAACAGCTACGTTGTTACACCCGTTTCTAGAAAGCATCGTACCCGTGTCGCAATTTGCTACTTCTGACGTTCAAACACCATAGTTCCAACCACGTTGATGATGATGCAGCAAAGATCTTACAGTGTAGCACTGTAGAATATTTGATGCAGAGAAACCATATCATTTGTGGAAACGTTGGCAACATGTGTAATACCCTTAAAAATTCTCTACCAAAGAGAAAAGTTCTCTGCCATGTTTGTGTCGACATTTGTCTAATATAAACCACAAGTGATTGATGCTGGCATTGTCATCAGCAAAAGCCTAAACCTATTGCGAGGAAATTTGGTTAAGCCAACCAATATTTGTCATTATTTGTGTCTATTTAATATCTACCTTCTTTCAAAAAATGTATAGCCTGCCTAGGTGAATTTCAGGTGAAATTTTAGCTACAGCGTTTTGTCTGTCTGGTGATTCAATGATGACGTGGGAGGACTCTGCAGGCGTGCCCATGGTTTGCATCCTACCCATCCTTACCACGTTAGAGTAAGAGTAGGCCTACAAGGCACAATTATAGCCCAATCACTGAGTCATGATATCTGATAAGGCTCCTTTCCTTTGACACTGATGACATCACCAACTGGAAACTACCAAGGACAATCTACACAAGTGCGACTGCTCAAGAGCAGTAGTTCCAAACACCAAACTTGTTACCCTTGTTTGCGATTGACCCTTTCCAGAAACACCAAATCTGAGAACCACAGTTCTCACTACAAAGATTGTGGCAGACATTAGCCAACTACGCTTCCTAAAAACACACCCCTGGATAGCATTTCATAATTGTTCAAAACAAAATTGGCACTTATTTAATCTATTTAGTAAATTGTCTTATTATCTTCTCACCCAAATCACAAGCTTTTTGACGAATATTTTGCATCATCTTCATGAGGACATTGTCCACATAACCATTAACTATGAAGTTGTGTATTGGAATGACAAACACCAAGCAGTGGACTTTGTCATTCAGAGTTGGGGAGCTGTTGTAATGTTGTTCAGAGCATGATGCTACAGGATTAAACTAGAGAGAGAGAGAGAGAGAGAGAGAGAGAGAGTCACTAAAATGCCCCTTAGTATACCATATATCTTTGTCTAATTTGTAAGTTTGTGTCAGCCCTTAGTTGTACCTTGTAGCCCTCTTTGATGTGACCTTCCAAAGCCTTGATGATGTCACTAGGCCGTATTCCAGAATCCGTTTTATTCTCCAGCCCCATGACATCACTGATGACAAACGGCAGATTCCTTCCACGTTCATCTTTAAATTCGCTAGTCATATACTAATAACATCAACAAACACACAAGATTACTAGATTTAACTCGACCACTACATCAGTACAACACTGCTGCATGTCTACTAAATGCACTGAATACACAGAAACTGTCTCACTCTCTTAGTAAAGCTTGAGTCACCAGTTGCCTCCACTGTGCCAGATGCATTGATCATCCTGTCCAGGAAGATGCCCTTTATAGACTGGATGAAGCTGGACTTTCCGGCTCCAACAGGGCCAATCACAAGGATGCGGAGATGCTCAACAGCAGGATTCTTAAGTTGAAGTTTCCTCAAATTCTTCTTCTTCTCATTGTTTTGACTATATAAAAACATATACAATATGCTCAAGGTTAGGGTTAGTCCGGTTCAGTATATAAAACATATACAATATGCTCAAGGTTAGTCCGGTTCAGTATATAAAACATATACAATATGCTCAAGGTTAGTCCGGTTCAGTATATAAAACATATACAATATGCTCAAGGTTAGGGTTAGTCCGGTTCAGTATATAAAACATATACAATATGCTCAAGGTTAGTCCGGTTCAGTATATAAAACATATACAATATGCTCAAGGTTAGTCCGGTACAGTATATAAAACATATACAATATGCTCAAGGTTAGTCTGGTTCAGTATATAAAACATATACAATATGCTCAAGGTTAGTCCGGTTCAACTCTCTGAATATGAAGAAATGTGTTCCATTTCACAACAAACTCATTAACGATTACGAAGCAATAGACAGTGAAGATGATACATTACAGTTTCTGAAGATGATCCAGTTTCCATCACTGAAAAACACAGAAGACCAATCAGATAACATGGTTTGTGCTGTGTCTACCGTGATTTTGTGAATTTGTTTGGGCCTACAACGTATTGGATGCTTACTTGGATCAGATGGTGGAGGTGATGGTTTTGGAAATAATAATCCCATTTTCTCCTGTTAGAATAAAACACATCTATATCAACTGATTGGATTGTGTGCATAAGTATACCTGTGTGTGTGTGTGTGTGTGTGTGTGTGTGTGGGTGGGTGTGTGTGCATAAGTATACCTGTGTGTGTGCATAAGTATACCTGTGTGTGTGTGGGTGTGTGTGCATAAGTATACCTGTGTGTGTGCATAAGTATACCTGTGTGTGTGTGTGTGTGTGTGTGTGGGTGTGTGTGCATAAGTATACCTGTGTGTGTGTGTGTGTGTGTGTGTGGGTGTGTGTGCATAAGTATACCTGTGTGTGTGTGGGTGTGTGTGCATAAGTATACCTGTGTGTGTGCATAAGTATACCTGTGTGTGTGTGTGTGTGTGTGTGTGTGTGTGTGTGTGGGTGTGTATGCATAAGTATACCTGTGTGTGTGCATAAGTATACCTGTGTGTGTGTGGGTGTGTGTGCATAAGTATACCTGTGTGTGTGTGTGTGTGTGGGTGTGTGTGCATAAGTATACCTGTGTGTGTGTGTGGGTGTGTGCATAAGTATACCTGTGTGTGTGTGTGTGTGTGTGTGTGTGTGTGTGTGTGTGTGTGTGTGGGTGTGTGTGCATAAGTATACCTGTGTGTGTGTGGGTGTGTGTGCATAAGTATACCTGTGTGTGTGTGTGTGTGGGTGTGTGCATAAGTATACCTGTGTGTGTGCATAAGTATACCTGTGTGTGTGTGTGGGTGTGTGCATACGTATACCTGTGTGTGTGTGTGTGTGTGTGTGTGGGTGTGTATGCATAAGTATACCTGTGTGTGTGCATAAGTATACGTGTGTGTGTGTGGGTGTGTGTGCATAAGTATACCTGCGTGTGTGCATAAGTATACCTGTGTGTGTGTGTGTGTGTGTGCATAAGTATACCTGTATGTGGGTGGGTGTGCATAAGTATACCTGTGTGTGTGCATAAGTATACCTGTGTGTGTGTGTGTGTGCATAAGTATACCTGTGTGTGTGTGGGTGTGTGTGCATAAGTATACCTGTGTGTGTGCATAAGTATACCTGTGTGTGTGTGTGTGTGCATAAGTATACCTGTGTGTGTGTGGGTGTGTGTGCATAAGTATACCTGTGTGTGTGTGTGTGTGTGTGCATAAGTATACCTGTGTGTGTGCATAAGTATACCTGTGTGTGTGTGTGTGTGTGTGTGCATAAGTATACCTGTGTGTGTGTGGGTGGGTGTGCATAAGTATACCTGTGTGTGTGCATAAGTATACCTGTGTGTGTGTGTGTGTGTGTGTGTGTGTGCATAAGTATACCTGTGTGTGTGTGGGTGTGTGTGCATAAGTATACCTGTGTGTGTGTGGGTGTGTGTGCATAAGTATACCTGTGTGTGTGCATAAGTATACCTGTGTGTGTGTGTGTGTGTGTGTGTGTGTGCATAAGTATACCTGTGTGTGTGTGGGTGTGTGTGCATAAGTATACCTGTGTGTGTGTGGGTGTGTGTGCATAAGTATACCTGTGTGTGTGAGTGTGTGTGGGTGTGTGCATACGTATACCTGTGTGTGTGCATAAGTATACCTGCGTGTGTGCATAAGTATACCTGTATGTGTGTGTGGGTGTGTGCATAAGTATACCTGTATGTGGGTGGGTGTGTGTGCATAAGTATACCTGTGTGTGTGCATAAGTATACCTGTGTGTGTGTGGGTGTGTGTGCATAAGTATACCTGTGTGTGTGTGTGGGTGTGTGTGCATAAGTATACCTGTGTGTGTGTGTGTGTGTGTGGGTGGGTGTGTGTGCATAAGTATACCTGTGTGTGTGCATAAGTATACCTGTGTGTGTGTGGGTGTGTGTGCATAAGTATACCTGTGTGTGTGAGTGTGTGTGGGTGTGTGTGCATAAGTATACCTGTGTGTGTGCATAAGTATACCTGCGTGTGTGCATAAGTATACCTGTGTGTGTGTGTGTGTGTGTGCATAAGTATACCTGTGTGTGTGTGGGTGTGTGTGCATAAGTATACCTGTGTGTGTGAGTGTGTGTGGGTGTGTGTGCATAAGTATACCTGTGTGTGTGCATAAGTATACCTGCGTGTGTGCATAAGTATACCTGTGTGTGTGTGTGTGTGTGTGCATAAGTATACCTGTGTGTGTGTGGGTGTGTGTGCATAAGTATACCTGTGTGTGTGAGTGTGTGTGGGTGTGTGTGCATAAGTATACCTGTGTGTGTGCATAAGTATACCTGTGTGTGTGCATAAGTATACCTGTATGTGTGTGGGTGTGTGTGCATAAGTATACCTGTGTGTGTGAGGGTGTGTGTGCATAAGTATACCTGTATGTGTGTGTGGGTGTGTGTGCATAAGTATACCTGTGTGTGTGAGGGTGTGTGTGCATAAGTATACCTGTATGTGTGTGTGTGTGTGTGCATAAGTATACCTGTGTGTGTGTGTGTGTGTGTGTGTGTGTGTGTGTGTGCATAAGTATACCTGTGTGTGTGCATAAGTATACCTGTATGTGTGTGGGTGTGTGTGCATAAGTATACCTGTGTGTGTGAGGGTGTGTGCCAGGGTCTGACGCATAGTTTCACTTTCACTAACTTTGACAGACACAACTGCCTTTTATTGTGCATCTTGTTAGTAAGCAACAGAGAGATATCGACTCTCTCTATTGCACTAGCAGCAATGAATATCCACAAGTTTCCGTGAGGTGCTGTGAAAAAAAATGGGTAAAACCTCCAGTGAGGCGATGGTATTTTCTGTGCGAGTTAGTAAAGAGGACAAGTATTTCTCAGAATGAGAGGTTTTTTTTACATAAGCCTTAAACTAAATTAGAGTGTCTCTGTCAATATTTGTATGTGTTCTTAAACTTAATAAAGCCGACCGAACACGTCCCATTCGTTATACTGAGAAGCAGAAGTTGCACCCATTTGGACACAAGGCCTCAAAGGAAACATCTGGAGCACTACAACAAATATACTCAGGCAGAATCACTGACATTTCACTCAACTACAAGTGAAAGAGTTGTTGAAAAATACTCAAGTACAAGTATTCTATATATTAAATCAAGTATTCTTCCTATATTATATGCATCTTATTGTTGTATTCACATAATACATACAGTATACATACAGTATATGTATGTAGAGGGGAACAGGATTTTCAACACGCTCGATGGTACGCTGGACACTTAGAATGCTGTAATTACGGCTTTGACTGGACATTTTGTGAAGTCACAGAACATTCTCTTTCGGCGACTGGAGTTCAGACAAAGACGTCAGCGCCCTGGTGAGTCTGCTAGGCAGTTTGTAGCAGATTTAAAATCCTTAGCACAGCCTTAGCACACCCTTAGCACAGCGATGTAATTTCCGTGTTATGAGAGATGAACTTATTTGAGACCAGCTCATTGAATGATGATGATGATTTTCCTTCATTGATGATGCACTAACACTCGCCATATAAGTGGTAGCAGAAAACAAGTCTCCTACTGCCGTTATTGAACAGCCAGTGCAACAGCAATCAAGCTCAGACAACCTGGCTGACCCTGCTGCTATACAGGTCGCGCGCCCCCAGCACACACGCCAGCAGAGACACTGTTGGAATTGTGGCCAAACATGCAGACGCTGTCAGAAACCTAAGCACTTTGCTAAATGGTGCCGGTCTGCTCCGGCTGACTACCCTGAACAGTCACATGACCCGGTGGTGCCAGTGCGCACCATAGGCCCCCACCCAGGGACCTTCTCCAGGTGCCCCCACCCAGGGACCTTCTCCAGGTGCCCCGTATACCTGGATGGCTGCTGTGTCCCTCTTCTCTCGACACTGGGGCCAAGGTGTCACTGCTGAATGTTGACACCTGTAACCTACTCTTCCCAAACAGACAGCTGCAGCCCCCATCCACTGCTCTCAGCAAAATTGACGTTGTCGGCCTACTTTACCTCCCAGTTTGCTACACCTCTACAACTGTGGACTGCTTCCCATTCCACATTACACGCCGCGGTGAGGACATCATGGGCCTTGACCTCTTTCTCAGCCTCGGCTTTACCCTACAGCAGGGGTCCCCAACCTTTTATGTACCATGGACCGATTTGATTCCTTTTTTTTTTCACGGACCGGCGGGGGGGTTCGGGGGTTCCATGTTCCATATGTGTTGTGCACGCATTACTTGAAAAGAACTAGCTCCAGTTATGTATGAACAGTGAAGGTAACGATCTCTTGTGAAAAACGTGAACTTGAAGAAGTGAAAATTGAACAATATGAACTATGAATATTGAACAACTTGAAGCTACATCTATAAGTGTGAACATGCTTAACAAAATATGGGAACAAAACATGGGAACTAAACGTGCATTACAAATATAATCAGTGGGAGCCCTGCTTGTTTCCCTGCAACAAGAAGGTTCCATCTGGGGGTGATGGAATTGACACCCTCAGTGTGTTTGAAATGTCCAGTCGATTGCGCAATTTGGTCTTAGTTGCAGTCATTGCCGAAAACCCGGCCGCGCATAGATACATGGTGGGAAACGGTAACGTTTTCAGCGCTTTTATGGCTATCTCCGGATATTCTGCTTTGGGTTTCATCCAAAAACCCGCCAGAGAGGTTTCCTCATACACACTCTTAAGACCACCGTAATTTGCAATTTCGATCAACTGCTCTTCCTCCTGCGCTGACAAGTTAGGACTATTCGGGATATTGACAAATGGGTTGCGGACCCACTCATTGGTTTGCCGTGGATCTTTGGAGGATGGGAAGTAACGCTCAAACTCATTTGAAAGCGCAACAAGGTGATCGCGCACCAGCTGCGAGAGAAAGGGCCCTGCCTCTCTCCACTACTGTTTGGAACATATCAAATACACCCCGATCCACTCGTCGTACCCACAAATCAAGCTTGGCTTTAAATGCAGCGACTTTATCTGCCAGTTTAAAGACAGTCGTCATTCTCCCCTGGAGTGACAGGTTGAGGTCATTAAGCAACCCGAATATGTCACACAGGTAAGCGAGTTTTGACACCCAGTCCTCATCACTAAAATGTGCAGCTAACGGTGACGGTGAAATCTCTGCAGCGGCTCTCGCAACTCAAACACTCTGGCCAGTGACCTGCTAAAGATGCTTGTTTTTTGTTGCTCATTCTAGCAGTTTAGCTAACTTCGTGTGACACTACCGTTCGCCAAGAACTGATCAAGTGAAGTGAGCTGACCTGAGGCTGCGCAGCGCTGAAGGAAATACTGTATGTAAAAGTGTTGAAGGCGGGACAGACAGACGTAAGAAAATAGACCTTGCAAAATGCAAACATGCGTGCAATCAAACAACTGCGTATAGGCCTATGCCATGTAAAAACGTGACATTATTGCGAATTAAATTTAGTTTAGTTTGCATGCATTTTTTTAAAAACTCATGTCGTAGGCTACGGCCCGGTTAGGAATGTCCCACGGCCCGGTACCGGGCCGCGGCCCGGTGGTTGGGGACCGCTGCCCTACAGGACAACAACAGAACACGAATACTATACAAGTGGGTTCCCCTTGGCAACAAAGCCGGCCTGAGCCGTCCAATGGCCTTGGGTGCCTCACCTCATTCACACACAAACCACTCCTGGACCACAGCGTGCCTCCCGTGGTCCAGCCCCTTCGGCGTGTTCCCCTGGCTCTGCAGGACGGCGTTACACAGGAGCTCCAACACCTCCAGGCTGATGGCACCATAGAACCCATCGATGCCTCTCCGTGGGTGTCCAACCTCGTCCTCGCCAGGAAGAAGTCAGGTGCTGAGAGTCTGCGTCGACCTCAACAAGGCAGTGGTGCCTGACAAGTACCCTCTCCCAACTCACAACCCACTTTTTTAAGTAAGTTGGACCAGGGGCATAACTATCGGTAAGCAGGGTACGCGGTTGCTTACGGGCCCGGACCAATCAGGGGCCCGCATCACACTGGAAATACATGATTGACGGCCGGGCCCCCTATCGCAATAATCGTCACTCGCGACCGGGCCTTTCACTGTAAAACGGACATTGTTCAGAGCTTAACACAGCCCAGCATAGTCCATGTTAAGATTATCTTTGTTGGACCAAACCAGGTAATAAATAAACTTGTTTGAGTTTAGGAGCAATGCACCTTGTCTAAAGTTATTCATTAGCCTTTAGGTTAATAGACTAATGATGTCTGCCTATTCACCTATTGCCCATCTTAATGGTTTAAAGTTCACGTATTCTCCATCAAATAGACTCGTTATACATTTTCGCGTGCAAAAATGCAACATACGGTTAGCTGTCTAATATTGTTCACGTTAATGACATTGAAAAAATATGCTTCTTGCTACACTAGGATACTCAAACGACTCACATCACTATTCCAGCTGATACATCGACGCACCTATCTGCGCTCACACATAGCCTACTTTCGCTTTCTAAGAATATCAAAATTACGTTAGCCTATATATATATATTTATTTATTTTTTTGGTAAGGGGGGCAGCTCAGTCAAAGAGGGCAGACGGGCAGTTCTATTATGCACTAGTGCTATGTTTGTGGCTAAATGAACGATTTAGCATAACATAATGACTTATCATTAATGCAATTTCATATAGTAGCCTAACCAGCAGTGTTTTTTCATGTGTTAGGCTATAGTGCGCCGTCACCAGCAGTGTTTTTTCATGTGTTGTGCGCCTTCACCAGTATTTTTGTTTTTGTGGTGCACGTACTCCTGATTTTGTCAGTCATCCTATCCTGTCAGTCATCCTATCCTATCCTGTCCTATTCATGGTAGCCTACTCGTGGACATTGCGTTATCACGTGCTGTAGAAGGGGGGCCCGCCTTGATAATCCTGCATATGGGCCCGGTGTTGGCTCGTTACGCCACTGAGTTGGACTTACATCAGGGCTACCTACAAATCCCTCTGCACCCAGAGAGTCGGAACCTGACGGCTTTTATCACCCATTTCTGGCCTGTACCACTATATGAGGATGCCTTTTGGGCTCAGTTTTCAGAAGATCATGTCCACAATCTTTGCCAGCTGCCCCGGTACCATGGCCTATTTGGACGACATTGTGGTACACGGGCCAGATGTTGACACACACAGCGCCCGCCTGGAACGGGCACAACAATTTGACACTGAAAGGCCGTAGGTGTGCGCTGTTTGTTTTGTTTCTGGATATAAACAGGTGAATTGATGCATTGAAAGTTGAGACTAGTCGTTATTTTAGCAACACAACACTTATGTAACCAATAATTATGAGCGACAACAATTATAGCTTCTCCTCTACGCCCAACACATAGCTCCATACACATAGCTTCTCCTCTACACCCAGCACATAGCTCCATACACATAGCTTCTCCTCTACACCCAGCACATAGCTCCATACACATAGCTTCTCCTCTACACCCAGCACATAGCTCCACACACATAGCTTCTCCTCTACACCCAACACATAGCTCCACACACATAGCTTCTCCTCTACACCCAACACATAGCTCCACACACATAGCTTCTCCTCTACACCCAACACATAGCTCCACACACATAGCTTCTCCTCTACACCCAACACATAGCTCCACACACATAGCTTCTCCTCTACACCCAACACATAGCTCCACACACATAGCTTCTCCTCTACACCCAACACATAGCTCCACACACATAGCTTCTCCTCTACACCCAGCACATAGCTCCATACACATAGCTTCTCCTCCACACCCAACACATAGCTCCATACACATAGCTTCTCCTCTACACCCAACACATAGCTCCATACACATAGCTTCTCCTCTACACCCAACACATAGCTCCATACACATAGCTTCTCCTCTACACCCAACACATAGCTCCATACACATAGCTTCTCCTCTACACCCAACACATAGCTCCACACACATAGCTTCTCCTCTACACCCAACACATAGCTCTACACACATAGCTTCTCCTCCACACCCAACACATAGCTCTATACACATAGCTTCTCCTCTACACCCAACACATAGCTCCATACACATAGCTTCTCCTCTACACCCAACACATAGCTCCACACACATAGCTTCTCCTCTACACCCAACACATAGCTCCACACACATAGCTTCTCCTCTACACCCAACACATAGCTCCACACACATAGCTTCTCCTCTACACCCAACACATAGCTCCACACACATAGCTTCTCCTCTACACCCAACACATAGCTCCACACACATAGCTTCTCCTCTACACCCAACACATAGCTCCATACACATAGCTTGTCTTGTTGTATTGTTATTGTTTTGTTATTGTTTGTCTGTCTGTTGTTATGTTTTCCTTCTACTATGTTAAGCGACCTTGGGTTTGAGAAAGGCGCTATATAAAATATTATTTATTATTAAGATGAGCCCGTATCACTTTGTGACTTTGTTTATGGCTGTAATATTTCAACAGGAAACACACATTTTCCTCATGTTAAACACTGAGCATACAGTAGAATTCTCATTCCAATTCCCCTTTAATGCAAATAACCATTAAGCTTTATAATATATAATAATTTTGCATAATCAACCAAGCAGAGAAGTTCAGTCTAGTATCTAACAATGATTTCCTAAAACCATGAGTGAAAATACAGCACAGCTTTCAGTCGTGGCAATGCTAGCTACTTCACAACTATTAGTTTACACTGTTGCTGACGCCGATGCCAGTTTGTGCTGGGTCCATCACACCTACTTTTGTTGCTGGCATTTGCTCTGTGCTCCTGTGTGTCTATCCCTCCAATGGCCTGTAGGCGGAGCTCTCAGAGGATGTCTATGAGCTCTCAAAGGGCTGTTTGAGTTTATGACTGGCGTTCCTCTGCATAAGGCAGACAGATTTGATCTCTTTTTTGCTGACTTGGTGTCTCTCTCTCTCTCTCTCTCTCTCACTGAATGTTCACTTTTTTCACATAATTGAGACATGTAGATGGGGCATGACAAACAGGAGGATACTTCTTTTAATTCTTCATTGACGATAAAGATCAAAACAAAACCTCTACAAACAAACAAAGAGAGTCATTGACTAGATTATTGCTGCTGGCCAAATGAACTCCTGCTGGCTTATTTGATATAAAGTGCCCTCTCTCCTTATGACATGTTTAGATGTGTTGCCCTGTTAGCCTGGTTAAACCCCTGTGTATTTAAACCCCTAGTTTTGTTCTGCTCCTTCTGTGTGATTGTTATATTGTAGATGTGTTGCCCTGTTAGCCTGGTTAAACCCCTGTGTATTTAAACCCCTAGTTTTGTTCTGCTCCTTCTGTGTCATTGTTATATTGTTCCTGTGCTGCACCCCATGAGTATAGTTTTGTGTAAATACTATGTGTGTGTTGGTTATCCTGCATTTTGGTCGACTAAGAAGCAGTCTTTGACATACTGTAATAATACATGTTTTGATTTTTTTTTTCATGCCAGTATTAAAGTATTTTAAAAAAGGCAATACTTTGCCCTGAGTAGTCCACTTACAGCATTGATCCTTTTGGCCAAGTTCTTGGCTCCATGCCACATGTCTAGGCTGTGCTGCACACCAATGTCTTTGCATTTTCCTTTGTCTGGGCAAGAGAAGTAAATAATAATTTACAGTGGTGTGAAAAAGTGTTTTCCTCCTTGATTTCTTAATTTTTCCGCATGTTTGTCACACCTAAATGTTTCAGATCATCAAACAAATTTAAATTCTGGTACACAATTCTAATCCTTACTTACTCATGAGGGCAGATATCTGAACATGGGCATCTGTGCAGACCTCAACAAGCTTCAGCTCACTGAGAAGCCCATCCATAGTCCTGATGAATGCCTCTTTTCTCCATGATGACTGAGTTTCTTGATGTTTCCCTCTTGTCAATGGTAATGACCAATATTATTGCCCTGGTGTCATTTTCCATTGTGGTGTATGTACAATACTGTGCACAGTGCCCAGGGCTAGGGCTGCACGATATTAGGAAAACATGCGATATGCGATAACATTATTGAGTACTGCGATAACGATATAACTTGCGATATTTAAATATTTAATGTTTTTCTCCATTCTACTTGCTGCTAACATTGACTGTAGGGTTGGGGGGGGGGGGGGGGGTAAATGTATAATTACAGAAATAAATGTATAATTTTCTACATAAACAATATAAATATACTGCTCAAAAAATTAAGGGGACACTTCAATCATACACTGGATTGGTGCTCTGACACTGTTTGGTTCTGAGCATAAGAAAAACTTTTAAGGCGAGTGTTTTATTTTGCAAGAACTGTCAGACATTCTGTGAATGTAGTTTGAGAATGGAGAGAAGGGTGGAAGGTTTCAAAAAATGGGTTTTAACAATTGTGTAAGTGTAAGTGTTCCTTTAATTTTTTTGAGCAGTATATTATGTAGCCTAGGCTTTATATGGCCTGATGAAAGTGAACAGCTAAGATACCTACTGACTAGGCTATCGAAGTTGTGTGGAAGATGTGCTCCAAGAAAATCCTCGTAAAAGACGGATAGACAGCCAATCTGAATACTTGTGCACCAACCAGCGGAATATTCCACATTGCCAGCCTTCGCTGGGCCTAGCAAAAAAACTAGGCCTACTTAAGCTATATCGCGGCGGTCACTCATCTAAAATCTTAAGTAGCCCAGTCTAACCTCATACGCTGCGCATCCCACGTTATTAGGCTACCGGCATGCCGACTACGAGGGCAGCAGAAAGTGAAAGTAAGTGGCTGCGATCGCACAGTCCAGGCTAACGAAGTAGGCTAAACAACTTTTACAAATAATCCTGATTACCTCTCTGCTGCTGTCTGGGGCTTTTGCTAAATGCAAATCATGAAATACAAGCCTTACAGTGAAAATAGATAGGCTATCTTCTGATCCTATAACAACAACGAAAGAAATTGTTTATTTTAACACGGTGGAGAAGGACGCATTTGGTGCTGTGTTTGTAATACGTCGTCCTTTATAAAACCAAAATATTTCCATATAACAGACGTGCTTTAGTCACCAATTCCTCTTCAGCTAAGTGTAGCCTACCTCGCTTGACTCACTATCTTCAGCCATCACGACTTAGCTCTTGCCTCAACACCTAAAACACCACACACCTAAACTGGTAGGGGACGGGCTTCTAGGGCTGCATGACAGCATCGGTTTGGTAAAATATGTTGACATTCAGAATGTGAATACATCATAGACTGTAGGCCATGGAATGCGCACGGCACAGAAAATGTATCAAAATGTATCGAAAATTAAGTAATCTTTGCGGTATGTCCATCGCAAGCGTTGATATCGCGATAACGATAGATTTTAGATATATCGTGCAGCCCTAATAGTTAGATCTCATCCCATCAGTTAAGTTTGCACCGTTCTCATCACGTTAAACCAGCGAAGCATAGCCTAGCAACGTTGTTGCTATGAGTAAACAAAACTATTTTTTGTGTTCCGCCAGGGTTATGCGATAAATAAATTGAGGAATGCGATCGTCGAGGTGCCTTTCCCCAACATTGCATGACAAATTAAACTCAACGAGAATCGCTTTCCCAGACAGCTCCTGCAATTGAATATAGCTGTCCTTTGCTGACACTTTCGCCTCCCAGACAGCAAAATATATTTGGGCCAGATTTGGTCCAGATCTCCATTAGCATTTGGCGCAGATCCTCTAAACGGACCTGCCCCGGGGTCATTTCTTCCAACGGGCCAATACCGGAACAGGTTGGAATTACGGATCAGAGACAGATCTGGGCCAGAACTGGCCCAGTACAGTTAATATTGCCATGGCATTTGGTGCGGATCTGGCCCAGACTCATATTCTACATCTGGGGCTCATCTGGCCCTGGTCTGTGATTCATATTTAAGCTATCAGACAATTAAGACCCACACAATTTGTAATTTTCTAAATAGTTTTTTATTTTAAAAAGGCAAAAGAGAACACTGTGTCCGCTAGCCTGAGCTTAGGCCTAGGCTTACAACATAACAGAAACCAATATGTAAAATATAAGGCTTAAGCTATGTTGATAAACAAACTCCGCTAAACGCACTGAAAGAAAATGTCATGTTAACATAGTCCGTTGCATCTAACCGGCTGATGTCCCGATGATGATGACGACGGCGCTCAGCTGTGTCGGAGGAAGATTACTGGCAGTCTGGGGAGCACTGAAAGCACAGAACAGTTGGGCGATCCTGCAGATCAGCAGGTCGGTGGACTTTGACAGCGACAGTTTGTTGTTTCGTGAGAGTTCTTCGACGTTAGCTAGGCTACTCAATCCAGACTGCAGGGCAGGCTGCTATCATGGCAGCTCGCAGGTCAGCAGCAGTTCCTTGGTCGCGGCAGCGGCAGATCTCTCGCAGAGGCTAGTAGCTGTCCTGAGAAATATTTTCGAGCAGACGGTGAATAGCAGCGCCGTTCACGGATGGATGTCAGAGGACCAGGGCAAAAACTAGCCCAATGGACTAACGTTAAAGTTAGGCATCAACCTGCGATTCTTCCTCACTGCTCCTGTGAGACGTACAAAAAGCACACAAAGCAAAGAAACAAAGAGTAAATATTAGATTCAACATCCAAAGATTATTTATTTTATAACAGTAACGTTATAGTATGCCAACAACGCATTGCATCCCAAACCGGATAAACTGGAGGACAGCGACAATTCTTGTGGACCTTCGATAAAAGGCTTTACAGCCAAGTTTTTCCAATCTAAATCCATTTTAAACAGGCTTAAAAAACGCTGGCGGTCTAAAGCTACCTGCAGTGCTACTAGCAGCAAGGCTAGCGACAGACAAATGGCTACGAATTTGCAGCTAACACACAATGGACACGATATTAAGCGATTTTGGTGAATAATAAGCAAAGCTCACCAATTTAGCCTTAAAGCTCATGTTCACATAGTTGTGGATGCATGTTTAAAAGAACCTAGACTACAAGCTAACCGTAGCTACTACCCAGCTTGTCTGGCACATTTCAGGTTGTCAGAATTTCAGAGTAAACTAAGTTTGTAAACTTTCATGTTTAATACAGAACAGGCCTAAATATTTAGCAGACTAAAATGACATGAACACCAGTTTACATTTAAAATGATACTTGTATAATGTACTTACCAATAATCACAAAGACGGTGCAGCCTGTCTTCCACTCTGCATAATCACATAACGTAGTTGCAGTTGCAGGTTTATGTGGGGGGAAAGTGTTCCGTTAGTTGTGGCGCGTCAGGTCTGCGCAGCTCCTGAGGATCTGGCCCACACCCGCCGGGCGGACTCAATTCAGTTGTGGCGCGTCTGGTCTGCGAAGCTGCCCCGGATAGGCGCCGCACCCGCTGGATGGACTGTCACAGTCAGAAGCTACAGACAAGTCTGGCGCAAAGTTGGTGCAGATCTGCATAGTGAGTGCGACTGCTGCGCGAATCTGCCGATTCAAAAACGGATCTGGCACAGATGTAAATGCTGTCTGGGCTGTAACTGTTTCTTTGCATCCATTTTGCCTTAGGGCCTATCGCTGAAGCTGATTGATTGTGAACAGGGCAGCTGCTTGTCTTGCTCTGATAGGCTACCGATCAACAAAAAACGTTTTGTGGGTTGTAATTGGTTCTCTTTTCTAAAACGAAATGCCTCACGTCTTTGGGCGCACTCACTGCATTGCAGCGTAATTTTTTTAAGTTAATACTCTCTGGCTTCCCGCCAGCTCCCGTTTATTATTTCCTGTCCCGTCCCAATCACGTTACCAACAGTGAAATTTACTACCCCGTGCTGCGGGAAAGCCGCAGGAATACTGTGACCTGCGGGAGTCCCGAAAAATTGTCACCCTCTGACAATGTGTAGAGTGTAGAGAGTGCTGAAGAGTGCCCCTAGTGGCACACAGGGAAACTGCAAAGGCATGCCAGTGTAGAGAGTGCTGAAGAGTGCCCCTAGTGGCAAACAGGGAAACTGCAAAGGCATGCTAGTGTAGAGAGTGCTGAAGAGTGCCCCTAGTGGCAAACAGGGAAACTGCAAAGGCATGCTAGTGTAGAGAGTGCTGAAGAGTGCCCCTAGTGGCAAACAGGGCTGTACCATGAAGGGAAAACAAATTAAACTACTTAAACCAAAGTCCTTCCACTCGGCGGCCATATTGCACTTATAAGGCATCTATTTCAGGCAGAACCGCACATGTGCAAGGCTTCACCACTCCAACATCACTCCAGCTGCGAGATCACAATAGGCCTACATGATTGGCATGATGTATTCACATGTCAACTTTTGGTGGTGAAAGGGGCAGAATATGCATAGATGACATGTTTGTGTTCCGATCTAACCCCATACATTTCCATGGGAGATTCTTTTGAGTGTTTTGTATTGTTTGAAAGCATCTGTGTTGAAGATTGCCTCTAGTGGCACACAGGGAAACTACAAAGGCATACAAGTGTAGAGAGTGCTGAAGAGTGCCCCTAGTGGCAAACAAGGAAACTGCAAAGACATACCAGTGTGGAGTGCTGAAGGGTGCCCCTAGTGGCAATCAGCGAAACTGCAAATGCAAGTTTGTGAAGAGAATAGTCAGGAGGTCACCTAGTGGCAAACTGTGAGACTGCAACTATGTAAAATGGTCAAGACCATACCTGCCAGCATTTGGTTTTCAAAATCCGGGAGATTTGTGCGGGGACCCTTCGACACGACGGGGGGGGGGGGACTCCTTGTCAATATTGCAATAGCAGCTACCCATAAATGAAGACATAAATAAATGTATTGATATTTCTTTAGATTTTTTTCTGCGCTATCAACATTGCCATCTTCAGTTTGGCTTGCATCAAGTTTTCTGCCTCTGTCTGTACTTTCGTGATGAAGGATGAGATCGCCTGTGTGCCCTTACTGGCCTCTTCTGCGCGATGGTGCCGCTGTGTTTTAATGTGCTGACTAATGTCATTTTTCCCTCCGTGGCCTACATTAAAATCAACACGACACACCTTACAAAAAGCGTGGAGGTTGTCGATATGACTGGGTAAGATACACGTAAATTGTTGCGTCCAACATTGCTGAAATTTACAAGTGTAGCCTACTTCGGTTTCTTTGCGGGGACACCGCGACCGCCTTCACCTGCCATGTCTATCGGCTCGCTTAAACACGACTGCGCAACTGGGTTATAGGTTGCCAGGTTAAGGTGACAAACGGGTTGAAATTGTATATGGTGTGTGTGGGTTGTGTGAATATAATGCATTTGATACAATATCTGGCAACTGGTCAACATTAGATAAACATATTGGTCCGATTCATAAAGGAGTTTGGGCCATGCAAATTACGGGAGTTTCCCGGGAGAAATAACAAACCGGGAGGGGTCCGGGAGATAGGGCTAAAAACGGGAGAAACCCGGGAAAAACGGGAGTGTTGGCAGGTATGGTCAAGACCCCCATATTGTAATTTAATGCCCCATCAATATGTAACATGGATATTGTAACTCTCCACTATAAGTGAGTGTAGCTGTGGTGTATGAAAACACTGAGAGGAGGAGAGGGAGAACAGGAGTGTTTCTGGACTGGCCAGCTGGCACTCTGTCCTTCAGCGTCTTCTCGGATCCACTCACCCACCTGCACACGTTCCACTCCACATTCACTGAGCCCTCTATGTAGGCTGTGAGCTTGGCTAATCAGACTCTGTGTCCCTGTGCACCTCCACATTCATTGAGCCCCTCTATGTAGGGTGTGAGCTTGGCTATTCAGACTCTGTGTCCCTGTGCAAGATCACTTAGTGACCACACGCTGCACAAGCACCAGAGTCCATGGAAGAGACCAGCTCTCCTGCTGCTGGTCATTCACATAGACTTTATAAATAAGTTGTACATGTAGCATTCTACATTCTGATGGCATGAACTAAAAACACATGTTGTTGTCATGGTGACGGTTCTTCATAAGTTGATATGTGTAGAATAGGCCTACTACATTATGTGCATAATTAAGCATTTATATAACAATCTGATGTATAAAAATTATTTTGAATGTTGGTGGGGGGGGGGGGTAAATGACCCGGGGCGGGACCATGTGCTGCATAACAGGCTAGAAGAGACATAAATGAATGAGGAGGAAAGATTTAAACATTCATGACCACATGAGCTGCTTTGCTCTTGATAGTATGAACACGCCTTAACCTCCTGAGACAGAACAAGTCCAGCCAGTTCTCTACACGGAGCGTCTGAGACTCAAGGAAATGACAAGAGAATAAAACTCTAAACTGTAAGTTCCTTTGTTACTAAATATGAATTGTTTGCAATTATTGTGACATTTCTCTTGAGGTTTAGAGGTGACTGCGCATAACGTGCGAATGTAATGTTTGTATGGAGTCCTATTTGTGGCCCTATTACTAGGAGTTTAAGGTACGAGCAGAATGGCAATCTCAGTGTCCATACATCTCCAACTATTGATCTTTAAAATGGTGGTTCGTTCTATTAAAACGTCACAGAAAGAACTCTGAGTTCAACTTTACCACCTATTGTTTTAAATTATATGCCTGGAAGATGCAGCCTGTTAAGTAGTTTTGATCGTTTCTTTATAAATTTATCTTCCTGGACACTCTAGAGAGAGTTAAACATTCATGACAACATCAATAATAAACATCAATGGGACAAGACTAGATTTTGACCTGGGAGTTTGGATCAGAAGATTCCAGTTTGATTTTTGTTTACTTGCATATTTCCATGGTGTGTGTGATGTAATTTGTCAGTCATTTGTGTGAGGAAAGAGTTAAACATTTATGAGAGATATTTTGCACTTGATAGTATCGCTACACCTGACTGAACAAGTCCATCCAGTTCTCTGCCTGACTGTGAGATCCTCCCCCTCATATGAGTTGTAGACGATGTTCAGTACATTTCTCTTGAAGTCTGTTTGTAATTAAGAGTTCTATTTGTGGCCCTTTCAGCAGTTTGTAATAAGAAGAAAACTGGCATAATGGGACTACACTTTCACTTGGGTGGTCCTAGTCACACTGTAAACCCAAATTAGTTGACATTACTAGAACATTGTGTGGAAACCGAGTGCCTTAAACCATTCTAGACTTTACATAACATAAAACTAAACAGGTTGATTTGTGTCAACAAAGACCCTTATGTGGATGCTGTATACAAATTAAGCTTACATTACTAGTCTTTACTCAAAATCTTTAGATAAATCTGTTTTAGGAGTCCCAGTTGTATAAAATAATTATACAACTATAATTATAGGTTAAGGATAAAACATGAAAAAGCTAATTCAAATATAAATTAATCTAAGTTATGTTTATGTTCTTGTTTTATTTTGATTGAGATTAATGCATGCAGGAAAGCTTTTTATTATTGATAAAACATGAACAAACAGCATTCAAACTCATAAATATTCCACATGCAAAGTATCTCGAAGATGAAGAACCTATAAAAAACATAAGAAAAACAAACTTTTAGCTCATAAACATTGACTCTGTTGAAAAGCAAAGTTTGCTAAATCACTGAATGCAACACATGGGTAATGACTCTGCATCTTTTGTCTTTTATGGAGAGCACATAGTTTGTAGTCTAAGGTAAGAAACCCACTATTTAATGTGTTATATTGTCATTCACTTTGTGTTTTCGGTACGGGGAATATTTGGAATAAACAAATTAGAATTTTGTTGCATTACCTTGTCGTCGTTGTATGTGTGCCTGCTTGCTAACATTAAACATAAACCAAGGCTACCGAATAAATCATATTTCTTAATTAAACTCCATTGCAACATATAATGGGATGACCGGGCGCTTAATCCAGACCCAAATGTCATAAAGCAAACTAGACTACAGTGGCCAAAGACCTTAATCTGTACTGAGGAATTTACTTTAGCCTATAGGCCTACACTCTAACATTTCTATTCAAGATTCCAGACATTTGTTGTTCTTCTTGTAAACATACTACAGTACTGATTCTTGTTTAGTTAGAGCTGCATGTTTGTTGTGCTTCTTTCATCATCTTCTGTTTGTTCTGTTGTTTCTTCTTGTCAGAATACTGAAAACAAAGATAGCGGTTCATGTTTAGCTACAGCTATAATCTATAGTATGTGGTGACACATGAAACAAGACGTAAAGCTGCATATGTCTCATGTACATTCCTAGAGAGACTCTCCCACTGCTGCTAGGATGAGTGTCTCTCAGGAGAGAGAGGAGGCTGCAGGTCACAGTGAGACACTCAGACCAGAGTCTGCAGCACACAGCTGTGTGCAACAAAGCAGCAAACCAACACACTCTGATGGAGGGTAAGTGAATCCACAGATACAGTACACATCATACCTGTCCCCACACACTCTGATGGAGGGTAAGTGAATCCACAGATACAGTACACATCATACCTGTCCACACACACTCTGATGGAGGGTAAGTGAATCCACAGGTACAGTACACATCATACCTGTCCCAACACACTCTGATGGAGGGTAAGTTAATCCACAGATACAGTACGCATCATACCTGTCCCAACACCCCCTCTGTTCTTATCTGGTGCCGATTTGTACCTCATTTTCTAAAAGAAAAAAAAAGATTTGGTTCCTTGTCTGTGTTGTCAATAATCTTCCTAAACTGTGCAAATGAATCCAGATGTTCATGGGAGCAGCAGGTAAAATAGAATGCAATAGCAATAGTGGCCATTAGACTGATATTATTACACAGCTCTTCATAATGCTGAAGAATGCTGCTCCATTCACTCGAATGGGCCTTCCCAAAGTTCGGTGATCGATAATAGACGGTATAACAGACCGCTGTCAAGAAAAAAGGGTTTTGTGCTTCTAATTCACGTCTTTCATATCACTCCGCAAATACTGGAACTTCATTCAGAAGTGAAAGCAGACGGTTGATCAGCTGTGTTCTAAAGAATGTTTGATTCAAGTTCAGTGTGTGTTGTGAACTATTTGTTTATCATCAAAAGCAACAATGAAACAGTAACAAATATATGTAGGCTAGGCTAAAGAGTCATATTGTGGGGAGTTTATTTTTTTCCGTTTTGGCAGGTAGCCGTGTAATAAGCGGGATAATGTATACAACGCCGGTCATTATTGGGAAATAGGTCCCTTCAGGGTGGAACAAGTCCGGTTTCGCCCTGTCGGGACCTATTTCCAGATAATGACCGGCGTTCTATACATTATCCCTTACGTACCATCTGTAGGTACTATCTGTAGGCACCATCTATAGGGAAATAGCCTGGACATGACAGTATTCTCATTATGGACTCATTTGGCTAATCACTGGGAATTTATCTTCTTGCAGTAACACTTGTGCGTTGTTCTGTCTGTGTAGCTGTGAACCTTTTGTAGTTGTGTGTTGGTCTGTGTGATTTTCTCTTTAATGTTTGTTCTGACTGAAAATGACACTGCCGCATGCCAAAAGGTTCTATGACAATGTGGTAGAAACGTGGAATCAAATTTTTTTTTAAATAATTTTAAATAATTATTTTTAAATAATCAATGGACACATCTTTATTTGCATTCACAGCTCTCAAAATGGTTCTTATAACACCTATCAAGCCTCTCCATGTCTCCACAATGATTCTACACTGCACCTTTTTAACAGCAATCTGGGTTTTGAGTCAGGAATGATTCCATGTTTCTACCACATTATCTTACAACCATTTGGCATGTGGCAGTGTCATTTTCAGTCAGAACAAACATATTGGTCAAGAAAAAATCAACATTAAATCAATATTTGCCAGGGGTATGAATCATTTTGTTCTTAACTGTACTGTATGTATTGCTGATGTAATATTACTGTAAGTGTGAAGAAATTGACACATCAATCCACAGAGGAATGAGTTTATCTCCTCTCTAACATATTTCCCTTTTAAATAAAGAACTAGCAGTAGGGTTGCCATTATTTTCCTGTTATTTTAACTGTTCACTACTGTGAAGTGGCAAACTCCATAGACTGCCATGATTACAGCAGGTTGCCTACACCACTGTGAACCTGTGTAGGTAACGGCACTACACCACTATGAACCTGTGTAAATTAACGGCACTACACCACTGTGAACCTGTGTAAATTAACTACACCACTGTGAACCTGTGTAAATTAACTACACCACTGTGAACCTGTGTAAATTAACTACACCACTGTGAACATGTGTAAATTAACTACACCACTGTGAACCTGTGTAAATTAACGACACTACACCACTGTGAACCTGTGTAAATTAACTACACCACTGTGAACCTGTGTAAATTAACTACACCACTGTGAACCTGTGTAAATTAACTTTTACAGTGCAGCTCAGTTTCTTGCGTCTCTTTATGTAACCAGCCCACAGACACACAGACCTCCATCTCCAGTGCCCAGCTGTGTGTCCATGAAGAGTGATCGGTCCATGGGTGTTATGCCCAAATTCAGCAGTGAACCAGTTCCATCAGGTCTAATGTGAGTAATCATCAGTCTGTGGACATGTCAGTCACATGAAATTCTACACTCTCTCTCTCTCTCACACACACACACACACACACACACACAAAACAGGAAATTGGATAGATGAGATGGAAAGGACTAACCTCTCCTAAATGGACCATGTTCAGATGTATATGTTATAGAAAACAATGGGATATGCTGGTAGGAATACACTCTATTGTGTGTGTGTGAGAGAGAGATAGAGAGATTCATTCTAAAATGGAGCATGTATTGTTGTAATATTATTGGAAGTGTGAGCAAATCACTCCGCAGAGGAATGAGTTGATGTTAATCCGTTTCTTGTGTCTCTTTATGTAACCAGCCCACAGACATACAGACCTCCATCTCCAGTGCCCAGCTGTGTGTCCATGAAGAGTGATCGGTCCATGGGTGTTATGCCCAAATTCAGCAGTGAACCAGTTCCATCAGGTATAATGTGAGTAATCATCAGTCTGTTGACATGTCAGTCACATGACATTCTACTCTCTCTCTCTCTCTCTCTCTCTCTCTCTCTCTCTCTCTCTCTCTCTCTCTCTCTCTCTCTCTCTCTCTCACACACACACACAGACACATACACACACACACACAGCACCTTACAGTATACAGAACTGTGTCAACTCTCAACTATGACTGTGTCTACATACAGTATGAACATGGCTTCTATCAGATGATCCCCAATGGCATTTAAAAAGTAGCTAAATAAATAACCTTCTCACTGTAATTACAGAAGATCACAAAGACCTGATTTCCTCAGTTCTGCTGAAGTGTTCTATTTGCTTGTTATTTTTACACATGCAAAGTTCAGGGGTGACATGCATAAACCTTGTGGCTCCTTGCAAAACAGCTGGGGAGTTGATATAGTGTGTTTAATGCTTTATCATGTCAAATAACCTAACCTTACCTAACCTGAAATGAGGAGAAATATGTATCCGCGACATGGAGACATGTCGGGCTATCGTCACTTGAAAGGAATTTCCCCTTGGGGATCAATAAAGTATCTCTATCTATCTATCTATCTATCTATCTATCTATCTATCTATCTATCTATCTATCTAAGGAGAGAGCAGACCCACAGCGCTTCTCGAGCTCTCGAGGACATTGTCTGGAATCTCATCTGTAGAAACATCAGTTTCTCCCATATTCTAAAAAGTTTGCCATGACGTTGTGTTAACGGCAACATCTTTCATATCAGCAGACATTTTCACTGAACTGCGAAGTCTTTACATTTCCTCCATTTTCTTTTTAAATATTAAAGACATAAGGCCTTACATAATTTGAAGCCGTTTTTGTTTTGGCTTAGGCCTACGCATTCCAGTCTGAATCCACCGTTCATATTATCTCATTCTCCCTGCAGTCAATTGTGATACCTTTACTTCCTAGCTTTTGTGGTATGCCATGGCCATCCAATCTGTTTTTCCATTTCACCAAATAGAAATACAATCAATTGTGATACCTTCCAATCTTTTTTCCCAAGCATTTCACCTAAATGTGCACAGTTGTTCGAGTTTGTTTTACGGATAGATAGATAGATAGATAGATAGATAGATACTTTATTGATCCCCAGGGGAAATTCAAGGTCTCAGTAGCATACAGACAACACACACACATTCACTAACAGAAAAAGTAATTAAAAGTATATAATGGAGAGAACTAATGTTTTTGGTGAAATGTTAACATCAATAATGTGTGCGCATTTTAATAGCCTACACATCTTCAAGGTTAAATGTACTCACCAAAAATAAGAAATGTAGATACATCGCATCATATAGTCAGGTAAAGGGGTCGCCACTGAAAGGAGAGAAATATATATCCGCGACATGGAGACACGTCTTGGTGGAAAAAAAAATCTTTTGAATCTGTGAATCTGGAATCTTTTTTCAGAATAGAATAGAATAATGCATATTACACATTTTAATCAGTAGATTATCTGAGGAGCAATTTGTCCAAGTATTCTTTGTCTGATGTTCTTGCAGATTAAGTGTTGATCTGATCCAGGATCAGTCCAGGTGTGGAGTGTGTGAGCAGGTACTGAGGAACCCAGTCATCACCACCTGTGGACACAGTTTCTGCAGGCAGTGCATCAGCAGCTACTGGGAGCAGCCTGGACTACCAGGAGACCAAGCCTGTCCCCAGTGTGGAAAGACATGCAGAACCCAACCTCCTCTACAGCCTCCTCTGGATGAACACACAGATATGAGCACACAGGGTGAACACACAGGCCTGATCAACAGCAGAACACACCTGCACACTGAACATACACCAGGCAGAAAGAGGGAACTAGGTGAGTACATATTTTGGCTTATTTTTTTATTGATTTTATCTGGTATTCTGAGAAGTAAAGTAATAATATAAGACTGAACAATTACAAATATTGCTATTTATGTATTTATTTATTATTTATTAGTGCGTGTGGATATTTGCAGTGAGTTCATGTGAATAATGAATGAATATGAATAATTTCAGTATTTTTACATTTTATTTATTTTATTTTATTAATTACCGTAAAACTTCAAATAATAGCCGAGTCCCAAAGAGACGGCTGGCGTGGCTACAGGTTTGGGTTAAAGGCCGGTCTCCAGTAGAGGCCTGGTCTGTTTTTTAGTTTAGGGTTGTAGGGTTGTATTTAATCTTCTAAAACCCGTCAGATCGTCTGTTTAAAGCCCAATTCACACCAAAGATTCGCAATGACACGAAACCGTTACAGAAAGGAGGTTACATGGTGTGAATTAGATGTTGCACGTCATTGCAAGCCGTCGCAAAGCATTCACCATGTCTGGTCACAGTTGCAAGGTTTTAGAATGTTGCATCAAGTTGCTGGTAGAATGTTGCAGCTCATCTCGTCGCGAATCTTGGGTGTGATTTGGGATTAAGTATGGCGCAGACTGCGCACGTTATGATTAGATGGTATTAAAAGACTGCGGTGGGGAGTTCCAAATTTTATAACTTTTTTTCAATATGAACTATGCCTATATGTCCAACTTTGTCATAGTTCAATTCATCCCTTGTGTTTAAAATTTGCGGATAGGCCGATGGTAAGCTTGTTTTTATGCTGGCAACAAAACCAGAAGGGTTCGCGAACTTTATTCCTTATTCTAAACGCCATGGCGATAAAGAGAAAGAAGTCAGAAAAGGAATTTACCTTGGACAAGGCTATATCAGAGCCCGTCTACGGACATTATCTGGCTATATACTGAAATAGGTTAATGATGTAAAGTAGGGGTGTAACGGTTCATGTATTCGTATTGAACCGAAACGGTACGGGCGTCACGGTTCGGTGCATGAATTTACACGGAGAATACACGGTAAAAAAACTCGTGTGCGGATTAATTAATGTCATGCGCAATTACTGTTAAGTAGCGAGAGTTACGGGAGTTCTTTAGCGACACCTAACGCTAATCTGTAGCCTCGCCTGAAGCTCTGATTGGCGCCTATGTTTTTTTTGTCAGGTCGTCGGTCAAGTCCATCAGTCATTAGCAGCACTAAGGTTAGTCCCACAAGAGTTAGAGGATCCGCTGGTCTCTTTACGATCGCAAGTTTGAGAACTTCAGTTACAGTAACGTTAGTACAGGCGAAAGAGTGGTGGATAAGATGAAACTGTGTGTCGGCGTTGTTCAGCAGTTGTTGGGTATGTGAGTGGAAAAAATGCTACACATATTCAAAGCCATCACCCAGATGATGTAGGCCAGGGGTTCCCAAAGTGGGGGTCGGCGAGGGGTGGGTTGCGAAATGATTCAAATAAATTTGGAAAAAATACAATTCTGAAAAATTATGACTGGATAAGATCACCATTCACTGTAACCACCGCAAGTCATCTGTCATGTGACCGCACTTTAAAGACAGATTTTAATTCCAAGACGCTTGCTGAGTTCTGGATTTCAGTCGAGAGGCAGTGTTGGGGAGTAACGGAATACATGTACCGGCGTTACGTATTCAGAATACAAATTATGAGTAACTGTATTCCGATACAGTTACAAGTTAAATAGTTGGTATTTAGAATACAGTTACATTGTTGAAATCAATGGATTACATGACGATACTTCTCTGTTTCATAAGTTTGTTCACTCTCTAAATAAATTAAGGCAACTCCATTTCCCAGAAGCTCCTGAAAGCAATCTATGATCAAATTGTTTACATGTTTAAATCCAAGCCCCGCCGTCTTGCACTAGCCTAAAAACGCAGCCAGTGCGCATTATGGACGCGTCATCGGAGACCCTGAAATGACTGTTTGCACAGCAAATTAGGAGTAAAGTAAGTGGAGGTAACTCCTGTTCCTCACTGATCGTGGTTCCTGATGTCTGTTCAAAGGATATTTTCCCAAGTATTAATAGCTCAGGCTACTTCGGCCAATCGGTTACACAGTTTGCTAAACAAGCAAAGCCTAGTTCACGTGTTGATTTAGACCTACAATAAAACCAATCTCTAAAATAGGCACTGCATTCTAAGTTTTTTATTCTAACTTAAAATAGCTTTATGGATTATTATTTGTTCTAATTAGATCTACATTTACGTTTTAAAATGAATCATATGGTGCAGCCTCTGAATAATTATTCTTGCGAGTAGGCCTAGCATATTTTAACGTGCGTTTTTTGATTGTCATTACGCGATCACGTTCATTTTGAGAGCACTGATATACAGTTGCCTAGCCCATAGTGTTTACATTTACAAGTCATTTGCGTTCCACCTGTCATATGCGCCCCTCACTTGTACTGGGTTGATGCCACCGAAAAATCTCACAGGCACACCTTAATTATAATTTCTGGCTACGCCCTTAAAGTAGCCTATTTATTTTGTTTGTTTTAATTAGCCTAGTCGCCTGCTGTAGTTTTAGTGGTCACCTTGCCATTTTAAAGTTGTATCAGGTAGCTTAGTTGCCTTTACATTCTCCTATGTGGGTCTAACACTTTAGCCATTTGGAACAGAAGAACACACCAGAATAGGCCTGTTTAGTAGACCTAAGCAGGATTTGATGGCCGCATTCCTACATTTATAAAATGCAATTCAATGCGAAAGTAATCTAAGTATTCAGAATACGTTACTCAGATTGAGTAACGTAACGGAATACGTTACAGATTACATTTTTGGGCATGTATTCTGTATTCTGTAACGGAATACGTTTTGAAAGTAACCCTCCCAACACTGTCGAGAGGGAATATCCACAGCTATCCAAGGCCGCGATGGACGTACTGACGCCGTTCTTTGCACTGACATATATTAAAAGCAAATACAGATCGCGTCTAAATGTGGAGGATGATCTCCGTGTGGCCGTCTCCACAATTAAACCAAGAATGGATTTGCTGTGTTTCGCGCATAGCGCATTAGATGAGATTAACGCTGAAACGTAGTTGCCAAAATGTAAATTTGCGCAGCAACAATGTACATATGTTTACAACAGTTTGTGGATATTACCCTGACTGAGATATTCTTCTGTTAAAGCAACACCAAAGAATTGTTTGTACATTAAAATATTGTTTCCAAAATCATCAACTCGTAACAGGGTGAACGGCACTTCTGCATTCTCTTCGCGACCCGGCTATAACCGCACTATGCAAGTTTGCCAGATCGGGTAGCGGATCTGTAGTTCGATGGAATGAGACATAAGAAACTACAAATTTGACTTGCTTCTGATGTCGCAATACATTATACTTTCATAAAATCATGCAATGTACTCTACCTTGTCTGTAGACATCGTTATTTCCAAAGCCAGTGCTGGATAAACAAGCGTGCGTGGCACAGGAAAAGTGCTTTGGTGTTGCTTTAAAATGGAAATTAAAGTAATGTTTCAAAGTTAAGTTTGCACATGACAGCAATAACGTGCACTCATGGATATTATTTTTTGACTAAGGTATTCTGCTTTTATCATATAGTAAAGTTCTATATGTAAAATCATAACAGGCTGCTCTGTTCTTTTGTGTTGTCGTTAAGCCCGTGTTTGGATAAGCCTAGTGCGTATGGCCAGTGCGCACATTTTATTTTATTTTTTGAGTCACATCCAGGGATAGTGGGGGTCGCCAGTCTCTGGCACGGTTATTTTGGGGGTCGCGGGTTGAAAAGTTTGGGAACTGTAGTGAGAAATTTTGGCCTTAAAGGTGTTTCCATTTAAGTGCAGGCTATATTCAACCATTTACTCTTTTGGTATGGTCTGTGCAAAGCTGAAGAAAGAGACGCTGCTGTAAGCAGAAAGTGAAGGAGAGATTTATGTGTTAACAACTGTGGAATTCCATGTTCAAGGTGTTTGCGCAACCATGCTGGGTGTGTGAGTGTGCAGTCCCGCTGTGTGTGTATGTGTCTTCATGGTGAGCGCATGGTTGCAGCCTTGCTGAAAGTGTGTGCGTATGCCATGATGTCTGGATGTATGTGCGTGTGTCAATGCTGTGTATGTGTGTACCATGGCTTAGGTGTGTGTGTGTCCTCGAAGGAGGCTGGGTAGGCCTCTTCTCGACGGCTGGCGCCCTAAGACCTTATTTACTGTCTTGGGGTCAATCTTGACTGAATTCCATGGCCCTTGGTCGTTATGGGATACAGCCTTATAGATATGGTTGACTCTTTGGGTAACTATGTCGTAAACAAGTTTGCGTACCATTAATGGAGATGTCATGTCTTGTCTGAACTGTCAGTGAAGTATAAAAAGTGTTTCCCTGTTTGTAACATCAGACTGCGTCTGTTAGCAACACGACGTAGGTCTCCGGATTCGTGAATAAAGCTCTCTGAGATTTCTGACTTGACTCCTGGCTGACTGAGACTTCATTTCTGAAACAATCCCTAGACAATTTTAAGTTCCTACATTTGGGGGCTCGTCCGGGACCTGACATTTCTGACGTACCACTTGACAACTCTGACTGTGTTTACTATGTTGACGGATCTTCTCTCCGCAGGGAAAATGGTGATTTAGGTGCGGCATATGCTGTCGTATCTAATAATGATGTTATTGAAACTCATTCTTTAACAGGAAATCTTTCAGCACAGGCTGCAGAGCTTATTGCTTTGACTAGAGCCTGTGTTTTGGCTAAGGGTAAAACACTTACTGTTTACACAGATTCAAAATATGCACATGGCGTTGTACATGATTTTGGAATGATTTGGCGTGAGAGAGGTTTCCGCACAGCCACTGGTAAGCCAATACAGCATTTGCAATTTGTGTCATTGTTGCTGGCAGCGATCCAGTTACCAAAAACAGTGGCTGTGGTGAAATGTGACGCTCACACCAACAACACTGATCCAGTCAGTTTGGGAAATGCTCTTGCGGACATCACGGCTCGTGAGACCGCAAAGAGGGGAGGTAATGATATCCCAAGTGACTGGCTCAGAACACACAAAGATTTCAATTTGGCACAACACATTGATATTGAGATAAAAAAACCTGAACAAGTGTTACAAGAAGCCCAGGAAAATGCACATCACACTGAAAAGCGAAAATGGAAAGATTGCATACAAAATGATCAAGGTTTATGGGTACATGAAGAGAGTGGTAAACCTGTTTTACCAACAAGTTGTTTTCATATGATGGCTAAATTGGTTCATGGTCATGATCATGCAAACGCAAACGCAATGACAAAAATGGTGACTAACATGTATTTTGCTCCAGGTTTTTCCAGTGAAGCGGTGAAATACTGTACACGTTGTTTGATTTGCATGAAGAGAAACACGGCGGCCACCTTGAAGCCCGTTATGAGTCATCATCCAACACCGTCTCAGCCATGGGAACACGTAATGATGGACTTTGTGCAACTTGAAAAATGTAGGGGATTTGAATTTTGCTTAGTCATCGTGGATATGTTTAGCAAATGGCCCGAAATCTTTCCTTGCAGAAAGGAAAATGCAAAAACTGTTGCTAAATGTTTGATTAAGGATGTAATTCCCAGATTCGGAGTGCCCACTAAATTGACTAGTGATAATGGTAGCCATTTTGTGAATCAAGTTATCTCTGAATTGACTGACATGTTGCACATTAATTTCAGAACACATTGCGCTTACCATCCAGAATCGGCGGGCGCAGTTGAACGTCTGAACAGGATTTTAAAATCAAAATTGGGACGAATCATGGCTGAGACGGGTTTGGATTGGGTGTCTGCATTACCATTAGTGTTAATTTACCAAAGGGGCCGGCCGTCTCGTGTCACAGGTTTAAGCCCGCATGAAATAATAACTGGGCGTCCATTCAAAATTCCAGGTGTCATGTATCCACCACAATTACAAAATGCTGAAGATGACATGGCCAGATATATGAGAGGTTTGTGTGCTGCCTTGTCCTCCGTTTCCCAACAGGTAAAAAACGCGCTGCCACAGGTGTTTGGTTCAGACCAGTTACCAGTGCAGCCTGGCGATTGGGTTCAGGTACGAGATTACAGGAGGCGGCATTGGCACACACCCAAGTTTCTTGGCCCGTTTGAGGTATTGCTCGCTACTCCCACGGCTGTGAGGATAGCTGAGAGAGATACCTGGGTGCATCTGTCTCACTGCCGTGTGGTGAAACCCCCAGAGTTTTATCACACTTCAAGCTCCACTCAAGGAAATTCCACAAATTCCACAGAGGCCGCAGAAAGGGCCTGTGTTGCTGTGTCAGTGGCACAGTGAAAAAAAAAAAAAGCACTTCCCCAGCGAGAATTAGCTCCACTCGCTGTGTTTCGGTTTGGAAAGGAGTATGGTCTTTTGAAAATTCCCCAGCAAAGTTCGTCAAGTGAATTTGCTGTGTTTCGGTAAAGGAGGATCAACATCATCGCAAGGAGCAACTGTTCTTCAAAAAATTGGACTTTTTAATTGCATTGAGTGCCGTGAGTGTTTGCTATTCTGCCAAGTAAAAGTAAAAGGATGGAAATGAAAATGTGGGTGATACTGCAGATTTGGGTAATGTTTATGTTGCTGTGGTTGGGTGGAGGAGTAAGGGAGAAATCTAAAACCTTTGAAGATGAAATTTGTAAGGGAAATACAGCTTGTATGTTGTCATCTCGCACTAGGCATCTAATCAGTAATGATAGTTGCTGGGTGTGTCATTTGCTGCACGCTACTTCCACCGTTCATGGGCGTTGCAGAGTGTTGCAAATGACACAGCTATGTCTGTAAATTTGGTAGGTGAAGATATGCGATTGATGAGAACTGAATTGATGTCACATCGTTTGGCACTAGACATCCTGCTCGCCGAGAGGGGTGGTCTTTGTCATGTAGTTAATACATCCTGCTGTTTCTTAGTTCCCGATCACTATGCAAATTACACTACTCTAGCTGCTGAAATTCGTGACCTAGTGCCCAGATCTCCTCCTCCAACCACCCTAGATTTGGTTTTTGATCAGTGGTCCCATTATTTAGGTGACATGGCTACTGACATCCTGATGACCATAGTGAAGATTTTTCTGCCTTTCTTGATCCCACTTATCATGTTATATGCATTTGCAATGATTCTCAAGTTTCTGGTTGGATGTGCTCAGCGCCGGATGGCAGCTGCAGCTCCTCCTGCCATTCATCAATTGGTTGCAATTGCTGCCTAGTTTATCTAGAAATATTGTGTGTGATGTAGTGTGCCCCATTTGGGGATGATGTGTTATTTTTATTATTTAAGGCATTATTTAATCCTGTGTGAAGGTATTTATTGTTTAATTATAATTATGTTTTGCTGTGTTTGGATTTTGACACACCTTAAGGCAATAATTTCTTTTAACAGAAGCGTCTTAGCTTCTGAGAGGGGAATGTAGTGAGAAATTTTGGCCTTAAAGGTGTTTCCATTTAAGTGCAGGCTATATTCAACCATTTACTCTTTTGGTATGGTCTGTGCAAAGCTGAAGAAAGAGACGCTGCTGTAAGCAGAAAGTGAAGGAGAGATTTATGTGTTAACAACTGTGGAATTCCATGTTCAAGGTGTTTGCGCAACCATGCTGGGTGTGTGAGTGTGCAGTCCCGCTGTGTGTGTATGTGTCTTCATGGTGAGCGCATGGTTGCAGCCTTGCTGAAAGTGTGTGCGTATGCCATGATGTCTGGATGTATGTGCGTGTGTCAATGCTGTGTATGTGTGTACCATGGCTTAGGTGTGTGTGTGTCCTCGAAGGAGGCTGGGTAGGCCTCTTCTCGACGGCTGGCGCCCTAAGACCTTATTTACTGTCTTGGGGTCAATCTTGACTGAATTCCATGGCCCTTGGTCGTTATGGGATACAGCCTTATAGATATGGTTGACTCTTTGGGTAACTATGTCGTAAACAAGTTTGCGTACCATTAATGGAGATGTCATGTCTTGTCTGAACTGTCAGTGAAGTATAAAAAGTGTTTCCCTGTTTGTAACATCAGACTGCGTCTGTTAGCAACACGACGTAGGTCTCCGGATTCGTGAATAAAGCTCTCTGAGATTTCTGACTTGACTCCTGGCTGACTGAGACTTCATTTCTGAAACAATCCCTAGACAATTTTAAGTTCCTACAGAACCCCTGATGTAGGCTACCAATCACCAGGGATGCAAATGGCGCGCCTTTTGGCGGATGCCGCCTTTTTCACGGCTGTCTGGGGGACTTGTGTGAATCGTGCAGATCCGATGAGTTTTTCTTTTGGGGGGGGGGGGGTTGAAGTGTCTGATTATAATTTCATCAAAGTTAATTCTGTTTTAAAATGACAAAATAAACACATAGCCTACCGTTACAGTCCATGAAACATAGGAAGTGTAAGACAACACTAAATCAAAAAGCTGCGCACGTAAACATCCCATTGGCTGCGCACCATTATCTGACTGCTAAGGGGCTGCACTTCACTGCAAGGATTTAACGTTACACCCATCAGTCCGGGATCCAGTAATTTTGTGTCGCGCCTGGTCTTTTTTGGAAGAAAAGTAAGGTTAACCATATTTGATGTCTTCTGGTGCAAACCATAGAATCACGTCGCGAATGCAGCATAAAAACTACACCTCCCATCAACGTTAGCAGTTTCGCGTTGTGACTCGCTAGTAGTCGCTTCTATCAAATCCAACAGCGCGCAGAAAAAGAGGAAAGTTAGACTAGCCAGCCAAGATGCAAAGATTGAAGAAATTAGTGCTTCTATCCACCGAATTCATCGGATATAGGATAAACAGGATACGATTCTGAGAATGCAGTGAGAGATGGAAAGGTAACATAACATGCCTTTTAGCCCAGTTGACGTATTGGCTGCCATATGCAAAATATAGCTGTAGCGAACAGGCACAAAAGTAGCCTCCCGTAATACTCTCCCATTTTATTCAAAGGTAGAACGCTACTGACAACTCCAGGCTTCCACGCATGCTTGTTTGTTTACACCGAATACAAGCTGAAGTGCAAAACGAAAGTAGGCCTAACGTTTGCCTACTGCCCCCATCAATGCAGATATTTCAAATAACAAATAAAAGGATAAAAAAAATATACATCCTTGATAGCCTATGTTGGGTTTTGTGGAAGAGAAAATGGACTGTTTTAGTAGTAGTATTAGGCAGTATGCAGTCAGATAGGTCACCATGGGCATATTTGGATTAGCTACAGATGGATTCACAAATAAATAAATTAGCCTATATTTGGCAGGATACTTGATATACAGGCTAAATGCAAATATGGCAATGTATTATATTATTTTACATTAACAAAATGTAGGAAAATAGAACAGACTGAAAATAAAGTAGGCACTGATCTTTAAAATCCTGTTTCCTGTAGCCTAAATGTTGTCAGTCATTCTTAATATTTGCAATTGGTGCACTGGCATGATTAACTGTTAGCTGGAGTGTAATGTTAGATTATGTGTAAGTTAAGTACAGAACTGACTGTGTGCCCAAATTTTTGTCTGTGCTCCTACATTTTTTAACTTGGGCGCACAAGTGCTCCTGGAAAAAAAATGTTAGTGTATAGAGCCCTGCCTACCACATAAGGGCGAGAAACTGATGTGTGGGCTTATCCTAACAGACAGACCGCACTACTGTTGATACATTTTAACTGTATATTTTCGTGCAGAAGAACGTTATTTTGGGGCGCATTGAGAAAGGGGGCAGAGTGAAGTGAACTATTTTGCACTCTGTTATGATACTGTCAGGTCTAGGGTAACACTATGGCTAATATATGCAACTTTTCATTTGCAGAATGAGAGAATTTGATGAGAGTGAGGCACTAACAGTTAAGAAAGTGGATGAGGGTTGTAAAACAAAGTGGAACTGGTCTTGGTTACAGCAGGGATGGATTACTGCACGGGCCTACCGGGGCCAGGGGGCCCTGAAGCCCAAGCCTTTGCATGGAATCATTGCCTCAATATCAACAAATCAGGATGTAGGCTATGAATCTGATTGAATTTAGTATTGGCCATCCCCAAAATGCACCAGAATACAGGAAATCACATCAGAAAAATTAAAAATGTTCTGGGGGAGGACCCCCAAACCCCCCCTCCCACATATATGGCAATATGTGGGGGGTCCTTAATACATCTTGGCCCAGGGGCCCGAAAGTTCATAATCCGCCCATGGGTTACAGGTTGAAACGGAGATTGAGGTCAAGACAGCCAAACACAAATTCAAAATGTGAGACATTGAAAAAAAGGGACATGCCAAATTTTCCAGCGTTGTCTAAGTATTCTTTACTTTTAAGAATTTCCAAGGAACTGGGACAGTGTATTTTCATATAAAGAACATTTTTGTGTGAATAGGGTGAGCCCTGGATGGCAGAGGTGGTGGCAAAATGTAATTATATGATATTTCCTGCGGGGGCGTGGGCTTCGATAATCTCACTCCTTTTTGACCATACCTCTGTTTGCATCCCTGAATCACTGAAACGAGGGGAAAAAACTTCCCCTGCGCTTCAGCAGCGTTTGGATACACATACAAATAGGGCCAAAACCTATGGCTTAAATTAAATGATTTCGTAATGACAGAAAGCTATGTAAATCGCGTGGTAATTACCTTTATGTTGGGGCAACTTGTAACTTCTCACATGAGGTTCTGGTAGTGTTAAGTGCATAGACAGTAAAATAAAGTGACAACGCTAACCAGGCTAATAAACAAACCATGCTACGGTGAGTTAACGTCAAAGGGCAAAGTCACGTGACTTCTAGTTGTAGTCTGTTTATGAAATGAAAGGAGCCATTTCGTTTTTTAAAAAAAGGCAAAATAGTGTGATATTTTCACAGTTAGTAGGCTAGATTATTACTTTACACACAATAAAAAAATATTGAGGCAAATTGTAGACCCTTCCATATACAACTAAACACAGATGTTGAAGGTCTTGCTTAAGTGCATTTTTAAAAATAATTGTTCTATGTAATTTGCACTTTCAGAAATAAGAGATGCTGTAGGCCTATTTTCAGTTTTATAGCTGATTGTCTTATTTTGTTTACAAGTTACAGATGGAGTCTGGGTACTTATTGTACTGTTTAGCCTACATCTTACACACTTCAGGCTGTTGCAGATAGCTCAGGGAAGAGACTGTATGACACTAGGTGGTACAGACTGAGACATGTAAAAAAAAAAAAAATGCTTTCTGCATTTTTGTTTTGCTTTTTCCTCCATTGTACCGAACTCGTACCGAACCGTGATGTCCGAACCGAGGTATGAACCGAACCGTGACTTCTGTGCACCGTTACACCCCTAATGTAAAGTCAAGTGCGCTTCTATGGGACTGCTGTGTGCGCGCGCAGTTTTTATTGATGAGTCGGAGTGGCAAGTGCTGCGCATTGTTGCAGTGGAATGTGGCTGCCCAGGGCATTATAAATCTTCTCACTCTTAGACCTACTCATACACGGCGCTGAAATGGCGTATTTAGCTGTCTAAATTCGAATCATATGCTGGGGGAGAAATAGTCGGACATCCATGATTATTTTGTTATTCAGCACCCCTGGTCAAAAATATGTTACCGCGCGCCTGGAAGTAGGCTATGATTTGAAATGTAGACTGTTGTCAAATTTGGCAAATACAAAACGGGAGAAACAATATGGTTCATGCTCTCTCATGCTGTTTCATTCGTGCCGAAAAGGAGGGAGAATGAAACATTAATCACATTCCACTTTTGCATAAATAATTCCTGAACGGTTTTGGTCAGGGCTGATAATGCAACTGTATTTGACAAAGGACCGATATAGGCTATTTGCTAGTGACAAAATATGAGCTTTCAGTGTGATACGATCTCTTTGTAAATTACGTTTAACTAAAACGTGTTTCATCTGTTCTGGCTATCCCTGCTTTTTTGATCTTACTGTATCTCAATGAACAACATCTCAACACTAAATGAATGATGATCCGTAATTGTCATCAGATAGCCTAGTCATATAAGTAGACATTCAGTGTGTTTGAAATAATTAATTTGATAATATTTTATCGGGAATTAAAGGCCTGTCTCGCGAACGCCTGTCTCTAATACTAGCCGGTGCAGTTAGGCAATTTGGGAAAATAAAAGCCCGGGCTATTATTTGGAGTTTACGGGTATTATTATTATTATTGACTTCTATTATCTTTTTAATGAATTGTTTTGTCATTTTTAAACAGATGAGGCCCTGAGGAGGGTTATAGAGAATCACAAAGCCAGTCTGAAGAGGAGGTTTGAGAACATATCTGAAGGCATCATCAAACCAGGAGCTGAGACACTCCTCAATAAGATCTACACAGAGCTCTACATCACAGAGGGAGAGAGTGAAGGGGTGAATAAGGAACATGAAGTTTGGCAGGTAGAGTCAGCATCCAGATCTCAATCCACAGAAGACACACCAATCAACTGCAATGACATCTTCAAGCACTTACCTGGACAGGAGAGGCACATCAAAACTGTGATGACCAAAGGAGTTGCTGGAATTGGAAAAACAGTCTCAGTGCAAAAGTTCATTCTTGACTGGACAGATGGGACAGCCAATCAGGATATAGATTTTATGTTCCCCCTTTCTTTCCGTGAGCTTAATTTAGTCAGGGGTGATCAGTACAGTCTTCACAGGCTCCTGCTTGACTTCCACCCTGAGCTGAAAAAGCTGAACGATGGTGAAGCATACAAAGACTGTCAGGTTGTGTTCATCTTTGATGGTTTGGATGAGAGTCGGTTGACTCTGGATCTGGAACAGAACAGTAAGTTGTCTGATGTGAAACAAACATCATCAGTGGATGTTCTGTTGACAAGCCTCATTCAGGGAACTCTGCTTCCCTCTGCACTCATCTGGATAACCTCACGACCAGCAGCAGCCAGTCAGATTCCTGCTCAGTACATCGATCAGGTAACAGAAGTACGAGGCTTCAATGACCCACAGAAGGAAGAATATTTCAGGAAGAGAATCAGTGATGAGAGTCAGGCCAACAGAATCATCTCTCACATAAAGGCATCCAGAAGTCTCCATATTATGTGCCACATTCCAGTCTTCTGTTGGATTGCAGCCACTGTACTTCAGCAGATGCTTGGACAGGACAACACCCAAGAAATTCCCACAACTCTGACTGAGATGTTCATACACTTCTTGCTGATCCAGACAACTCGGAAGGATCAGAAATATCGAGAAAGACAAGAAACAGATAGGAAGAGGCTCTTGGAATCGCAGAAAAAAATACTACTGAAGCTGGCAGAACTGGCTTTCAAGAGTCTAGAGAATGGCAACCTTATGTTTTATGAGGAAGACCTGAGAGAGTGTGGCATTGATGTCAGTGAAGCCTCAGTGTACTCTGGCATGTGCACTGAGATCTTCAAGACAGAATCTGTGGAATCTCAACAGAAGAAGGTCTACTGCTTTGTGCATCTTAGTGTCCAGGAGTTTCTGGCAGCTGTGTTTGTGTTTCACTCGTATTTGGCTAAGAACCTTGAAGCTCTGAAATCCCTCATCAGTGATGAGCAGAGAGATGAACTTCATGATGAACCATCATTTTTATCTTCTCTTAAATCAGCACTAGGATTAAAAGACAACTTACATGTTTTACTGAAGAGTGCAGTTGATAAGGCTTTGGATAGCCAGAACGGACACCTGGATCTCTTCCTTCGCTTCCTTATGGGCATTTCTCTGGAGAGCAATCACAGACTTCTGCAAGGTCTACTGAGCCGCACACACAACAGCTCAAATAGCATCAAGCAAACATGTCAGTACATGAAGAAGCTCAACAGAGAAGGTCTCTCTCCTGAACGATGCATCAATCTTTTCCACTGCTTATTTGAAATGAAGGATGATTCCATGCACAAAGAAATTCAGACATACTTGTCATCACCAAAGAACATCAAACAGAAGTTGTCTCCTGCCCACTGTTCAGCACTGGCCCACATGCTTCTGATGTCTGAGGATGTGCTGGATGAGATTGACCTGAAGAAATACAACACATCAGATGAGGGACGCAGGAGACTGATCCCAGCTGTGAGGTGCTGCAGAAAGGCACGGTGAGTTTCTGATGGAGAGACTGTGCTAACTATAGCGACTAAATATAATGTTAAGTCACTAGTCTACTACTAGCTGGGGTGAACCCAGACTAACCTGTTCTTTGACAGGCATCAATGGGATCTTTTCCAGGGCCCGTATTCACAAAGAATGTTCAGGCTAAAAGTAGCTCCTAACTGCCGAATTTAGGAAAAACTCTATAATGGGTGTGTCCCTCGTAACTTTAGAACTCCTAATTTTTTTGACTAAGTAATTCACAAAGCATTTTAGTCTTAAAAGTAGCACCTAAGTCTGGGACAGCTGAAAAGAAGCCAAGACCTATTCACAAACAATACTAAGGCGTCAATCGCGAGGGAATAATTGTACATTGTAATTAAGGGATGCAATAACGCCACCAACAACCAAAACCATTCATTGCATGTAAACTAAATGTAACGTTTCATTGTGAATCAAATTGTTTCTCCTCTTTGCTAATGTAGGCCTATGTGTCTTCTTAAAGATTCATTAAAACCTGTTGCAAAGATACTGCTTCAAACTGCAAAAATAGGCCTACTGTATTTCATTATGCTACTAGGCTACAGTATTTGCTTTGTGTTACTCTTTATTCATTTAGGCTATTTATTAATCATCATGCATCCTTCATAGCACTTGTGTAGTGCACTCACCAGCAAAGACCTGTCACCTGTCACTCATCATCATAGGGGAGGTTTTTACCATCATTCCGGCATCATCTGCCAATCACATCAATCAAGCTTGTGCATGAGTAATGATGTCAACAAGAGCTAGAGTTAGGAGTTCCTTACTAAGAGTAGGTCTGGAAGCCTTTGTGAATAACTTTTAAGAGAAAACTCCTAGGTAAAAGTTTTTAGGCCTACAATGCACAATTATTCCCTCACGATTGAGAGCTCCTGTGACCGTAACATCGTGACGTGATGTAAAATGCCACAAAAAGCGGATTAGGGTTGTTTGTGAATAGGAGTTGTGAGTTAGGAATCCCCTCAATTTATTTTAAGCTGTCCCAGACTTAGGTGCTACTTTTAGGGCTAAAATGCTTTGTGAATTACTTAGTCAAAAAAATCCTAAAGTCCTAAAATTACGAGTTACACACCCATTATTTTTAGGAGTTTCTCCTAAATTCCCCAGTTAGGAGTTACTTTTAGCCTTAACATTCTTTGTGAATACGGGCCCAGACTTTCCTGCAGAGCAAATTCAGAGTTAGTCTTGGTTCATGTGTGAAGATGCACTACACTGTTTTAGGACACCGTTTTATTTGAATGAGCTTCTGCAAAAGTGCTTGTCAGTAATAGTCTGCAAGTGTGGGTAATTGGTTAATTGGGCCACACCCACTCTGGTACACTTTAAAAGGGTTTTGGTTTATGGCAGAGATTTGTACATTGATGTGTAATACCCATTTTACAACAGTTTGTTAAATTAAAAACAAGTATCTTTACCAGAGAGGGTTAAAGCGGAGTAATCAAGGATCTTTGTCTTTACTGTTTAAAAAATGCAAGATGGTGTACACTTGATGTATTTTGATGTTATGAATTGGGAGATTCCATCTTCATTACAGGATTGTGGTTGATGGTGTGCCACAAATAAATTGCTTATATGTATACACTTGTCCTCTTATAACATTACAAATCTTTCAGGTGTGTGTGTGTGTGTGTGTAATAAATAATCACTTCAGTTCAGTTCATCTTTATTTATCATTTTGCCCAGGTACTGGTACATGTGCATTGGAAGTCTTGTCAGGTCTCACAGCGTGTGTGTGTGTGTGTGTGTGTGTCTGTGTGTCTGTGTGTTTGTGTGTGATCTGGCATGGGAATGATCTGCGAAAGATCACTTGATTGTGTTGATTTATCGGGGCACATTGTATCCCTTACATTTATCCATCTCTGCAATATTTTGTCTTTATTTGTGTTGTTATGCAGACTTGCTGAATGCAAACTCTCAGAGAAGTCCTGTGGAATTGTGGCTGCTGTTCTACAGTCACCAAACTCCCTGACAGAGCTGGACCTAAGTCACAACGACCTGGGGGATTCTGGAGTTCAGCTTCTCTCTAAGGGACTGTCTAGTCCTAACTGCAAACTGCAGACATTAAGGTTGGTGTTAGACATGTCTTTGTAAAGGATTATTATTAGGACTAGTGTGGCACATTATGGTTTGGTTGGTGTTTTATGTGTCTTAAGGCCTGTCCACACCAAGTCCAATTTTTCGGATGAAATTCACACAAAATTAAGCAGGTTAATAAACACAGTTATTCTAATTAGTCTGTACTCACTGAGGACGAAATGAAAATGAAAGAAAAATGCAATAATAATAAAAAACATTTGAAACTGTCTCGTTTGATGAGAATTTTCGTATGCAATAGAGTTCCTGACCAATTAAATAATGGCTTTTTATAGGGTTCCAATGTCAGCGATGTCATAAGTAGAATGACAAGCAGAAAAGGCTGACACAATGTATGATATTGTATTGTATGATATTGTATATGAGATATGTCTCATTAGGCCTATATGCCAAAGTCACAAAGAATTTACGTTACATCAGACTTTCCCAGGTTTTCAAGAGTGAGAACTCCACCACAGACAGCTTTCCCCACCACCTAACCATCATTTCACACAAGGACGTCGTTAGACCTATTTTGGGGGGGCTGAAGCCACCCTAAGATGATCAAAAGCCCCCTAAAAATATATAGTAATAATATATGCGTCCGAATTCACATCCATTATTCTCTGCTGAATAGCTCACAGAGTTAGCCTAGAAATCTAGACGCACCCTAGCAGCGGCAAATTAATTTGCTCAGCCTGTACGTCTAGTATCAAACCATAGGGATTTCTATTGGCTGACGCCGTGGACGTCATCCAATCACAGCGCTCTATTATGTTAGAGAGTCTTAAGGCGGGCTTAACAGGATAACGACAGTCCTGCGACGGTGAACAACAAGGAAGGTGGCTATGGCGAACGAAGAGCGGTTGTTTGAATCGGCATTGGCGTCAACTTTGGAGGAGTTAGAGGAGCAAAACAATGCACTTAAGTCATTCCTTTTGAAGAAGGATGTATTTGCCGTTTTGCCGACCGGATACGGATATGGTCGTATCGCTGGCCTATTGCATGCCTAGGCAGTTTGAAAGACAATTCTCTGCCCGTCCCTTGGATTAAGCGAGGTGAATGGTTCGATTCCAGACTATACATTTCAATGATAGGATGGCCCGCCAGGCTATCACAGAGTACTTATCTCACATAAATCAAGATGTCAAACAAAAGAGCGGAACCGGAGCTTTTCAGTGATATTAGCGGCTAGGTGCTGTGAAAAATGGTTTGTGTGAAAATTAACGTTCGTCCATCCCATTACTGTCGGTGGTATACAGTATCTCACAAACTCAACGCATGGTAAATCATATAGGCTATCAGAATAAACAGCAGACCTTACCGAACACGATGATATGAAGCATTCTATTGTACAGTAGCCGTTCCCGTTCCCAAGTTTTGAAATTGCAGCAACTTTCTACATGGTATCCAACTTTGGGCTGAAATTCTAATGTAGCCTAATAACAGCCCAAAATAAAGAACCTGCTTTCCATATCAAAGAATCAAAAGTTGATCATGGCATGCACAGATCAACTGTGCTTTTGAATAGATATTTCTACCAGCATCACCCTTAGTGGCTGTATATCGCCACAACTGGAGATTGGTCGGGCCCACTGGCGGTTGGGTACTCTTTGCTCCTCCTTATTTGTCACCTGCATGCTTAGTGTGTTTCCTTATAGCGTGTTTGTGTACACTCTTAACTGCGTGTTTGCACCACCCTTTGCTGTGAGTGTGGCTATCAGCGTGTGCGTGTGTGTGTATTTTTGCACAGGTAAATTGGTGTCTCTTCTGGGTGCTTTCCCTCCCTCCAGTGGCCCACCTGACACTTTCCCAGCTGGTACAGTATTTCTTGCCCCTTTTTTACACAAGATACATACATATTTATATCGGACTATAAACTGTTGTGATTGTGCTTGATTGTAAACTACCTATTTAATGAACTCAATTTAGTGACAAATCTAATAAAATACATATATATTTTACTAACTATTTTCCTTCCAGCAGTTGATTTGCTTCCAAAAACATTAATAAAAGTTTGCATGAACTTGAGAATTGGGTCTCTGCTCTCTCTGTCCATATAAGAACTTGTGTCTTAAGGTGTTATAATTGAGTAGGGTACATTTCCCAGTTTCCCTCTGGGTGGCGTAGTCGGGTTCCTTTGCGTGACTTGGGACTCTTATGGGCCCTGGTCACACATATATATTTATGTCAAGTGAAAATACTTTGTGTCTCATGATTGTTGCATTCATGTCACCTGAAGCATGCTGATGCAGCTTAATTGTATCTACGAGACAAACACAGTTCTGCATAGATCTTGGTAGATGATGGGGATTGGTGTGTTTTCCTGCAGTCCGTCGCTGACTCTTACGAGGGCCTTCTGTGGCATGAAGGTTAATATTGGAGACCATTCCCTGGCGGGAGGAGGCTTCTGATGTACTGGGTGCATCATCTCCATGCTGGCACGGCAGTGGACACTGTTGGCTTGGCATTGCAGTAGTGGTGGTTTCAGGCTGAGGTGGGAGCACAAGCCATAGATCACCATCAGTATCCTCAATGTCAACCGGAAGATCCTCTAATGGTTCAGGATTTGACCTAGGGGGACAAAGGTGATTAGGGGGGACAGGCCTTAGCAGCATCCGATGGACTGTCTTGGCAGGGCCCAAGTAGCCTTCAGCATGAACTGGGGCGATTGTATACACCACACCACCCGGAGGTGGGGCTTTAACTATCTGGTACTTCACAGGCCCCCAGGTATCCTGAATCTTGGCTCGGCCCTGGAAAGCCTTAGTTTGAAGGTACACAAAGCCACCCTCTTGAAGTTCACTTCCAGTCACCCGCTGGTCGTTCCGTTCTTTCCACTGGCGGGCAGCTGCCTGCAACCGTCCCTTGGCCCCATCAAAGGCAGTCTGAAGGCGTCGTCGATGTTCTCGCACCCAGTCATCAATGGAGCCTTGAGCCGGCTCTGGAACCCTGCCTAACAGAAAATCAACAGGCAGTCGTGGCTCCTGACCAAACATCAACAGGTAGGGAGACTCACCCGTGGACTGATGAGTAGTGGTGTTATATGAAAAGATGACCTGAGGAAGGTAGGTTGGCCAATCAGCCTTCTTACTGAGTGGTAAGGTCTGCAGCAGGCCATGTAACGTCCGATTAAATCGTTCGCACTGCCCATTCCCTTGTGGATGATATGGGGTAGTGTGAGTCTTCTGGACCCCATAGAGGGTGCAGAGTTGTGAGATCAAGGCACTTTCGAAGTTACGTCCTTGGTCCGAGTGGATCCGTGAAGGAACGCCAAATCTGTAGAACCACTCCTTCACCAGGACGCCTGCGACTGTGGGGGCTCGTTGGTCTTTAGTTGGCACCGCCTGCGTGAACTTTGAAAATACATCAGTCATTACCAGCACACACTCAAAACCACTTCTAGAGCGTTCCAGAAAGGTAAAGTCAATAGCTAGAATGTGGTTTGGCCTAGAACTTAACAAATGGCCCATGGCCGTCCTCAGAGGAGGGTGTACCGGTTTGGCTAACACGCAGCGTTCACAGCTTTGGCACCACTCCTTGACGTCTGTATAGAGACCTGGCCAGTAGCATCGCTGTCTCACCAGCTCTGTTGTCCTTTCAATGCCTTGATGGCCATGTCCTTGGTGGAGCTGCTGGAGGACTTCCTCTTTGAGCACAGTTGGGAGGAGAAGCTGAAGCACCTCCTCACCGCCATCAGAGCGAAAAATCCTCCGATATAGGAGACCATCCCGTTCCTGTATCCGCTTCCACTGTCGGACTAACTCCAGTACCGGCTGTGAAAGAGCTGTCCGCTCCTGGTGAGTGGGGGGTTTCTTCTGTCGCCAGAAGGAGAGAAACATGCCTATCATGGGGTCCTCCTGCTGCAGCTTGACAAGTTGTTCTCTGGGCTGATGGGGCAAAGCAGAAATGGCAGATTGAGTTACCTGTACAGTTGGGGCAACCACGGACTGTTGTAGATAGTCAGGCAGTGAAGTTCCAGGAAGGGCTGACTCCAATGCTGCTGGCGTGATGGCTGGCTGGCTCTGCCTGGATAGAGCATCGGCATTAGTGTTAGAGCGCCCTGAACGATACTTTATGCTGAAGTCAAATGCAGCCAACTGTGCTACCCAGCGCTGTTCAGTTGCACCCAACTTTGCGGTGCCTAGGTGACTCAAAGGGTTGTTGTCAGTCCAAACTATGCATTTTTGCCCCAGAAGGTACTCTCTAAATTTTTCAGACATTGCCCATTTTAGCCCCAGAAGTTCTAATTTCATAGAGCTATAATTTGGCATGTTCTTTTCGGCCCTATTCAATGCCCGACTAGCATATGCCACTGGTCTCACTCGCCCCCCTTGCTCCTGAGATAAGACTGCCCCTAGGCCACTCAAGCTAGCATCAATTTCCAAAATAAAGGGCAAAGAAAAGTCAGCGTAAGCCAAGACTGGGGCAGTTATAAGCTTAGTTTTAAGGTCTTGGAAACTCCGCTCGCAGTTATTTGTCCAAGCATCCCCAATCAACTTCCCTGAAGTCCTCTTTGTTGGAGTCTTAATTAGCTCTGCCACTACTCGGTGAAGAGGAGCTGCTATTTGAGAAAACCCCTCAACAAACCTCCTGTAGTAACTCGCGAATCCAAGAAACGACCGGAGTTCTGAGACAGTAGAAGGACAAGCCCATTTTTCCACAGCCAAAATCTTGTCAGGGTCTGTAGACACCCCATCTTTGGAGATGACATGCCCCAAGTACCTCACCTGAGTTTTAAAGAAACAACACTTCTCAAGCTTCACCTTAAGGCCTTCGTGATGTAACCGCGTCAGTACTGCATCCAGGCGTTGTAGATGATCCTGTATTGTACATGAAAAGACAATGACATCATCCAAATACAACAGTAGTGTCTGAAAATGTTGTGCACCGAATATGCGCTCCATCAGACGCTGAAAAGTACTGGGTGCATTGCAAAGACCAAATGGCATTCGGTTGAATTCAAAAAGGCCAAAGGGAGTACAAAAGGCAGTTTTCATCCTATCCTTTTCCGCTACAGGCACCTGGTTATAACCGCTTGCCAGATCAAGTGTTGAGAACCAATGGGCGCCGGATAGCGCATCTAGCGACTCTTCTATACGCGGCAAAGGGAACGCATCTCTCCGCGTTTTTGCGTTAAGTTGACGATAATCAACACACATACGGAGACTGCCATCCTTTTTCCGTACAAGAACAATGGGGGAAGCATAAGGGCTACAGCTCTCCCGAATCACCTGGGCCTCCAAAAGCTGATGAATGTGTTCCTTTACAGCCTCATAGTCTGATGGGGGTATACGTCTGAACCGCTGTCTAACAGGGGCCTCATCGACTAAAGGGATCTCATGGGCTATGAGGTCAGTGCACCCCAAGTCACTGTCATGAGAGGCAAAAACCTCTTGGTGCTTTAACAACAGAGTTTTAACACTGGCCTGTTCTGACTCGGACAGAGAACTCAGATCTAAGGACCCAATACAATCTGACACTTTGCTGGTCTGGACAGACTGAGTGATAATAGTGTCCGTTAGTTCCTGCCCACCCATGTTCCCAGGGACCTCTACAACTCCAGTGTTTAAGGTTACAAGGTGAGCCTGAGTCAGGGTACCTAAAGCACAACGGGGATACAGTTTAGCATCTACTTGTCCTACATTGGCCACAGGAACATATGCTGTACCCTGATGTACTTGAACCATAGATGGATATGATAACAAACCTGCGGGCAGAGTGTCACGAATGGGAAATGGCTCAAACAATACAGGGCAACCTGAGGAGAAAATGTTCTGTGAACAAGTAGCAGCTACTAGCTTAATAGCACCCCCTGGAATAAAAACAGGGCATCTACCCCTCACCTTGGCAACCCCACAGTAGTGTCCACGATCCCCTGTATGGACCTGGTGGTAAGACTGGAGGGCCTGCTGGAAAATACTTGGGGCCTGCTGCACTGAAGGCTGGTGGAAAAGGGTGGGACCATGCTGCCGAAATAAATCATCATAACAGGCACGTACAATATTCATCCCCAATACCCCAGGCACTCCCACCATAGCTGAAGACCCATGGTCCTTTACAATAAGGATGCCCCTTTTTGAAATAAAGGTACCCAGAACATCCACATCAAGCTCCACATAGCCTAAATAGGGGATATCCAGGCCATTGGCTGCACGGAGTTGTAGCCACTGACATGCTCTTGGGGACTCGCTAAAATGTGTGCGGAAAAAGGATTCCGTCACAGTTGACACCATTGACCCTGTATCCAATAGGCATTTAACTTGAACCCCTCCCATGGTTACAGTAACATAAGGACAGGACCCCACAATCCGTGAAAACTCCGGCCTAGACACCCCCGACCCATTACCTGAGCCACTGTTGCCCCCCTCTGAGTGGTGGCTCATCACAACAGAGGGAGCTAGTTTTCCAACACTTGTCTTTGAACATTCTCTCCCCCAACCTCCTGTGACTGAGAATTTACAGTGTGGGTTACCCTCACATTATCACAATTACGAGCGTAGTGACCAGGCTGTTGACATCTCCTACATATGATTGGGCCCTGAGTAATGGATTGAGGTCGTCTGGGATTCTGTAAAAGGGACACGCTGTGTGAAAGCTTATCTAACTGTTCCTGTTGCTTCTTCAACATAGTCTTTATTTCATAAAGTTCTGATTGTTTAGGCATAGCCCCTGACTCTCTAGGGAAGTTCAGCGTTTGGGTGGCACAAATAGATGGTACAGAAAAACTCCTTGATCTACCCTCTGCTGGCCTGCCCTCTCTTTCCCATCTAATAGCTTCACCCCTTACATACAACAGCGTTGCATCTGGTTTGGTTCGAACCACCTGTTTCAGTGCCCTACGAAGATCTGGGTCATTAACATGTTCAACAAATTGATCTCTTAAAAGGATATCTGAATTGGGCACAGCATGTGGAGCGGCCTCAGTTACCCTGTCCATTAGTTCAAACAAAGCATGAGAGTATTCCTGGAGTGATTCTGCCTCCTTGAAAAGAAATCCTTCTGTAAAGCAACATAAGATTCGGCACAGCCATACAACTCTTGCAAAATAGCCAAAATTTTTGTGGGATCTTCCCTGTCTGCCTTAGGTCTGTATTTTATTTCATCCTTAGCTTCTCCTTCTAGATGGTCGAAAATAAAGTAAGCTTTCTGGCGTCATGTGTCTAATCCTCATACTAGCTTGGACTTCCTCAATCCACTCCCCAATATTCATCCCACTCTTACCACGAAACATAGGGCATCTCCGCTCTCTGGGTACATACACAAAACGTTCAGATGCACCAGGTGCAGGCTCAGGAAAAGCATCAGGACCCGATACATCGTCTGGAGGCTGGGCCTGTTTTAAGCGCTCATTTTCAGCTTGCAGCTGCGTAACCAAGTCTCTCAGCTGCTGTAGGTCAGCCTCCATATCTATGAGAGTTTTGACAGTCAGTTCAACCAAACTGTAAAGCTGGCAGAGCCTTGGAGGGAGAGAGAGTCCAGCACGTCAAAATCCGCTGTGACTGGGCCAATTGCTGTTTTGCCGTGGGGGGAAAAAAAAAAGAAAACAAAAGGGGGAAGGTACACACATACAATCACACGTCCACAATAGAACAAACAAAACCAAAATATAACCCCAACTGTGAAAGTTTACACTTGAGAATCAAGCCTCTGCTTTACATTCATCCTGCCGACTACGCCAGATTGTGACCAGGGCCCATAAGAGTCCCAAGTCACGCAAAGGAACCCGACTACGCCACCCAGAGGGAAACTGGGAAATGTACCCTACTCAATTATAACACCTTAAGACACAAGTTCTTATATGGACAGAGAGAGCAGAGACCCAATTCTCAAGTTCATGCAAACTTTTATTAATAATAATAATAATAATAATAATAATAATAAGCTTTATTTGTATAGCACCTTTCATACACAGAATGCAGCTCAAAGTGCTTTACATTTGAAGCATGTAACAAAATAATAGTCAGTCAGTCATTATCAATCACATTTCTTCATTGCTGGGGCCGTTTATGATCCACTCAGCAACATATCAAAAATATAGAAAATGACATGTCATAAGACTGGCAGCCTTAACCCTCTTACCCCCCACAAGCACGCCATATGGCAACTGTGGCAAGGAAAAACTCCCATATTCCAGGAAGAAACCTTGAGCAGAACCTGACTTAATAGGGGGAGCCCATCTGCTTCTGGCTGGCTGCGCCCTCCAATAGCAGCAGATGTAGAATAATCTGAAAAAGTAGTCTACAGGATAAGACGAGTTAACTAAAAGCTTTCCTGTACAGGTATGTTTTCAGATCTTTTTTAAAAATATTTACTGAACTCGCCTGCTTGATGTACAGAGGCAGGGTGTTCCATAGTTTGGGGGCATAATGGATAAAAGCAGCTTCTCCACTTTGTTTGTGGAGCACTTTGGGTACGATTAAAAGATTAGAATTGGATGATCTAAGTTTCCTTTGTGGTTGATAAGATATTAAAAGCTCAGAGATATATGAAGGTGCTGTGCCATTCAGAGCTTTGTAAGTAATTAACATAACCTTAAAATCAATTCTATAGGAAATAGGGAGCCAGTGCAGTTCAGCCAACACAGGGGTGATGTGTTCTCTCTTCTTAGTCTTAGTTAAAAGTCTAGCCGCAGAGTTCTGTATGAGTGCCAATTTCTTTAGATGTTTTTTGGGAAGACCAGTGAAAAGTGCATTGCAGTAGTCTAACCTGCTAGTGATAAAGGCGTGAATTAGTTTTTCTGCATCTTGTTGAGTTAAAAAGGGCCGCACTTTGGCAATGTTTCTCAAGTGGAAATAGGCTGTTTGAGTAACTTTACTGATATGGGGCTTAAAACTTAACTCTGCATCTAAGATGACACCGAGGCTTGTTACTTTTGGTTTGACCTGGTGTGCCAAGTTCCCCAGATTACTAAGAACAATATCTCGCTTTAGTTTTGGTCCCACCAAAAGTACCTCTGTTAATGTTTTTGGAAGCAAATCAACTGCTGGAAGGAAAATAGTTAGTAAAATATATATGTATTTTATTAGATTTGTCACTAAATTGAGTTCATTAAATAGGTAGTTTACAATCAAGCACAATCACAACAGTTTACAGTCCGATATAAATATGTATGTATCTTGTGTAAAAAAGGGGCAAGAAATACTGTACCAGCTGGGAAAGTGTCAGGTGGGCCACTGGAGGGAGGGAAAGCACCCAGAAGAGACACCAATTTACCTGTGCAAAAATAGTCACACACACGCACACGCTGATAGCCACACTCACAGCAAAGGGTGGTGCAAACCATAGACAGTAAAAGAAATGGACGAACAGACTCCGTCGTTTTCAATGGGAGGGCACTGAGTCAAATAGAACGATTTTTCAGTTGGTCCCCCCAGTACTGCGCAGACTCACACTTAACTTTGTGACGTTAGCCATCGAACTGAATCTTGTAACTCATATGATAGATACACAGAAATTCTTCTCACACTTCCTTCGCCTTCAAAGTCATCAAAGTTAAACATTTATTTATGTATTATTATTAATATCATCCTCACCAAGTCGTGTTAATGTTGAAGCTACCATACATGATCATCTTCAAAAACAGTCATGCTAAAACAAAACAAAAAAGTTTTAGCCTTGAAGCTAATCTTCTTTCCACTTTTCCGACCTACGGTCAATCCATCGAAAACCTCTGAAATGATTAGTGCCGTTTTTTAAAAAATTAGGTTTACTTTTTTATTATAAGGTTGCCTCTGTGTAATGCTTTACCTTAACATACGGTCGTGTATGCTAGGTTTTGCTTATGAGTTACCGTCAGACAGTAAAGTGGACTGAGCTTCTTATCCAAACAATACGGTTATCTCCCTACGGCGCGAAAGAGAGATTACGTCAAAGCTAGCTTCCCTCCAACCGAACAAGCTAACCATTCTTCTTATGGGTAACCAACGTTACGGACGAGGTAATGGAGTCTGTTTTGCCTTTGTAGTGTTTATGTAGATTACACAGAAGCTACAATATCGGCACAGGATATATGTTATATGAAGTTATGGTATTTCAAAAAAATCCTAGAAAGAATAGACTTCTATGGGAGTTAGCAGAGAGGTGGTCCCTCCAGCCTACATCGATTCTTCTACTTCCGGGAATTCGCCTGCCCCCTTGATGCAAACACGCAGTTAAGAGTGTACACAAACACGCTATAAGGAAACACACTAAGCATGCAGGTGACCAATAAGGAGGAGCAAAGAGTACCCAACCGCCAGTGGGCCCGACCGATCTCCAGCTGTGGCGATATACAGCCACTAAGGGTGATGCTGATGCAGCTTAATTGTATCTACGAGACGAACACAGTTGGTCACAAACAAAACAAACAATAAAATGATCCGAGATGCCAAGACACAAACTCCCCCCCTCAAAGCACACGGACATGCAGGCGTAATGAGACAGATCACCTACAATCAGCAAGCCCAGACAGACGCGTCTGTGTGCGAGATATAGTACACTTAAACAAAACAAATTGTAGAAATCATAAATAAAATACAAGGCAAAACAGCAATGGCAATAGGTAGCTCTTCCTGAGGGCAAACAGAGTAGCATTAGCATTACATTTCAACAGCAACAGGTGCGCAATGCAACCCATAACAGTACATGCCGGTATTACCTTGCATCCACGCTAAACTGAGTGCCAATTCGACCAGTCGTAGTTGCAGAACCCACCTGTTAACCATTCCCAGAATATAATATTAAAACTCACACACACACAATGAATCATCTAGTCAACAATTCAGAATTAAAAACACACCTTATCAGCAGACCGAAGGGCTTAGAACACCGGAGGAATGTGGCCGAGTGTTCGCTGGGAGCTCACCGTCAACAACTGCAATCTAATAAGTGAATGCATAAATGTGAATTCAGGGGGAATTAATATGAGCGTCCGCTGGACACCAAAATAAACCCTGGCTTACCTTCCTTGCAGCGATCGGGGGAGGGGGAGTATATTCCGAAAGAGCCGAGCAACACACCAACATCCAAACGCTGCTACTTATAGCGAGTTACGGCCTAGGCTAAATGAGGAAGTGATTTACGCCATGTGATGTAAATTATGGGGCCGGCCCATGTAATCAATTGGGGGCGTAGTCCCTGGCTACAATCGCATGCATGATCATCATATTTTCCCAGATATGGGTAGCCTGTTGTCTTGAAAACGATATAGCCTAGCATAATAGAGGGCCCTTACAATGATCAAAGACCTTAGTAATAAAATTACACTGAAAATACTAAGGAAGGACTTAGTATACTGAAAGGACTAATTTGATATTTTACAGTGGGTACCAGGCCCGGAGTGGGTAATCAGGAGAATCGGGAGAATTTCCGGTGGGCCGCTTCACTTTTGGGCCGGTCGAAGGAAAAATATTGACATTTGCCATGTTAATCTATCTTCTCTTAAAGTTTGCTACACACGTTCGCATTCTGCATGGGTTGTTCTCCCCTCCCAAGAGTTAATTGGTTGGGTCCATATAGCCCGTCTTTTCTAAAAAGTTTAAATACCAGCCGGGCCGGCCCTACCGTAGTAAGCTACGTCAGGGAGGATGGATGGTAGAAAGAGGCCTTGAGGGACTGAAAAGGCCAGGTAAAAAAGACGAAAAGTATTGGAGGAAAATGCTGCCAAATGTGCCAAGCTTCCAGATTTTTTTTGAAAACGACAGACATAAGTGGCAACTGGTAAAGAGAGATAGCCATGATTATAGCAGCGTAATTATTGGGATAATGGGCTATGGACGTTGTAGCATTGGCCACCTATTCGCAAGCAACATATTAAATTAATTAAAATATTAGCCTTTTTGTATCATCCAATATGGCGATTCATAGACTTTGCAAATAGTATGCAAATATTGATTACAAAACTCAAGCTTGATCTGTATGCAGTAGTCTAGGCCTAAAAACAAAAGTGGCCTCTGAGCAGCAGATCAGCCTGTCCCCCGCTGAAAATGATCAGCCCGAAATTAGCTATGACTACAGGGACAAGTAGAAAGGATAATAGTTAACCATATGAATTAAAGTTATTTTATGTAAGAAAGAACTGTATATGACAGCAGTCAACCTATATGCCTTGTTTGCTCAGAAGTGGGTGTAGTAAAGGAGGAAATCACCAAACAACATCATGATAGCTGACCCATGCAAAAAAAACAAACATGTAAACAATAGTTCAATATGCCTCTTAGTGGAATTGTGGGATACATTTCAAATGCTTTATTTCGTCCTTCCTGTTTTTGTTATCAACCTTATCAACCTATCCTTGTGGAATATTGGTAGCCTACTAATAAAAACTACAGGATAGTAAGAGCTGAAATGTTGCTTTATTTATCTAATTTCCACCACCACTAAAAAAGTGGGCCGGTCTTGGGCGTGAAACTCCCGGGCTGAAAAGTGGCCCCACTCCGGCCCTGGTGGGTACTATTAATTGAAATCCCTAATCCCTAACTTCACAACAGTTCATGAAATGTGGGGTGATGACAGCAACCCCCTGCCACTGGCAAGATAGGCCTACAATATCAGTCCCCGCACACTGTTGTTATAATTAGCAATATAATCAGCATGGTGACATGGTGTCCCTGTTAATATAAATTCATTGAAGCCCTTTTAAGGTGTGGTGATTTTTTTCGGCGGGCTCTATAGAATGAAATCTCACTGCAACAATGAACAGAGAACTTCTCGATGCACATGATGTGCATGAAAAGAAAAATTATGTTCATTCACAGAAATGGAATGTGCATCATGTTAGTTTAGAATAGGCTATTTAGGCATTTGAACCTAGGATGCAGTGCAGCCTGCCATAGTTTTATAGGCTATACTGACAAGTGCTGCAGATCAGTCTCTAAGGGTATGCCTTCTGCTTCTTAGCACACTTTTAACATATCATAGCCTGTGCATGTGTTATGTAACTGGAGTTGATTTATGTTTTATGTAATGGGATAAATATTATTTATGTATGGATTTCTATGCAACGTCACAAAAACATGCGTGCGCAACAATGCTCTCCATGAAAAGAATAAAATGAGTTTTTGAGCTGAAAACTGCACCAATTCGAAATCACGATGGTTAGATTGTTCAATATGTTCAATATCCCTAACGCAGACATGTCAAAGTCAAGGCCCGCGGGCCAGATCCGGCCCGCGAATGAATTATCTACGGCCCCCGGGATGATATTTGATTAGTATTAGAACCGGCCCGCAGGCCACAGCCGCCGGCTACTGTTTTGCACGCGCCAATACTCCATTCCCCACAATGCGACGGTAGCCCGCGAACTCACTGCGGCGCCGCAAGTGGGCCTCGGCTTCATTCATCAGTATTCAGTCAGGGCAGATGTCAACTTTCAGCTACCCCCCTCCCCAGTGTCGTGCCTGAACGCGTTCATTGAACGAAAGTTCATTAACTCGTTCATATTTTGAGCGAACGTGAACTGAGCGTACTGTATTACTGCCTGATGAACGTTACTCTGAACTCGTTCATTCTGGTGTCTGTGAACGGCACGCTCTTTCAGTTTAACTTCGTTGAATAGGGTGCCAGATTTCTACAGAGCCTTCCACGTGAAAACCCGGCTAAAACACACCGTAAAAAGGCCTTAATATGGCAGCATGCAGGTCACCATTTGTCAAACTATTGGCCGCGGTCCGCAATGTGGACAATGGTCTGCAGAGTGAAATTATTCCCGGGCCATCGTCTGATAATTTGCTGCGCAATTGATCAAGGAGCCGCGGACAGAAAAAGAAAACAAACATTTCTGCAATTAGTAGGAAATACTTGTTAATTTGGTGTCATCAAACATAGAGGCATAGAATTAAGTAGTGGTATGAGCGTTTATTCAATGCATGCGTGTGCACGTTGGTAGCAAAGCTAAGCTTCAACCTATTGGAAGGCTATTTAATTATGAAACGACATTTAATAGAACGACGTGGATTTATGCAACTTCCATAAAAAACAGAGCACAGACTATATAAAACACTGTTTGGAATTAAGTATTAAAGTCAGCCAAAAGCTATTAATTAGTCTTAGTTAAAGATCTCCAGATCAGTGATTTACGCGTGATCTGATCCGCCATTTACCATTCACAAAAGCTGGTATTGTGTTAAATGTAATTAAATAGCATATGAATATCAGTGTATGATGCTTGCATGAGGGAAACATCCCAAAACAACGGCACCCATATAACTGCTGTTGTTTTGAGAAGTATTTATCATGCAAGCATCATGCAACAATGCAAAAACAATGAAACTATTGTAGGCCTAATTATATTTTACAGTAAAGCAGTACTCTGATGTGCATGTTTTCACAAACTTTTGTGAACAATCTTAGCACTTTAAACATTGACTGTTTTGAAGTGCATGTATAGCAATATAGTATAAAAATAATAATAATTGTGATATCATTATGATAATTTGATGGGGGGTGGGAGGAGGGGGTGGGTTCATGTAGGTGGCCTTATGACCCCAAAGTATGCCTTGACTGGGCCTCAGGTCAAAGAAGTTTGAGAAAGGCTGATGTAGACGACAAAGCAGCAAGGAGGCATCATATGATCATTTAAACAAGGTCGGTGAGGATGGGAAAAATCGTACATGCAAACTTTGCCCGCACTTCAGTCACAGTCATTATTCATTTAATCATTAAATAAAATACAGTACACGTCTTGGTTTAATAGGTTACGTGCAGTCATTTGAATATGTTTTGAACCAGTCCGGCCCTCGGCTTGTAGCAAATTTGGTTTTTTGGCCCTCTAATGTATTTGACTTTGACATCCCTGCCCTAACGGAATGCATGTCTTCTAGCCTGGCGAGCCAGACCCACATTAACATGTAGGGTCTGGACACTCACCGTTCGCAGTGCTCAGTCCGAGGGGCGGGATAATCAGTTGTCTTTCAAATTCCCTCTGCACGCAATAGGACAGCGGCAGCGCTATGAGTCCCATGCGTTTCCCACCAGCGGAGCTAGTTGGCTAGTTCAAACGTTTGCCAACTTAATAAAAGCTTAACTCGTGTCACACTGTTCGCCAACAGCAACATCCATCTTATTTGTTTTCAAGTAGCAGGGAATTCAAGCCAAACCGTTGCAACTCTGCCATCAATCATTATGTTAAGCCCACCTAACGACTCTATACACAATTTCATTGGCCCGTCGAAGTTTCGGTTTCTGGAGCTCACAAGCCAACGGAGAGTTGCTAGACTAGCCCTGCTGCCGCTAGGGGCGCGTCTAGATTTCTAGGCTACATGTCTTTGCCAAAAATGACAAAATACGATGTTATATTAATAATGCAAATGAACGGCAAACTCTGAAATATAGTCTGAAATGAGATGTTATTATCATTGAGACAACAGGGGTATACAGAAAAATCTGATTGTAGCTTATAGTCTGGACCAAACATTGAAAAAAGGCCTCAGAAAAGAGGCAGTAGGCATTTTTGAGGAAAAGTTGTTATACAGCATTTTTAGATTGTTCAAAGGGTCCTTAATACAAATCCACCATATAACATTTTTTTTAGGTCCCAAGTTTCTCAGAATTTTCCTTCAAAAATTGATGCCTTGCTCTCAGGCGAGAAAATACTGGTAGATAGGGTAACAATTTAAACCTTTATGGATCACCACAAAACTTTCCCAGTTTGTCACGTACATTAAGACAAGTATTTTTTGTATTACAAGTTTTTTGAAATGTAATGTTTAAATATGCAAATGAGGCTTAATCTACTGAAATATGCGCTAATATGCACAAATTTCCAAACTTGACACGTACACATTGGATAAAGCATCAATTGCATTTTTGAGGAAAAATGGTTATACAGCATTTTTAGACAGTTCAAAGGGTCCTAAATACAAATCCACCATATAACATTTTTTTTAGGTCCCAAGTTTCTCATAATTTTCCTTCAAAAATGGATGCCTTGCTCTAAGGCGAGAAAATACTGGTAGATAGGGTAAAAATGTAAACCTTTATGGATCACCACAAAACTTTCCCAGTTTGTCACTTACATTAAGACAAGTATTTTTTGTATTACAAGTTTTCTGAAATGTAATGTTTAAATATGCAAATGAGTCTTAATCTACTGAAATATGCGCTAATATGCACAAATTTCCAAACTTGACACGTACACATTGGATGAAGCATCAATTGCATTTTTGAGGAAAAATTGTTATACAGCATTTTTAGACAGTTCAAAGGGTCCTAAATACAAATCCACCGTATAACATTTTTTTTAGGTCCCCAGTTTCTCGGAATTTTCATTTAAAAATGGATGCCTTGCTCTCAGACGAGAAAATACTGGTAGATTAACTTCTATGCATCACCACAAAACTTTCCCAGTTGGTGTCTGACATTAAGACAAGTACTTTTTGTATTACAAGTTTTCTGAAATGTAATGTTTAAATATGCAAATGAGGCTTAATCTACTGAAATATGCGCTAATGTGCACACATTTCCAGCATCACATTGTCATTACAGTGGATGAGGCATTGTTTTGTAAATTAATGGAGTTAAAGTGGACAAATGCTGACTATATGGATTGCCTCATTGTCAGACTAGGTGGCCTTCATACTGCCATGACATTTTTGGAAGTCATTGGCAAGCACATCCAATCATCTGGACTGTTAGAGGCATGGGTTGAAGGTAACCTTCTAGGCTCCAAAACAGCACCGTGGAAGAGGCTTGGTGGCAATCAGAAGACCAAATGAGAGCAGAGATTTGCCTCTTCCTGCAAAGTGGGAGAACTTTATTGCTCATGCAGACAACAAGGCTGATCTTGCACACTTTTTATCCCAACAGCTGATTGTTGGAGCTCCAGCAAATAAGATCATAGTTGCTGCAGGTGGCTTCAGTGATGAAGAGAGAGTTGAAGCCTCTAATTCAACCTTTAACACTGACTGCTTGGAAGCCAAGCATGAAGAAGCGGACACAAGAATTTTTCTTCACTGCATTGGAAGCAACGCATCAAACATTGTTGTCTCAGCGAGAGACACCGACATCTTGGTACTGCTGATTGCCCATTTCCACAAGATCTGGATGAAGGCAGGTACAGCAAAGGACAGAAAGTACATTCCAGTTCATACCATAGTGGAACATTTGCAGATGGAACCACAGGTCCTCGATCTGCTTCCAGGTTTTCATGCGCTGGAAGTGACTCAACTTCGTACATCTGGACGCACAAAAAAGTAATGTTGGGATGTATTTGTACAGCATCATCATCTGTTAAAGGGGCTTGGTGAAGGTCCTGATCTTAGTGAAACTGTATGGAGCAATGAATGTTGACAACATCAATGACGTTCGAGTAAGCATGTTTGTGAAGGGCATGACAATAGAAAGACTGCCACCAACCAGAGATTCTCTCTACTTCCACATTCAGCGTTCTCACTTCCAGGCTTTGGTCTGGCAGCAGGCCCACATGCAGCAGCCAATTCTGCCACCCCCTGAGACCATGGGATGGAAAATGGAGGAAAGTACACTTGTTCCTCAACTCATGTCACTACCTCCGGTTCCGGATGCTTGTGAGGAGTTTATCTCCTGTGGTTGCACCAAAGGATGCAAGACAGCTAGATGCAGTTGTAAGCCTAACCCATGTACTGCTGCTTGCAAATGCAGAATGTCATGTGATACTTGTATGAATCAATAATAAGTAAAAATAACATTTCAGAAAACTGAGTTTTACGGTGATATCTATGTCCCCCCCCCCCCCCCCCCATTCATACAGTGGTGTTTTGAAAGTGTCTGAGACGCATATTGTTTCAGTACAAAATATTAAGAACTGGTACCCTAATGAATATGTTATATAGTGGATTTATATTCAGGAGACATTGAACCTTCAAAATATCATGTATAACAACCAGTTTCTCGGAATTTTCATTCAAAAATAGATGCCTTGCACTCAGGTGAGAAAAATACTGGTAGATAGGGTAACATTTTAAACTTTTATGTATCACCACAAAACTTTCCCAGTTTGTCACTTACATTGGTGGATTTGTATTAAGGACAATTTGAACTATCTAAAAATGCTGTATAACAACTTTTCCTCAAAAATGCCTACAGGGTTACATAATCCTGAAATCTGGTCCTGACTATTACAGCAGCCGACTATTTAGGTTAAGTTTATAACGTTGTGGACGGCCACCAAGCGTCTTCTGCCCAACGGCTGCGCGCGCATTTAGTTTTGTTGGTAAACGGGAAACCCGTGGGGTTTGGGTGACGTCGCACTCGCTGCCTAGCAACCGGGACAGTTGGAAGACAGAGAAGACATGAAGCTACACAGTTTTGACAGTGGGATGAAAAAGTTACTAAAAAGGCTACAAGCTGTCATAACAGTTCAGTCTACTGTAGTAAAGTTAGGTCGTACAGTCACTGAGGTCGATAGTCACGTATTATTTTCAGTATGAGTCTGTTGAGTCGACATTGCGGAGGTTAGCAGTAGTAGCTGGATGTGGCAGTTGTTTGAGGGAAGACGTTAACGTTAGCTGCTAGTCATTTGGTAACTGAAGCGGTAAGTGCTAGTGCTAACTAGATCAGTAAGAGAGTATTAACACATTCCGGTACAACCGTCTTGGGAGCTGTTTACTGTCGATCGGGAAGGACAGAGAAGAGGGAGTGTCTGCCATACGTTAGTGAGACTAAGTTAACGTTAACGTTACAACTTGGTGGAGCTCATCGCACGCGCAGCCAACCTTCCCAACTCCACAGCGATTCTCAGGGCAACGGTCGCCTCGCGTCATCCCTGCCCACCAGTGACCAGTCTCCGCTGCTGGTCTGCTAAGAGGTGTGTTGTGTTTGTGTGTCGCCTGAAATGTACTGTAGCCTACGGTTTGTTTTACACATTCTTTTAGCGACCTAGTGGAACAGTCAACGTAGACTAAACCTAACACGTAGACTAGTTAACAAGGAGTATTTTTCTTGAAAGACACTCGTTTGAACGGCCATCACTAACGTTAACGTAAAGTCTGTCGGTCTCCATGGACTGAACTGATACATTGATGAACTTTTGTCACAGCAAAGTGTGTGTGTGTGCGTGTCTGTGCGTGCGTGCATGGATGGGATGGATGAGTGACCTGACCTGATGGGCTCAACCGATTGCACTGCGCTGGCCTACAGTATATCATATGTGACGTGTTAAGTTGAAATCTTCACTCTGGGGTTTCATGACGTGTCTGGTGTGCACAGGGCTTTTAATTATAAAATACCCCCCCCCCTCTCTCTCTTTCTCTCTCTCTCAGACTCAGCAAGTGTGGTGTATCAGATGAAGGTTATGTCTGTCTGGCTCTGGCTCTGATGATAAACCCCTCCTGTGTGAAAGAGCTGTACGTGAACAACAATCATTCTGGAGGATCAGCACAGAAGCTGTTATCTGCTACACTGGAGGATCCTCACCGCAAAGTTGAAACACTTCAGTATGTAATCTAGAGAACCAGAAACATCAAGATGTAGTCTGGGTTTATTTATTTATTTATTTATGTGTTTATTTATACATACTTACATTTACATAAGTCAGGATACATGGAATTGCATCCCTACTGCGTAATCTCCTACCCTGGAAATCCAGAGTTCTCGCGAGAGCACAATGGAATTGTCTCTGCGAGACACTCTGGCAATGAGCAGTGATGCACGTTACTTTTTCCCCTTGCATTCCGGGGAACCAGCTAAACTGATGAAGACAGTGCTGCAAAGTTGGAGGACAGTACACATTGGCCGTAGTGTTATCCGATTGCGTCAAAGTCCGAAATCATTCAGAGTAAACATGGTCTAGTGTTATCCAATTGCATGCAGTGAGATTTTTAAATGCATGCTTGTTGCCGCCCCTGGAGTTGGGCCATTACATTGTTCGTGACCCTTAATCTTTCTAGATTACCAGGGTCTGGATTTTCCACACATCCACACAGAACAGAACATTTGATTTACAGACTTAAGCAAAAAACTTTATTCAAAAAACTTTTGAATAACAAAATACATTTCCTACTGTAGTGTCTCCATACACTAGAACAACAGTACATTTGATTGGCAGATACCATAATCAACGAAAAGCGGGAAACCCAGGAGTAAATGCGCTTCTAATGTAATTCTAGTGTTGTTTACAAGTAGGCTACAGTATGTGCCCTGTTACTGTTACTGCAGAAGGACTCTAGTCCTCACTACAGGCAACAAATGAATCATGAATCAATCAATAATCAGCAAATCTAAATGCAGCATCAACTGTTTAGACTGGTACCATTTTCTTTGCATTTCACTAAATTTAGTCGATTTGATTCAAAGTAACCTTGCATAGTGATATGTTGAGTTCTGTCATAATTCTGTCAAATGTCGTTGCAGATTTGCTGACTGTAAACTCACAGATAAATCCTGTGAGATTGTTGCTTCAGTTCTACAATCACCAAACTCCCTGCTACAGCTGGACTTGAGTGACAATGATCTGGGGGATTCTGGAGTTCAGCTTCTCTCAAAAGGACTGTCCAGTTTTAACTGCAAAATACACACATTAAGGTGGGTATACATTTTATTATCATCTTAGATTTCCTGATTAGGGAGAAAAACCATGACAATATAACATCAATTGGTCAGAACCAAAAAGTAGCATTGAACATGCTGAACCTTATTGCTTATGCTTAGAGTTTCAAAATCTGTTTCTGGATTGGTCTAGTCCGTGACACATTATGTTACAATAAAGTAATATGGCACGAGTGAGAGTGGCATCGGTAGCAGATATCACCATGGCTGTTATTTGCAATCAGGCACGAGGCCAGAGGCCAAGTACAGTGTGTTTTACATGGTGCCTGAACATTTATTTAGAGCACTGGAGCAGTTCTGTAGTCTATTGATATTTTCTATCATTTATAGAACTATTAATAATAATGCCTATTCTTAAAGTCCACTGCCCAACAATGTCATTTAGGTGCTGAATAGATATAGTGCTGATAGGAAGTTTTTTCAGTTAAATTTTGATAACTGTAAAAACAAATGTGTCTAAGGAGGAGTGTGTACTAATTCAATAAATATCTCCTCCACACTTCGCATCACAGTCATGATATTCAATTTACTAGAGTCTCTCTCTCTCTCTCTCTCTCTCTCTCTCTCTCTCTCTCTCTCTCTCTCTCTCTCAGGCTCTCTGATTGTCTCATCTCAGAGAAGGGTTGTTGTTTTCTTGCTTCAGCTCTGTCTTCAAACCCCTCCAATTTAAAACTGCTTGATCTCAGCTACAATTATCCTGGAGAATCAGGACTGAAGCTGTTATCTGCTAGACTGGAGGATCCTGTCTGTAAACTGGAGATACTGAAGTATGTTCAGAAAGAACCCCCATTGTTGCACATTTAAACATTCAGCACGTTTTCATGCCAGGAATAAACCGTTTTGAATCAGTCTATTGCCCAAATTCCGTTTATGTCAATATTCCGTTTAACCTGTTTACAAGCAAGTAGAATGTCACATTTTGAGCGTATTGCTGTCTAACCCTAGGAAATAGGTTCCCAACGTCCTGACGTAAATCTCCACTGGTGGAATTCCCTCTTTTGGCTGCATAATACAACAGCTTCAGGGTCTTCCACCTATATTTCACTTGTTCAAGCGTACATCGATAGCCATCCTCATCAAGTTTTTAACAAAACTTTTTGAAAACGTCGCTATTACGACATTTTCTCCCGTCGATGAACTCCATGACGTGCATGATTGCAAGACATAAGTTTGTCTACTCGTCTTTCCAAAAGTGTGTGCGTTGTTTTGCCATGATTAGGAAAGTGCCTGAGAGACAATCGGTTCATGTTTTCCTAATTCTGTGGGAATTGAGCATGCGCAGGCCTACAACACTCTTCCTTCTGGGAGCATATTCCGTTTAAAGTGTTTTCATGACCCAATATTCCGTTTAAAACAGGCTTATGCTTTGGTTTATTAATAAACTGAATATGGCCTTTTTTGGTTTATTTCAATCAGAATGAGGTGTTTACAAGACACACGCATATTCGGTTTATTCCCAATAAACTGATTTGAAACCGTTTATTTGCTGCATGGAACCGTGCTGATTGTCTCTATTTTGGAGACCATAGTTATTTTTTCATACCGAGCGTACCGGCCTCTTTTCAAATGTGTATTATATTAGCTGCTTTACACTGAAGTGTATTTATCTCTTTGATGCAACATGCAAAAGTGCAAATATTTAGAGGTGCATTCAAATTTGCAGGCGTAGCCAAATGTTAAGGAAACTTTGCAAACAGTTTTCTGTTTGTGTGTAACTGTTCCGAGAAAGCATATTGACCATAAACATTCATGACTGTTTACCGAATCTGAACGCCTCTCAGATTCCAGGCTGCAAGATTAACAGAAAGACTTGCTTGTGTTGCTGGTGGTCCCTGATCATGCATTAAATAATGGAGTTTCACTGTTGGAAAGTGCATTTGTTATTCAGAGGTAGTCCTCTGGTTGCTCACTAACTCTATCTAAGTACAGGATAGACAGTGTTGGGGCTTTTTACTTCATGATTGTCTCCTTCTGAGAACTAGAGGGGTCTTGAGGCGTCACCTTGGGACAAGTAGGAGCCTTTGTATGCGTGCATGCGAAACATATATGTATAATTTATATACGGCGGCAGACTTTTCTGTGGGATAATAAATCACCTTACATTTCACAGGTGGCACAAACAGAATAACAGCAGTGTTGACATCTGTCAAGTGGTACATGTTTCTGACATTTTGCTTTTCTTACAGAACTGACCATGCTTCTCTAAGCAAAGCACGACCACGTTTGCTGAGATGTAAGTTCTTTTTTTTAAAATTATTATTGTTTATACACTATTTGTGATCATTCACATTCACATGTTTTAGCATGGTATGCTTGAATGTGTGTATGGGTGTCTAATAGCAATGTGTGTGTATGTGTGTCTGTGTGTGTGTGCCTTTGTGTGTGTGTGCCTGTGTGTGTGTGTGTGTGTGTGCCTGTGTGTGAGTTGGTAGATTGAGTAGGTGTGTGTGTGTGTGTGTTGGTAGATTGAGTAAGAGTGTGTGTGTGTGTGTGTGTGTGTGTATGTCTAAGTGTGTGCCTGTGTGTGAGTTGGTAGATTGAGTAGGTGTGTGTGTGTGTTGGTAGATTGAGTAAGAGTGTGTGTGTGTGTGTGTGTGTGTGTGTGTGTGTGTGTGTGTTTGTGTGTGTGTGTTGGTAGATTGAGTAAGAGTGTGAGTGTGTGTGTGTCTTGGTAGATTGGGTAGGAGTGTGAGTGTGTGTGTGTGTCTTGGTACATTGGGTAGGAGTGTGCATGTGTGTGTGTTGGTAGATTGAGTAGGAGAGTGTGTGTGTGTGTGTGTGTGTGTGTTAGTAGAGAGTGTGTGTGTGTGTGTGTGTGTGTTAGTAGATTGAATAGGAGTGTGTTTGTGTGTGAGTTGGTAGATTGAGTAAGAGTGTGTGTGTGTGTGTCTTGGTAGATTGAGTAGGAGTGTGAGTGTGTGTGTGTCTTGGTACATTGGGTAGGAGTGTGCATGTGTGTGTGTTGGTAGATTGAGTAGGAGAGTGTGTGTGTGTGTGTGTGTGTGTGTGTTAGTAGAGAGTGTGTGTGTGTGTGTGTGTTAGTAGATTGAATAGGAGTGTGTTTGTGTGTGAGTTGGTAGATTGAGTAAGAGTGTGTGTGTGTGTGTCTTGGTAGATTGGGTAGGAGTGTGTGTGTGTGTGTGTTGGTAGATTGAGTAGGAGTGTGTGTGTGTGTGTGTGTTGGTAGATTGAGTAGATTGAGTAAGAGTGTGTGTGTGTGTGTGTGTTGGTAGATTGAGTAAGAGTGTGTGTGTGTTGATAGATTGAGTAGGAGTGTGTGTGTGTGTGTCTTGGTAGATTGAGTAGGAGTGTGTGTGTGTGTGTGTGTTGGTAGATTGAGTAGGTGTGTGTGTGTGTGTGTGTGTGTTGGTAGATTGAGTTGGTTTGTGTGTGTGTGTATGTGTGTGTTGGTAGATTGAGTAGGAGTGTGAGTGTGTGTGTGTCTTGGTACATTGGGTAGGAGTGTGCATGTGTGTGTGTTGGTACACTTTAAACCCGAACTAGTTGTCATTACTAGAAAATTGCGTGGAAACCGATTGCCTTAAACCATTCTAGTTTTTACAAAACATAAAACTAAACATGTTTAGTTGTGTCAACTAACAACTTTATGTTGATGCTGTAGACAAATGAAGCTTACATTAGTAGTCTTTACTAAAAATCTTTAGTTCACTTAACTTATTGTTTCAGAAGTTGCAGTTGTATAAAATAACTAGGTTAAAATGCATGTTAACAAATTCATTAAAATATGAACTAAGTTCTGTAGATAGGCCTATTGTTTTTTTATTTTAAGATTAGGGTACTGTATTAAATTAATTGTTTTATTAAAAATTGAAAAGAAATTCATCACAATGTATAGGAATGCCTTTTATTATTGATAAAACATAAACAAACAACATTTAAACTCATAAATATTCCACATCCACTGTAGATGAAGAACCTATAAAAAAAAAGACGAAGAACCTATAAAAAAGAACATAAGAAAACAATTTTTTAGTCCATGTTCATTTACACAGTTGAAAGAAAAGTTTGTTATATCACCTATGAATGCAACAAATAAGTGAATGGACATCGGCTAACATTAGCCAAAAGCTAACCAACATGTGCTGCTATGGTTAGCTAAAACTGTCTACAGACAGAAACACCTATTTCAATGATAAAGTCTGAATTAAACTTAGTAGCACCAAGACAAGTATATTTACACGAAAACATATGTGATATTGTTATAATCTGGCATACACACCCATTGGAAGGTAGCTACCATGAGCTAACTGTCCGAAAGACTACTAGCATGCTAACAACGGAGCTTACCTTACTTTTCTCAGGTTAATGTAAGTTAATCACGTAAACAAACATATAGCTAACTATTGGTCAAACTGAACATCATTTTCGGTTATTTCATCAGAATTTAAATTTTTCAACAAGTTCATCAGACAGTTCACCCACCATTTGATGTAGTAGCCTATTTGTCACAGCAGCACGAGGCATGGAGTCATTCATCTGGACTGAGAAGCAGGAGGAACGGTTGATGGGCAGAATTTTTTTAGACCCCTCCTCTGCCTTGCAAAAACATAACATTTATCGTTCTCTCTGCTTAACATGATCAGTGCACTGTATATTTCACTTAAATAGTACAATCAACTCATTTCTTTTAGTTATGACATAGAGTTTTCACAAAACACACAAACATTAGTAGTGACCACCTAACATATTTATTACAACTACATCTGGGTTTAGAGTGTAGATTGAGTAGGAGAGTGTGTGTGTGTGTGTGTGTGTGTGTTAGTAGAGAGTGTGTGTGTGTGTGTGTGTTAGTAGATTGAATAGGAGTGTGTTTGTGTGTGAGTTGGTAGATTGAGTAAGAGTGTGTGTGTGTGTGTGTCTTGGTAGATTGGGTAGGAGTGTGTGTGTGTGTGTGTTGGTAGATTGAGTAGGAGTGTGTGTGTGTGTGTGTGTTGGTAGATTGAGTAGATTGAGTAAGAGTGTGTGTGTGTGTGTGTGTTGGTAGATTGAGTAAGAGTGTGTGTGTGTTGATAGATTGAGTAGGAGTGTGTGTGTGTGTGTCTTGGTAGATTGAGTAGGAGTGTGTGTGTGTGTGTGTGTTGGTAGATTGAGTAGGTGTGTGTGTGTGTGTGTGTGTGTTGGTAGATTGAGTTGGTTTGTGTGTGTGTGTATGTGTGTGTTGGTAGATTGAGTAGGAGTGTTTGTGTGTGTGTGTGTGTGTGTGTTGGTAGAGTGTGTGTGTGTGTGTGTGTGTGTGTGTGTTGGTAGATTGAGTAGGAGTGTGTGTGTGTTGGTAGATTGAGTAGGAGTGTGTGTGTGTGCGTGTGTGTGTGTGCGTGTGTTGGTAGATTGGGTAGGAGTGTGTGTGTGTGTGTGTTGGTAGATTGTGTGTGTGTGTGTGTGTGTTGGTAGATTGAGTAGGAGTGTGTGTGTGATAGTAGATTGAATAGGTGTGTGTGTGTGTGTTGGTAGATTGAGTAGGTGTGTGTGTGTGTGTGTGTGTGTGTGTGTGTGTGTTGGTAGATTGAGTTAGTGTGTGTGTGTGTATGTGTGTGTTGGTAGATTGAGTAGGAGTGTGTGTGTGTTAGTAGATTGAATAGGAGTGTGTGTGTGTGTGTGTGTGTGTGTAGATTGGGTAAGTGTGTGTGTGTGTGTGTGTGCGTTGTGTGTGTGTGTGTGTGTGTTGGTAGATTGAGTAGGAGTGTGTGTGTGTTTGTGTGTGTGTTGGTAGATTGTGTGTGTGTGTTGGTAGATTGAGTAGGAGTGTGTGTGTGTTAGTAGATAGAATAGGAGTGTGTGTGTGTGTGTGTGTGTGTGTGTGTGTGTGTTTGTGTGTGTGTGTTAGTAGATTGAATAGGAGTGTGTGTGTGTGTTAGTCAGTGTTGCCACAGTTACCTTGAAAAAGTAATCTGATTACTGATTACTGATTACTCCTTTAAAAAGTAACTTAGTTACTTTACTGATTACTTGATTTTAAAAGTAACTAAGTTAGATTACAAGTTACTTTATTAGTTATACTCAATATACTGGAAGTGCATTTTAACAGCAATGTATAGCAGACATCCCAACCTAACCTACTTAGATACTGAAATTCAGATGTTTGTTCAATAATGTCTAAGTACACCAAATAAGGAAGGCCTACTGATAGAAACTGTTATAGTAAAATATGTAGATTTTTTTTCATGCCTTGGCAACTAGCCATCTTGTAGCCTATAGGCCTGAATAATATGCAAATGAAATTACACTTGTTAAACTCACCTCAACAAGTCTTTTGCAATCATTTAACCCACCGTGAGCAATGCTAAAGTTGCTGTTACAAACAGTGCAGTGTGCAAGATGATCATTATGTTTTAATCTTTTGAGACAATTGGGGACACTTTTGTGTAGTCTGATGTGAAATGGGTCTTAAATCTTCCTTTTTGAGGGGCACTGACGCTGCCATGACGCTTCTGTTCCTAGATACACTGACTGAACTGATTAATTATGTTTGGGAGAAAAGAGATATAAGCACTTACACTGAAAACGGATTGGTTGATTTAGCAAAACAGACCAGGATGCTCTCTGTCTTGGATGCGCTTCAGGCACAAACGCACCACTCCTCTCTCTCTCCCTCTCCGTTGTGTGCGCATTAAGCTATGCACACGCGATTTGAAGCAAAGATTCTAGAATCTTTGATTTGAAGTCCGGTCTGGCTTGCGTGCTCTTGTTCGCTCTAGGTTCCGGGAGATTTTATGTAATTTGCGGGCGTCAGGAAGCCGCTATCAATATGTGGGAGACTCCCAAAACTTAGGGAGACTTGGGATGTCTAGCTAGACAGCACTTTGTCGCCAGCACAGAATGTACAATGTACCTTAATGTTGTCATGTTTAACTGACACAAACTCAAAGTAATGACTGATGAAATGTGCATCTCAGTCTCTCCCTCCATTGTTGTTTACGTTTGTGTCACTGCACGTGAATTGTCCTCATGCTGAAAACGTGACCATAGCCTCTACATAACATTAATACCCAAGACAAGAAGAAAGCAAAGAATATATCTTTTTATTAAGGAACATGACAAAAATAGTAACGCACAGTAACTTAGATAAGTAACTTTAATCTGATTACTGGTTTGTAAATAGTAGCGCGTTAGATTACTCGTTACTGAAAAAAGTGGTAAAAATACACTAACGCGTTACTAAGTAACGCGTTACTGGCATCACTGGTGTTAGTAGATTGAATAGGAGTAGGAGTGTGTGTGTGTGTGTTGATAGATTGAGTAGGAGTGTTTTTTTGTGTTGACATATTATGTGTGTGTGTTTGTTGGTGTTGACATGGTGTGTGTGTGTTCTCATGTGTGTGTTTGTGTGTGTGTGTGTGTTCTCATGTTATCTCTGTATGTGTGTGTGTGTTCTCATGTTCTCTCCTCTTGTCTGCAGATGCCTGTGATCTCACACTGGACCCAAACACAGCACACAGAGAACTCTCTCTCTCTGAGGGGAACAGAAAGGTGACACGTGTGAAGAAGCAGCAGCCGTATCCTGAACACCCAGAGAGATTTGACTCCACTGGTCAGGTGTTGTGTAGAGAGGGTCTGACTGGACGCTGCTACTGGGAGGCTGAGTGGAGTGGAGATGATGGAGCTGAGATATCTGTGGCCTATAAAAGCATCGAGAGGAAAGGGAACAGTGATGACGTCACAATGGGATGGAATGCCAAGTCCTGGAGTCTGTTCTGCTCTCCTCACAGTTACTCTGTCCTGCACAATAAGAAACACACTGACATACCTGCCTCCTCCTCCCGCTCCAGAACAGTAGGAGTTTACCTGGACTGGCCGGCCGGCACTCTGTCCTTCTACAGCGTCTCCACTGACACACTCACCCACCTGCACACGTTCCACTCCACATTCACTGAGCCCCTCTATCCAGGGTTTAGGGTTTGGGGTAAGGTGTCCCTGTGCAAGATCACATGAGCTCCTCCAATAGGTACATCCACCCTTTCTCTCTCTCTGTCTCTCTGTCTCTCTCTCCCTCTCCCTCTCTCTCTCTTGTTCAGTGTGTGTGTGTTGTGTGTGTGTGTGGTTTGTGTGTGTGTGTGTGTTTTTGTATGACACTGTTGTCTCTCTATTTATCTCTCTTTTTCTCTACCAGTCTCTAATCCCTTCTTTCCTCCCTCTCTCCTCCAACAGGTACATCCCCCCCCCCCTCTCTCTCTCTCTCCCTCTCTCTATCTACTCTCTACCCTCAGTCTCCCCCCAACTTTAGTAAAGAGGGTATTACATTATTTTTGATATATTTTTGATATATATTTTGGCATATCACAGTCATCAAGCTGATATTTTTGAAGTGTGTGTGTGTGGTTTGTATAACACAATACTGTTTTCTATTTAACAAACTGCCAAAATTCAGACTTAAATTCATCAAGTCCAGAAACTGCAACATTCCGCAGTAACCACGTAACCGTAGCAACATCCATTGTGATGCTTGATCTGTGGCCCTGGCAGTGGAGCAGGGCTTGTTGCTATGGCATTAGCTCCAGCTTTGGCCCATAGACTGTATAAAGACCTGCAGGAACACCAGTCACACACACTCCTGTTGATACACATGTGTAATGCTGAGATGCTGTTTAGATATTGATATGTATTTTCAGTTATATAATTACTGTTCTGATGAAACTAAACAAATGCTGATATTGCTTTCTTTATATTATGCTCTTCTCCTAAAAATGAATGTGTGGATTATAAGTGTTTCAACAACAACAATATGATGTATTCTGTTCTCCCTAAAGTTTAGTTATTTGTTGAATTTCTTTGAAAAAGTATTTTCTGATCTGAGGTGTCAGTGGTTCTATATACAGTATGTGTTGACATAGAAAAAACATGCTTGTTTTCTGACTTAAAATATGTAAATAAAATGTGTTTCTGACTTTTAAATGTCTGAATAAAGATTCTGAAAGGAGATGTGATGAACCTGTTGTCAGCTGATTTGTTTCATTGTTTTCTATGCCATAACAAAACAGAGTATGTGATTTTTATTTTGTGTTTTTTTTTTCTTTTCTTCAAACTTCCTTTTTCTGTAGTTGGACATGGCATGCATTGACCACCAAGATCATCTCTCTATTCAGTGCAACACTATACCAGATTAGTGTATTGCAGTAGTATAATAACTAGGGCTGTCAAAATAGCACATTAACTTTAATTAATTACAGAAATATTAAGGCATTAAAGAAAATAAAGCTGCTTAATCACATTTCGTGGTGACATTTGACACAGTGCAGTGTGGCTATAGTGACTGAAGGACGCAGACGAGAAAGCTGCTTTGAATGAAATGTTTAGCCTACGTTGTTAACAGTGTTGGGCAAGTTACTGAAAATTAGTAATTAGTTACAGTTACTAGTTACTTCTTTCAAAAGTAATTCAATTACGTTACCAATTACTGTATATCAAAAGTAATTAGTTACTAGAGAAAGTAACTTTTGAGTTACTTTTAAATCTGCTTTTAAAATGTCAATATGAACAGTACTGAACAGTCACACACACAATAAACCTTATTTTGGACCTATTTATTGTAGTTTCAACGGGCCTTCAAATCAATAGCCTTGTGCATGAGTTCTCAAACTTTTTCCGACCACAAAACATTCTACAATGCATGAAGGCCTCCCTGACCTTGTTTTGCGCCACCCTCACCATCTAGGTGGTTTGATAGATATGTACAGTACACTGCCTACTGCTTGCCTACTACTTGCCTTCTGCAATATAGTAATAAGTTATTATTATCATTATTATTGCAATCCTAGGCTACATGGAATTCGTTCAATGGGATGTAATGTGAAACAATGTTAAATGGCCTTTTTTCAAAGCAGTTATTGTCTGCTCACACACACATAACCTTAGGTTATCCTCATCCTGCTTTGAACACAGTTGTATTAGCATTTTAAGCACCACCAGTTTGGGAAAAGCCTGCGCTGCACAAGTGCTGACCTACCGAAAAAAGTTATAATGCATCCGAGAGTTTGGGATTGTCGTGCACTATGCAGAAGGTTACTCTTCAGCTGATAAGGTGTTCCAGAGAGAAGTTGCATGTTCCGTCGCAGACAAATGAATCCACAGCATGGACGTCAATTCCGATGTAAACATAGCCTACTGTGCAAATAACTCAAGTCGCTGTTACGTACGGTAGGCTGTTTGGAGGTTTCTTTATCTGGTAAGTGAAATCTGCATTTTCCTCTCGAAACGTGTGCTTGCTTGTGCCAAGGCTATATATAGGCTACCGTAGCCTATTGGTGTTGTGGCGTGGCTATGTTGTAAGAATGAGAAATTGATATAACGAGGCTTTTGCGCAATAGGCGAAAAAGAGCGGAGATAAACAACAATGCGCTTTTACTGTAGTGGAGCTTACGAGATGGAAACGAAAGGGAAAAGGCTTTTAAGATGCCCATTTAAATTGTAGCGTAATGCACTCTTGTGTGTTTTAGCATAAATCCGAAATAAGGAGGAATGTGAGGAGAGGAGGCTCCTATTAACTGTAAAGAATGCACCTGCAATCTAAACATGAAACACAATCGCTGGAAACACAGCTAAGGTCGGGAGACAAAGCAGCAAATGTGCATCTTGTCTGCAGTCGTTCATTCGAGATCAACAGAGTAACGCAAGTAACGAACTCTTTGAAATTTCAGTAATTGTAATTGCCTTACTGGATTTACAAAAATACTTCGTTACATGCTCGTTACCACTAAAAGTAGTGGAATTACAGTAACGCGTTACTTTGTAACGCATTACTCCCAACACTGGTTGTTAAGAAGAACGCCCATACTAATCCTGTTGACAGGAGCATCAATCTACTATTTCTGCAGTAAGGAATTCCCGTTGCCTACCATGGGAGTTCGTCAAGTCTGAAATATCACCAGAGCATGTTTAATAAGTAGCCTGGCTCTGGTATCACCTCAATGCAAAGCAATCTGGAGGTAGGTCTACAAGTTAGCACACCTCTTGATGATGATAATGCTAGCTGCCAGCCTTGTTAAAGTTACTTTGCTAACGTAGTGTATTGTTTGCTTAGCCTATAGGCCTACCCTACGACTGACTAACTAACTAACCGACAAACTCCCTTACTAAATTGACTACATTTGTTGCACACTTGAAACAAAATGTCTTCAAATGTATGTTGAAGGTGGTTACATTTATTTCCATTCCAATAACTTCACACATTGCATTTCGATTCGCACTTGTAGGCTATGCTGCTTTTTTTGTGTCGTTTTCTCAGAGCCCTGCGTTCTCTTATCCTGGACTGCCACCTACTGGATAGAAAAGGTAACAACCTAATAATTATGTGAACAAAAATCTACATGTTTGAATGGCCAAAAAAGGATAAATCATGGGGGGTATACCACACATTACCTTGGTGTTAGGGTAGCTTACTCTGCACATGCCATTGAGTAGTAACTTCAGTCATTTGCATCATACTAAAACTCTGACACCAGGAACTACGCTGATGCCTGAGCCAAAGGGAAAATTATAATTAAAGAGACGTTGAACTTTAAAGTCTATAATGTTGGTTTGGCTCTCCATTGATTCACTCATCTGCCAAAATTGATTTTAAGATATGTTCATAGCAAAAATGGATGCATGTGATTGGTTTAGATTAATTAATCACAGAGTTTGTGGGAGTGGAAGGGACTTCCAGAGTTTGGGGCCAGCCACGCTAAAAGCCCTGTCACCCATGGAACGGAGATGTGCAGTGGGGGTGGATAGGAGGTGGGCATCAGTGGAGCGTAAGGTGCGGGTAGGTTGGTAAGGGGTCAGATAAGAGGGTGCAAGATTATGTTATATATATATATATATATATATATATATATATTAGTTATATAGAATGTCTACTCGACATGTATACTCTATTTATCTCTGTAGACATGTCATCTGGAAACCTGTATTTATCCAACTATACACTGTACATTATTCATCTCTATTGTCTACACAGCCATACTCTACCTGCACTTGGTACTTAATGCTTCTTTGCACTTCTGGTTGGATGTCAACTGCATTTCATTGGCTCTGTACCTGTACTCTGCTAAATGACAATAAAGTTGCATCTAATCTAATCAAATCTAATAACTGTGATTGTTTGAGCTTTTTCAGTACAGATGGCCTGGGTTCTCTTAACGCTACTTACCAAGTCCCTTTTACCGCCTTCCTCTGGGCCCAGAGCTGCAAACACACAGACAGTTCACAGAAGGAGATTAAACACAGTTCTGATGGGGAACAGTGCTACCTCATGCAGCAACCAGGGTAAGATACACCCAACAACTGTCCCGTATGACTATTGCCATTCCTTGTGTAAGAACACTACAATTCTACCACCAATGGTCATTACAATCTCTGCAGAACTGTGAAAGCTATGAGGTTGTTTAGTGTTGACGATGCCTGGTCTGTTCTGTACTCCATCTCCTCCTCACACATCTGCCTTATCAATGTGTAGTTGCTGCATTGATGTCTGCTCTGTTCTGTACCCCATCTCCTCCTCATCTGCCTTATCAATGTCTAGTTGCTGCATTGATGGCTGCTCTGTTCTGTACTCCATCTCCTCCTCACACATCTGCCTTATCAATGTCTAGTTGCTGCATTGATGCCTGCTCTGTTCTGTACTCCATCTCCTCCTCATCTGCCTTATCAATGTCTAGTTGCTGCATTGATGCCTGCTCTGTTCTGTACCCCATCTCCTCCTCATCTGCCTTATCAATGTCTAGTTGCTGCATTGATGCCTGGTCTGTTCTGTACTCCATCTCCTCCTCATCTTATCAATGTCTAGTTGCTGCATTGATGGCTGCTCTGTTCTGTACCCCATGGGGGGTTTATCTGCTGCTCTCTCTGTCTTAGGCTTTTCATGTTTACATGTGGAAGGGCAGGGGTCTCCCAGAACAGACCCATACCACCAAATGAAACATTATGCATTACAAATAGTATTTTACTATCTGGACTAAATTAGCTAAGTAGTCTTGACTGACATGTATATTACAATCCCTGCAAAACAAAGCTATGAAGTTGTTTAGTGGTGATGGCACAAATGACATGAAGGAATCTCACAGTCTTACTGTGTATGTGCGTGCGTTTGTGTTTGTGTGTGTGTGTGTGTGTGCGTGTGTGTGCAATAAGGTGAAGGTTTGTGTGCAATAATGTGGGGTTTTGTGTGTACAATAAGGTGAGGCTTTTCTGTTTCAGGTTGGAGTGCTGTAATCTGACAGAGAAGAGCTGTTCCTATCTGACCTCTGCCCTGACTTTACACTCCTCAAGTCTCAAGGTTTGAGTCAGCAAAAATACAAATAATCACAAAGCGTAAATTGAAAGTATGGTGGCAAATCCAAAGCGCCAAGCGTAGCGTGACACAACGCACTGTAGCATCCTCACACAGAATTGTACACACCAATCATTGGAGTTGGAGCTCATCATTTCTGAATTTCAGATGTGCATGTTGAACCATATGATCCACACTATTTCCTCTTTCCTTTTATCACACAGGACAAAACGGCCTGGTTTCCATGGCAACATTTCAGCCTTCTACTCAGCCTTCTACTCCAAGTCCAAGTCCAAGTGAGTACACACACACACACACACACATACACAGTCACCATGTCAACACAAACAAACACACACACACACTTACTCACCCTACCAAACACACACACAGAAACACATACACAGGACCACAAAGAACACCCCCCCCCACACACACACACACACAGCGCCACCTAGTTAAAAGATGAAGTGAAAATTAAGAGTTGTAATTAGTCTGGTCAGTTTAGGGCAAATGGCTGCAAAAAATGATTAACATTTGAGCCAATGTTTTTCTGTTCATTTAGGGCCTAATAAACAAAAAAATGCAAGGAGCCCAAAAAATTAAGTGGGGGAAGGCCCTGAAACGACCACGCCCACTTTTTAGACCCAGAATATCTCGGCTCCTGAAGGTCACAGATAGTTGGTTTTGGCCTTAAAAGATGCAGAAACACCACATTTATATTAGTTATATGAACAAGCATAAGCCGTAAAACCTTTAGTTTTTGAGATATTCACGAAAAACTAGTTTTTGCATGGTGCACAGGCCACGTTTCATGTATCAGCTCCTGAAGGTTGTAGAGAATCATATTAAGTTTTTATTAGGTATGAATCTCATCTTATATCAATGTTATGAACCACCAAACTCCCTAAATGACCTTAATTTATTTTAAATATTGATGCAAAAAATGAATAAGAACTGTCGCTGAACTGTCGCAAAAATCTATATTTTAGCTTTGAGAACCTAAATCTATGGAATTTATTCTGAGTTACCAAACTAACTTGGATGGATCAGATGAATCTGGGATAGAAGAAATGTAGTTGAATTTTTGTTCGAAACAACTGAATTGTATTGTTTATCAGACTATATTTGTGTTTAACTTGTGTACTAAAAAATCAGTGTTCTGCTGAGGCCCCCAAAGTTCTGCTGTTCCCTGATTTGATGATCTCCATTTGACTGAACTGGCATGTGCTTGACATGAAAAATGTAATGTAAATGTGTGCAACGTTTTCATTTTTAAATCCATTGAGTAGTAGTGGAAGTGTGCACATCCCCACCGGTGAGGTGCAGGGCAAATGGAACTAGAACTGCAAAGGAATGAAATGCCCGCACTCTGCTTAAACTCCCATATATTTAATGTGTTGCAGCGTTTCGACTCGGCTGGGTCTTCCTCAGGCAAATGTCATTCAGTCAATTCACTCAATCAACCAAATCATTCAACCAATACACTAACTTTAAATTTCAAAATCAGGCACCAAAAAAGGAAAAGAAAGACAGGAGGAGATAAAAAATGAGGGGAAACAATGCTAACAGACTTCTTTTCAAAGAAAGGTGAGCACAAACTAGGGCCCATCAGGACTGGTACTAGGGCCCATTGATCTCGTGCTACGCCCCTGATTACATGCTGAGCTTTGTGAAATTCTGTCCATGGGGTAGCCATACAAGGAGTTAATGTGGAGTAAATGCTTGTCGGCAGGGGGGAAGTTGAAATGTAACCCCCAGCCACACAGGGGGTTTTTTTGTAGAGAAAATGTGCCGGACTAAGTGGCAGTCATATTTTGTACATATAGTTTTAAGTGTTTCTCCAAATCCGGCAATTAGTAGTTACTTTAATCCTATACGATTCTTTGTGAATACAGGCCTAGAACTCATTTATTGTCATTTCAGTTCAAAACCCACAAGTTCAGAGACGGCAGAACTAGAGAGTTCCTGCCCTTTCTCATGTGTGACATCATGGGTCTGGAAGTAGGGGATTCTGAAGGGGCGCATGCTGATGACCTCATCAACATTTTAAAAGGTCAAATAAAAGATGGCCATAAGGTAATAATAAAAACACACAGACACACTACTACTACTACTTTTACTTCATGTCAGTGTGAAGCACGGGAACACTTTAGAGCTGCTCTTCTTGCTGTAGTTGAATCCTAGGAGCCCCTGTTCAGACACAGAGCCAGACTTCATCAGCAACCCCAGTCTGAGGGATGGAACTCATTGGTTTCTAAGTGTCATTCCAGCAGACAAGGTCAGTGTGCTGCAGGATGATTCCTTTGAGAAGATGAGGCCCATCAGAAAACAGGCCAGTGAGATGGGTAAGTGATGATCAACATGTTCACACTAATATCACTAGTACTTATGGCTCTCCCATCCAAGCACTAACCAAGCAGACATCTGCTAGACATGAAGAGTTCAAGCTTCAGCCCCCCATATTGGGGTCCACATGCCAAAGGGTTTGAGTCCTGATCCCACCCCATCTCTCTCAAGGCCTAAAAAGCCCCCCAAACATCAAGTCAGAACAAAGACTAAGTAAAGGTCATGATCAAGGAACATGTCTTCCTGCAGGAATCCCTCAGCTTACAATGCTACCAAAAGTGGATCAGGCCCAGAGGTCAAGAAGGACATCAGAGTGACCTACAGGAGCAAGAAGATCAAGGAGAAGGTACGTTTCCATCAGAACATCTGCCTGTGTACAATATATACACACAAGATATATGTATAGGATACAGTCATCATGTCTTCTCTCCTCTTCTCTTCTCTTCTCTTCTCTTCTCTTCTCTTCTCTTCTCTTCTCTTGGCAAACATCTCTTCAGATGCAGGAGTGCAGTAACAGGCTGGGAGTTCCCTTTAATGAGTTTGTTCAATGGAGACACATTCTCTCTCCCTCACATACACACTTAGACACACAACTGGATCTGGTTGTACAAAACCCATTGCTTAGACGTGGCTCAACATGCAGTGCCACATATGGTATGGCCATTCATCTGTCGTGTGTGTGTGTGTGTGTGTGTGTGTGTGTGTGTGAGAGAGAAGGATGGAGAGATGTGTGTGTGAGAGAAAGACAGAGAGAGGGAGGGAGGGTGTGTGTGTGTGTGTGTGTGTGTGTGTGTGTGTGTGTCTGTGTGTGTGTGTAGACTTTGTTGAACTCACTCTTTTCTGAATTGTCCTTTACTGAGCCCTTGATGTCCATAAGTAAGTGTCTCTGGCTCCAACTTCCAAACAGCGGGAGGTGAAGGGTGAGATGGCTAAGCAGCTCTGCAACAACCTCACACGGCTCATGACTGAAAGGTTGAGTCACTACGAGACAGCCAGTCAACACTCCCTGGCCACTCTCCTGGATCCACGATTCAAAACAATGGGGTTTTGCAATTCAGGGAATTCCCAAACTGCTGTGAGAAGGCTCACGGCCGAATGTTCTTCTCCTTTAAGAGACAGCACTCCACCTGACCCAGAAGCACAAGAGCCTGCTGAATCCTCAGCTATGAATCTATGGTCAATATGGCCATGTTTATATTGTATTTTTGTAGTGCATTGTTTTTTGTCCCCATTCAGGAACTGGCCTATGGGATTTGCTGGAGCCACATGTTTGGGAGAGCAGGAAGGTGAAAAGTGCCACTGCAAATGCCACTGTAGAGGTGCAGCAGTACTTGAGTGAGCCAGACATCCCACGCTCAGAAGACCCACTCCAGTGTTGGGCTCAGCACAAGCACGTCTGTCCTCATTTGGATGTGCTGGCCCCAAATATTCTGTGCACACCAGCCTCCTCTGTGCCATGTGAGCGCTTTGATTTCTAAAGCTGGTGAAGTGGTCAGCAAGAAGAGAAACAGACTCAGCCCTGGCACAGTGGAACACATTCTATTTCTGAATAAAAATGACATTTTATTTTTGTTCCCACAAACACTTGTCACCAAGCACAATCATATCCCCCTGTCCTGTCCACGAGCACTGTTATTGTCCATAAGCACCATCACTGACCTGTCCATAAGCACCATCACTGACCTGTCCACAAGCACTGTTATTGTCCTTAAGCACCATCACTGACCTGTCCACAAGCACCATCACTGACCTGTCCACGAGCACCATCACTGAGCACTGTTATTGTCCATAAGCACCATCACTGACCTGTCCACAAGCACCATCACTGACCTGTCCACGAGCACTGTTATTGTCCATAAGCACCATCACTGTTTGTTAACTGTCACAAGCACTTCACTGTCCCAAAGTATGTCCTTGCCACTGTCAAAGCACTTCCCCAAATCAATTGACTCAAACAGTTTCTATAAACACTACACTGGCAGTAGACTACATGTCAGACTGTTAGATTGCTCATATAGCCTAGGCCTTCTGCACTGCCTATCTCACCTATGTGGCTGAGGAGACAAAGTTGCTCTAGGCTACATACTCAAAATAATCACAGAAATGTGTGTGCAATGTGTAATGTGTTCTTCATTCATTTCCTTCACAAATTGATGTATTTTAAATTGATGTAGGCCGACGCACACGGCCGGCGACGCAACGGCCATTTATGGCAGGCGACCGGCAAATGGTGCAACGCACGCGGAAAGTGGAACGACAGGGCGACCGTCGCCGTCGCTCAACCACTTTCTATTTTTCAGAGCGATTTTGATACGTAATAGTGCTGGTGTTCTACGGTAACTGGCTATCGTGTTAACTGGCTGAGTTACGTCACTGGCTCAATGGAGTAACGTAACCATGACGTTTGCAAATGCAATGTTTGAACTCTGATTGCCTGGAGCTAAACACACGGGAGCAGGAATGAAACCACTAAAGAAAAGAAAAAACTTCACATGAGATTCAAACACAAACATACAATGCTAAAACACCATCAGCATATGACATCTAAGGAACTTATCTTGCTACACCAAAACAAAACTGACTTAGAAAGTAACCTCAGTACCACCACTGAAAAAAAATAGTGTGATAATGTGTCAATCATAACATTTAAAATGCCTGGTCAGAGACCACCAGCAATGCCTTCACTGACCACCAGGGGGGCACTGAAAACCTGTGGTTTATGGGAAGCACATTGAAATACTCATGTGCATTACATTCACTACATGCATTTTCCTTGCCTGGTTGTCTTGATTATTTTGTCTTCTGTTACTGCATCCTTGTATATTAGTCCATGGGCCAGATGAGATGTCGGTACCACTCAAACACTGCAATACTGGCATGACTCCAAGGATTCAGAAAATGTATAATTTACCCATATTATCTCATTCTGAGGTGGTGATATTCAACTTTATATCAGGCATGGCGTTTTTTCGAAGAAAGGTAGTTTTGCCAACCTCTGAGGTTTCCTTTGCTATTGGACTCTGACTTTAATTTATACTCAACCATCTTTTGGGCTTTGTGATTTTGTAGTTTATTTTGCTATTGCTGGTCCTGTCAGTACTGTCTGACCACTTTTATTTGATCTGAGCTTCAGACAGTGACAAATGTATGCTTGTTTGTGTGAGGCCAAAACAAGTGCTTGAACATAATTTTTTGTCCATGAAGGAGTTGAGACCAGACCAGGGTCAAACCGGAAACCAAATCTGATCGGGCCAATGGGGGGCTATCAGAATCACTTCGTGCCTGCCTCTCCTCACTCTCTCCAACATCGCTGGGATCAATGTCTTCGGGGGGAAAGCATACAGCAAGGCCTTCAGCTATTCGTGTGCCAGAGCATCCACTCCCAGCAGAGCATCGCTCTCGTTCAGGGAAAACCACTTCACACAGTGTATCGTGTCGCGCGAGGCAAAGAGATCGACATAAGCTTTCCCGAATCGCTGCCACACCCCCTCCACCACCTGTGGGTGAAGATGCCACTCCCAATGTGATAGTAGCCTGGTGCTACCAAACTCTCGTACATATTTCATAATGTACAGAGTCTGGCCACTAGTTAAAAACTATTGGATCTGCCCAGAGCCACTCTGGATCTGCCATAACCAATCTCTAACATTTGGTCGTAACGTATGTCATGCTCAAACTAGCGCACAACTTCAACGTCATCGTTCTCAGCTACTCCTTCTGTTTGCTGATTGGACCTGCACATTTTTGGCCCTGAGAAAACCTGTGAATATACCGCAGACCCAGACGAATTGAGCAGAAGTATGTAGGAGGGCGGAGCCAGGCTAGTGATTGGGGGCCCCTCGTGAGCATATCTGCCGCCCTGTTCTGTTCTCCCGGAACATGAACTGCGCGGACTGAGAGGTGACACCTCGCCCATAACAGCAACCTTTTTGCCAGACCTCATAGCTGCGGGAAGCAAATGCCGCCTTGCCGATTGATATAGGCTATCGTCGCTGTATTGTCTGACCTCACCAATACATCACGCCCTGCGATTAGCCGGCGAAAAATGCACCGTTAAAAAAATCCAGCGCATTTATGTGAGGCCACTGCAGCTGCTCTCTCCATGTCCCTCGGACCGCTCGCCCCTCGCACACCGCTCCCCAACCTAGGAGGGAGCCAGCTGCGGGAAACTATTCCTCTGGGGCTGACTGGCCGATCTTGGCTGCTGCTGCTGCTGCTGCTGCTGTGGGTGCTGCCTGCGCCTCTGTCTCTGCTGATGTACTGCCATCGGAGCTAGTGGGGGGGGGGGGGGCGGGAAGGGAGATCGCCTCCTGCCAGGGCAGGAATGTCTTGTGTGCCACGGCGCTATTCTGCGGCACCTCAAAATGCTCCCTCATACTATCCATCGTCGGCTCGAACAATCCGGAGGGGGAGATAGGCGCATCCAGCAATCCACAGATGGCGTACCAGCCCCACCAAATGGCCCATTGCTCTGCCCTGTGCCAGGCCCAGTGCTCTCCTCCATTCAGGGAGTGGAGTCAGGGCTTTGTCATCCTCCGCAGCCAGCCTCATGCTCTCCCCGGCGTAGACCTGGAGGAATGCTGTGGTGTTGACAGATTGTCCTCTTTAAAATGATACCAAACATAATAAAATCAAATATGCAAATATGTTTTTAACAAAGGCCAATAGCAAGATAGGCACCTGCGTCAAAAATGTGTTTTTTCAATGGGGGAGGGTATCTTTAACAGCTGATAACACTAATTTAGCTGTGACTCCAGAAGGGTTATCATACAAAAATGCAAACTACAGACATGTATCTTTTCAAAAAGTATAAGCAACCTTTGCCACCTTGAGTGGTACCGACATCTCATCTGGCCCATGGACTATATTGAGAATGCCTCTAGGGGAGAGCTGTATACTACAAAGGCATGCCAGTGTAGAGAGTGCTGAAGAGTGCCTATAGTGGCAAACAGGGAAACTGCAAAGGCAGTGTAGAGAGTGCTGATGAGTGCCCCTAGTGGCAATCAGGGAAACTGCAAAGGCATGCCAGTGTAGAGAGTGCTGAAGAGTGCCCCTAGTGGCAATCAGGGAAACGGCAAAGGCAGTGTAGAGAGTGCTGATGAGTGCCCCTAGTGGCAAACAGGGCTGTACCATGAAGGGAAAACTAGTTAAACTACCTAAACCAAAGTCCTTCCACTCGGCGGACATATTGCACTTATCAGGCATCTGTTTCGGGCAGAACCGCACATGCGCAAGGCTTCATGACACCAACATCACTCCAGCTGCGAGATCACAATAAGTAAGTATATATACTCTTTTGATCCTGTGAGGGAAATTTGGTCTCTGCATTTATCCCAATCCGTGAATTAGTGAAACACACTCAGCACACAGTGAACACACAGTGAGGTGAAGCACACACTAATCCCAGCGCAGTGAGCTGCCTGCAACAACAGCGGCGCTCGGGGGGGGAAGTGATAGGTTAGGTGCCTTGCTCAAGGGCACTTCAGCCGTGCCTACTGGTCGGGGTTCAAACCGGCAACCCTCCGGTTACAAGTCCGAAGCGCTAACCAGTAGGCCAGGGGTTCCCAAAGTGGGGGTCGCGACCCGGGGGGTCACGGGACGGCGAGGGGTGGGTTGCGAAATGATTTCCATAAATCAAATAAATTTGGAAAAAATAAAATTCTGAAAAATATTGACTGGATAAGATCACCATTCACTGTAACCACCGCAAGTCATCTGTCAGCCGGCATGGAGGACGCACTGGTTGAGCTGTCATGTGACCGCACTTTAAAGACAGATTTTAATTCCAAGACGCTTGCTGAGCTCTGGATTTCAGTCGAGAGGGAATATCCACAGCTATCCAAGGCCGCGATGGACCTTTCTTTGCACTGACATATATTAAAAACAAATACAGATCGCGTCTAAATGTGGAGGATGATCTCCGTGTGGCCGTCTCCACAATTAAACCAAGAATGGACTTGATGTGTTCCGCGCATAGCGCGCATCCATCTCATTAGATGAGATTAACGCTGAAACGTAGTTGCCAAAATGTAAATTTGCGCAGCAACAATGTACACATGTTTACAACAGTTTGTGGATATTACCCTGACTGAGATATTCTTCTGTTAAAGCTACACCAAAGAGTTTTTTGTACATTAAAATATTGTTTCCAAAATCATCAACTCGTAACAGGGTGAACGGCACTTCTGCATTCGCGACCCTCTATCGGCTATAACCTATAACCGCACTATGCAAGTTTGCCAGATTGGGTAGCGGATCTGTAGTTCGATGGAATGAGACGTAAGAAACTACAAATGTACTTGCTTCTGATGTCGCAATACATTATACTTTCATAAAATCATGCAACGTACTCTACCTTGTCTGTAGACATCGTTATTTCCAAAGCCAGTGCTGGATAAACAAGCGTGCGTGCGACAGGAAAAGTGCCTGGGTGTTGCTTTAAAATGGAAATTAAAGTAATGTTTCAAAGTTAAGTTTGCACATGACAGCAATAATGTGCACTCATGGATATTATTTTTTGACTAAGGTATTCTGCTTTTATCATGTAGGCTAGTAAAGTTCCATATGTAAAATCATAACAGGCTGCTCTGTTCTTTTGTGTTGTCGTTAAGCCCGTGTTTGGATAAGCCTAGTGCGTATGGCCGGTGCGCACATTTTATTTTATTTTTTGAGTCACATCCAGGGATAGTGGGGGTCGCCAGTCTCTGGCATGGTTATTTTGGGGGTCTCGGGTTGAAAAGTTTGGGAACCCCTGTTCTACAGCATCTCCTTGGATCCACTCACCCACCTGCACACGTTCACCTCCACATTCATTGAGCCCCTCTATGTAGGGTGTGAGCTTGGCTATTCAGACTCTGTGTCCCTGCACCTCCACATTCATTGAGCCCCTCTATGTAGGATGTGAGCTTGGCTACTCAGACTCTGTGTCCCTGCACCTCCACATTCATTGAGCCCCTCTATGTAGGGTGTGAGCTTGGCTACTCAGACTCTGTGTCCCTGCACCTCCACATTCATTGAGCCCCTCTATGTAGGGTGTGAGCTTGGCTACTCAGACTCTGTGTCCCTGCACCTCCACATTCATTGAGCCCCTCTATGTAGGGTGTGAGCTTGGCTACTCAGACTCTGTGTCCCTGCACCTCCACATTCATTGAGCCCCTCTATGTAGGATGTGAGCTTGGCTACTCAGACTCTGTGTCCCTGTGCACCTCCACATTCATTGAGCCCCTCTATGTAGGATATGAGCTTGGCTATTCAGACTCTGTGTCCCTGTGCCAGATCACTTAGTGACCACACGCTGCACAAGCACCAGAGACCGCGGAAGAGACCAGCTCTCCTGCTGCTGGTCATTCACATAGACTTTATAAATCAGTTGTACATGTAGCATTCTACATTCTGATTGCATGAACTAAAAACACATGTTGTCATGGTGACGGTTCTTCATAAGTTGATATGTGTAGAATAGGCCTAGGCCTACTAAATTATGTGCATAATTAAGCATTTATTTGAAATGGGTAGCATTCTTTCCCATCCACAGGTTTCTAATCTATTTTCATGAGAGAATGTCCTGTTTTAAATTGCATTTAATCTTTGTGAAAATATTAGGCTATTATCTACTGCAGTAGGCCTATCGGCTACTAAACACATGGTAGCCTAGAAAAATCATATTATATTATATTGGCACAGCATGAACTATAAGATTGTCCGAGAGTTTGTCTGCAAATCCAATGTTTTTACTTTGAATCAGTGCAAGCTTTCGGTCGGCAGAGTAGATTAAATTATTATATCTTTTATAAGATACCTACTAATCCTGCACCTCGACAGATGAGCGCTGATCTTTCACTTTATTTACTGGAATCAATTTAGCCTACCATAACTTTCATTAAAGCTACGATCTAAAATCGCTTTTGACAGGCAGGGGCGCCTTAATACCACCCGAGGCCCCTGGGCTATATGTTTTTTAAGGCCCCCCCGACCCGACACATAGCGTGCGCTTTTGGTTAATAACATGCAGTGTAGCCTATGTAAAACCTTTACATAAACATAAACAGAAAGCCCTCGAATCACGTCAGCCTACCCATGACATCGCTTATCAAAAAGGCTATACTACTGCACGAAAACAAACTTTTACAACACTGGCTGTAGGCTAAGTTAAAAGATGGGTAGGCTACACATATGGACGTTTAAAAGCTTTTCAAAAGTGCATGTGTTTGTCGTGTCGGGGGGTTCCCCAGGAGTTTTTCTTTTTATTCTGTCTACTTAACACACCAGTTTAACGCAGTTTGGGAGGGACATAAATACTTAGCCTACAGGACAAGCTGGCTCATGTGACGTGAACCATATCACTACACTACATGGAGACATATCTCACGTTAACGTTGGAGAAAACATAACATAGCCTAGACTATTATATGTGCGAATGGTTAGCACAAACTTAGCTGTTGGTGAACGGAGATGCAGATCACTAATTCATTTCTTTGCACCACAGCCGATGTTCTGCGTTCACTCCAATGAGACAAGTGAAATACGAATGTTTTTAAAGCCGTTTCATTTCCAGGCTATTTGCTACGATATTTACCTGCTATATGCCTTCTGTTTTCATGGACAGGAATCCACGTCATTCGTTTATCGTTGCTTCAATCCTACCCACGTTATCTCCAGAGTTTGTATGATGAGTTTGTCAGTCAGTTTCAGCCTCTCCTCTAGCTCCTCTACCCGTTGGGATTTATTACGTTTTTTACATTTTGTTACACTTTAGAATTGGAGAAGACAAAGGGGGCCTCTGCATGGATGTAATTGTAGAGCAGTACGATATGCTCAATTATTTAGGCTAGCTCCAGAGTAGGCTAATGACGCCGCGAATACGGACACGCCGTTTATTATTATTGATTATCATTATTATTATTAGGAGGCCCCTCATTGGTCGAGGCCCCTGGGCTGAAGCCCAGGTAAGCCCCTGCATTAAGGCGCCAGTGTTGACAGGGGGAGGGACTTTTAAGTATGCCTAACCAAAAGCGAAAGTACATAGTCAGACTCCGCGTCAGTAAGCTTGTCTTGAAGGCTATCGAGAGCACATAGTTTGTAGCCTAAGGTAAGAAACCCACTATTTATGTGCATATTGTCATTCACTTTGTGTTTTCGATATGTGGAATATTTGGAATAAACTAATTAGAATTTCGTTGCATGAACCTGTCGTCGTTGTTTAAGATTTCCGCCTTTGGGGTAAGTAAACAGGCCTTGCCCTAACAAACAAACCACTAGTAGGCTAAATGTGGGCTTGCTAACATAAAATATAAGTTAGGCTACTGAATATATTATATATCTCAATTTAACTACATAGTAGGCTAGCATAATATGTCGAGGTAGCCTACTCTTTTGCCAAGACCAGATTATGGCATCAGGCACAAAATCGTCGTGCGTAACTATATAGGCTAAATGACTACAGGCGCTAGCCTGTGACCAGCAAGGGGCATATGTTTGCATAGGGACATATCCATACCAACACTTTGGGGTGACGATATTGTCATACCAATACTTTAGCTTAGTCATTCGTATTATTTGTTTTATTATGAAGTCGTTCATGATGCGTCCTCATAAAGTGTAGCCTACATCACCAGTACAACCAGTTTAGATATGCTGTCATTTGATTTGCTGAAACGTGAAAAGTGTGAAAGCATAGGCCTCTTGTCGCGTTAGTGGCAGGCACATAGGAGGCATGCAGGTTTGTGGACAATGATCTGTATTAAAATAAGAGATGGTTGAAGTAAAAAAAAAAAAAAAAATCTGGATGAGTACAGTATGTGTATTGTAAATCTGGATGTGAGGGTCAACCCTGGAGCTGCAGCCTAGGGGCCCCACGTGTGTGTGTGTGTGTGTGTGTGTGTGTAGGGGCCCCACGTGTGTGTGTGTGTGTGTGTGTGTGTAGGGGCCCCACGTGTGTGTGTGTGTGTGTATGTAGGGGCCCCACGTGTGTGTGTGTGTGTGTAGGGGCCCCACGTGTGTGTGTGTGTGTGTGTGTAGGGGCCCCACGTGTTCCAGCCTGCCCCGTTGGCCATAAAAAAAATAATAATTCATTCAAATTTACATAAGAGAATAAAACTTAAACTTCATTGGCCCAAAATGGATATTTAAAGTAGCAAGGCGCTGATTGGGTAAATATGCGGAGTTCACAGTCAAATTAGGTTTTAGAAATATGCGTCATTCATAGGCCTAGGGTACAGTTCGTTTAGACTCCTTTAGAAAATGTCAGAAAGAAGATATGAGAGCAGGGCTCAAAAGTGAAAGGCTCTAGTGTAAGATCTAAAGAACAGCGAGACCAACATATCCTGCAAAAAAAGGCTGCTGCCGCGTTTGAGTAGCCTAATCCACATGAGAAAAACATAGAGAACTGTCATGCAAGGGATGCTAACAATGCCCATAAACCACATAATCACAATATCGTCTCATTCTAAAAAAAGTCAAAAGTCGGAACATTAATGTCCATGTAAACGTAGTGTCACGGTTGATGGAGATAACGTTAAAACTCTGAGAACACTAGCCATGCCAACGACAGCAGCGGCAATGCTCATGCTCCACATTCAGCTACACAGTAAAATTGTCAGAGTTGTTTTCAACTCTAATAGAGTCGATTCTGACTCTGTCATAGAGACCCATTGGTCCCACCCCACAGAGAGTAAATTTGACTCTTCTCCTAGAGCACATTTTTCAGAGTTAAATTTACTCTACAGAGAGTTGAAAAATCACCAAGATAAACTCCACAGGGAGTAAAGAAAAATCTACTCTATAAGCCAACAACTCTTTCCAGAGTCATCTTAACTCTTAATGGGGTAATCTTAGTTTATCTCTATTCAGAGTTTATTCCCAGCTACTCTTGCTAGAGTCACCATTTTGCTTGTCTTTATCAAGCTCTACAAAATCTGAAGGACATACAGACAAATTATTGAAAATATATTTATTACAAAATATTAAGTTAATGTATCAATATACAATATAAAAAGTTTCATTTTTTTTTCCTTTGGTAAATGCATGTACAACACATTTGGCATCAAATGGAACAAAGCCACTAGAACATAATATCAAGTTGTTGTTAGTGATACATTAGCTTACATACCAATTTTACTCACTCTACAGCCTGTACTGAAACATTCTAGCATCACCGACATGTTTAAGTCTACACATTCTAACAGTGAAGCTACACCAGGCGCGTAACTGAAGCGTTACGTTCGCATAGCGTCTGTTGCAACAATTAGCTGCCACTATAATCAATGGAGGTAGCTACACCAGACGTGATAGCGGCGCGTACGTTCGAAAAAAATAGACCATTCATTTAAAATGAATTTTACGCGTCGCGAACGGAACGCTTCAGTTACGCGCCTGGTGTAGCTCATACCTAAGGCATGATCCAATGGATGGGGCCTAGAAGAGATTTTCAAGATGACTTAAAGTATGATTCATTTCCTCAACACTTTGCTTATCACTCAAAAAACTGAATAGTTTCCTTAACCTGTATCTCATGTACAGCAGAATGCATAACAGGAACCACTGTATCAAAATCTACCGCCAAATCATTACTTCTGTGTTCACTACAGTTATTTTCCAAAACATGAACATTATTAACGCTATACTCATGTAACATTTCCAAATGTTTTCTAAAAGCCAGAAAATGTCCCTGAAACACCCAGTCTCACCACACTTTAACCTGAGTGTTCTACCGGGACACAGCCCATGTGGTGATTCTGCTACCTGGATCCTTTTTTGCAGTTCGATGCTGGAGGAAGAAAGACCTTTACTCTGTTTAATAGTCTTCTCTTTGAACATAGTTGACTACCTCTCAAGAAGGTTCGCTGAAATCTCACCAAACAGTAACACAGTCTTGCTCAATCTGATCCATTACATCCACGAATCGAGAGAATGTTGCAAGCATATGAGGTGATTGAGGGTCATGGACCATTTTTTCTGACGATAATCAAACGTTCACCTTCAGCCGCACAACTTCTTCATCAGAAGAATGCTTCATTAGAGATACCGCCTCTCTCAGCTGTTCTTCATTCAGGACTGGCTCGGGCACATCTTCAGAAGCTGGTCCTCCATTATGTTCATTGTGTGCTGGACTTTGTGGTTCCTGAGGCTTTCCTCTGAATTGTTTTAATGCGTCAGGCCAGGTACCCTGCTCCGCTGGCTGGATCATAGAAATGTTCCTATAAAACAGTGTAAAGTAGGGTGAGTTCCAGCATTAAGGGGAAATCCAGCGATTTTCCAAAAAGATCTCCATTTATTGGGTCACCGAGTATGTAAAACGAAAACAATCGGTTTTACATAGCTCGAGTTGCTAAAGCCAGCAGCTAAAGCGACTGTGCAGCTACAGCGCTACACTCTGGGGTCATGAACATTAGGGCTCAGGAACATGCCCCTAGAGTGTAGCACAGTAGCTTCCTTGCTGCATTTCGAGCTAAGTGAATCCGATTGTTTTTTTGTTTTGTTTTTTCCCCCCTGTACCGACAGTTCTCGGTGACCTTGAGAAATGGAGATCAATGTGAAATTCAGTGCACTGTAAACAATGTATTTGATCTTAAACAGATTCATTACAATTTGTATGCAGAAATACTTATGAAATGGTTTCATTTCAAGTTCAATCATTTAAAAGAGACAAATAATACTGTTCATCTGGTGGTGGAGATGCTGGGATTTAAAGTCAAAAGTCAAGCACAGCATGACAAATCCACACACTCACATCTGTGCAAAATTATCTTTTTATATAGCTTTCGGTCATGGGCCTTTTTCAGGATTCCTGAAGAGGGTCTATGACCGAAATCTAGAATAGAAAGATCATTTTGCACAGATCTGAGTGTGTGGAATTTTTTTGAAGAAAAAAAAATACCTCAGTGTGGGTTTCAGTTTAGGTTACCTTTGTGTTAATGGGCAGCATAAAGATTTTACCAATATTTAACAAGGGAAAAAATGCCACTTACTTGCTCTACCCCATCATCTCCCTTGGGCTTATTTGGAAACAAGGCAGTGGTGTCATCTGAATCACATAATGCATCTACTACAAAGCAGAGGACAGAATAAATCAGTTATATAGTCATGTCCAGTACCTGTGACGGCTGTATGTCATGTAGTCTTTGATGGCTGAGATTTTTAAACACTAAATAGGCTCAAAGACGGACATAATCAACATCCACAAACCCCACAGAGTGGAATTCCATCAAAACAATGTGTTGCAACCGCTGTTGATATATTCACAAAACTTGTACCAAGTTTTAACTACATTCCATATTACAACTCACCATCATCTTCTGCAGGCTTCAGCTTTAATACACCACATTTTGGATCCTTCACCACATCTTCAGACACATAGTTGTCAATCTTCTGTACCAAACTCATCATACATTTTAGCCCAGCTTGGTGTTTGGCTTAAATATCAAATTTCATGAACACTAAAATAAAAACAGAACATTACAAAAAAAAACTGACAATAGACTTAAACAATGCAACAATTGAATAAATCAGTACCTTGGTTAAATAAATCCTCTAGAGTGGCATCAGTTTCCACCATTTTAATGTATCTGGTCTGCCTGGTATTTAACTTTCACCAACATCCTGAGAAAACATAAAATCAAACATTCAGACAAAATCAACACTACTTTTAAAACAGTTTCTTAAAAAAAAAAACAGGTAACAACTATCTCAGTGACACTGACTAAACTAGTAAATGTGGCACGTGCACCTGTTGGCACTTTGCACTGAACACGTGTCTTCTATGCTATCAATGATGCACATTCAGCAATCAACACGTCCTTGATAGTCAATTAATGCAGCTAGTTTTGAAATAACCAACTTGTGAAGGCCAAATTCATGCTTATGGATGCCTGTTTTACGTGAAACAAGCTTTTTGGTAGAGCATGAACTTTAAGCTAATTTGCCCTATTAATGACTGTTAATGTTAAGTAGCTAACAACAGTAACTGTTACCTCATTAAGCTAACCATAGCCTTCATTTGATATCTGATTTGCATTATGCTAAGCTGCCAATGAGAGCTACGTTGGCTGATAGGCTAGCTGCTAACCAAGTCAATGTTGACCATGAAAGACGATTATACTGGTATCATATTTGGTTGAGTAAATATTAACATGATAAAAAAAAACTTATAGCATTGTACAATACGGGAGCACGAATTGACATGTACCTCATGTTACACAGAGGTAACGTTAACGTTCATGTTAACTTTCAACCTTCGTTAGCAGTTAACTTAACGTTAACGTTAGCCCCTGAAGGTCAACAAATTTCAGAATGATATCTTGACCATACATTTACGTTAAGTTACACTCCTCTTACGCGTCACCGCTTATTGTTTATCATTTTCGAGGCATACTACGGAACATGTGAAATAAATCTCTAGTAAGTGTATTTTAGATGAACATCTACTCACCTTCAACTACACTTCAGAGAGATTCTTCTAACCAGGCTCCGTCGCGTCGCTGCATTCTCTCAAATGGAAGGAAGTGGGTGATAGGCTACTAACGTTCGTCTCTGACGTGAAATGCCAGAGGGCATGTTCCGCCAGTTAGTAATTTGTCTGAGCCCGTACACTTGCATGTAACAAACATACAGTACTTATAATTATTAGTATTATTATAATGTTTGTTCGCTTTGACTATTCTTTGTGAACAGCTATAGGCTTGATAACAGAGACTCCGTTTATAGATAGCTTAGCAGTATTTGCCTATTTTACTGTAGCACATGCTAGCCTACAAACTTGCAAGTAATTTTTTAGTAGCCTAGTCCAGAAAAAAATCTTAAAGCTACCGAATGACTTTGGAATAAACCAGAAGAAAACACTTGATTTTTTATGAATAATATCCAAATAATAATTAGGCAAACATCTCCCAAGAAATGTCTAAAATGGCGTCCAAATGAGAAAATGAGGTGGTTGATTAACTCTTGTGATTTTAACTCTGTTTTTTAACTAATATGCTAGAGTACATTTTACTCTAACTGTAGTAAATGTAACTCTATTAGAGTCAATAACAGTCTACTCTGTCATTTTAACTCTTGGGATTTTACTGTGTAGGACTCCGCCACGCTGCTCTTTTTCAAAACTGGGATTTGTTAAAAATAGAGATCCAATGAGCCAACGCAGATTGAAACAACTGTCTTTGATGTCCATTGATATTCTGCGTGAATTGGATTTGACTAAACTTCTAAAAAAAACTTGGTAACACTTTATTTCAATGTGTCGCTGTTACAGTGTACCTACCTAATTAGGTACAGTGGTACAACCTGTGTAACAACATGTACTATCAGGTACTATCATTGTACTTGCATTATGTATTTGTGGGTACCTACATATAGTTGTTACATTGTAATACTGAGTGCTTTTACAAAACTTTGCCAATTTGCCTACATTTTCATCAGAGGCAAAGAGCTGACCTGAGACCTGCTGGATGGGGTAAATCTGGTCATGATAGATTTGATATACAAACTATTCTTAGCTCCAGTCAAGGCCTCATTGTCTTCAGTGTACATGCAACAGCTGTGCTGCTACAACCTTGTTAGGCTACTCTTTGATACAGTGGAATAAACCTATTAAGTGTACCAGTTAATTACTGTGTTACAGTGTACAGGTACACTGTAACAGCGACACATTAAAATAAAGTGTTACCAAAAACTTCTAAAGGAATATGTTGGCAAGTTCATAACTGGCATTAGGCGTGAGTAGTGGTGTGAGTAGGCCTGTTTGGTGTTCAGCTGTTGCTGTACCAACGTTGCAGTGATGATGTACGAGTAGGCCTATCTGGTGGTTCACTTGTACTGTATGTCACCTTGGAGGGGGGCCCCACAGAAAATGTAGCCTAGGGGCCCATGACCACCTTAATCCGCCCCTGCCTGGAGCAGACAACGGGGCTTAGCCTACAGTACGTGGTTTTATGCATAGATATTAGAATGCTAGTCAGTGTTTCCCCTACAATGTATTCATCAGCGGCGCAGCGCCGCTCCTGGAATTCCAGCGCCACTGCAAAAAAAGTTGCCTAATTAAAAAAAAAAAAATAGACGCAAGTGAACTTCAAGAACAGCTGCCGTTCGTTCAGGTTTCATGTCAACAAATAATAGTAGGCTAACGTTGAAGGCGCAGTCGGGGATTCCACAGGAGATCACGCTTGTTTGTGTTTATGTTTAAGTTTATTAGCAGACGCAATTTTGTGCCAAAAAAACGTAGGCTACAGTATGTTAACCAAGGAACCAAATTAAACACGCCAGCGAGATAGCTCGCCCCTACCTTCCTTCAGTAGCCTATTCCCAGATAAATTCCATGCATTGTTTCGTTTTTGTTTGTGATACAGGCAATGCTTTCAAGCCCTGTGTTGCTAACATACCTAGGCTGTGAAACTAAGGTCTAGCTAGCCTATTGGTGGGTTTAATTGAATTTGAGTAATAGGATACGCAACCATTTACATCTGAGATAGTTTGTAATTCCTGTAGAGCTCACCAAAATTATAGATTAGATACAAGACACTTATCTGATATAATCCAAGATAGATTTTCTTCGAGTTTTTGACCATTTATTTTACCAAATGACATGGGAAACATAATTAATTTCATCCACATATTCTTATGCACCATGCACAACATCACTAAGTTAGCTTAAAACCGTCAAGCAAGCTTCACGGGCCGTCACAGCATTAAAGTGACAGTCACTCAATTCGACTTGCACAGCACCAATACAGTGTAATGACATGAAAGAGAAGTTTATATAGTTTATACAGTGCTGTGCAAAAGTTAAGACACCCATGCTGAAATTGACTAAAGGGAGGAACAAAAACATTTTTTTGCCTTTTGTCTTAATGCCTTAATTAAAAAATGTTATTATATATAAATGTCTTAACTTATGCACAGCACTGTATATTCTAAATAGTAATAGTTTGTAGCCTACAGTGGCCTACAATGTACAGTTGTAAAGTGGCTAATACTAATAATGTAAATGAAAAAAGTGAAAGAAAAACATGAATAATCCTGTTCAAGTACTGCAATAATCATGCTTTGTAAATGCTTGTGTTAATGGTTGTCATAATTTGTAACTCAATCTGTCCATTTCTTTCACAAAATCCACCAGAAGTCACCAGTCATTTTTTCAAAATTTTCTCTTTTCTTGGGGGGGGGGGGGGGACTTCCTACGATCAACAGCACCGCTGCTGGAAAAAAATCTAGGGGAAACACTGCTAGTTACCGCGTTGTCTGTCGAGTTCTATCAGGTGGCATCGTAAACGCGGTTGCCATATTGCTGGGGGCAGCACCTTTATTGTCTATGGGCAACACTTGCAGGCAATCACGGACACCTGTCTGATTTCCAGTCAGAGTCACATGCTCCTCCATTGGCCTCCAGTGATTGTTGCCCCCACCAAGATGGCGTCGCTATTTACGTACGTTCTGGAGCCCAATGCAGTATCTAGCTTTCTAATATCTATGTTTTTAGGGTCCTTACCCTTGACCTCTGACCCCATGGGCCTGGCCTGGGATGAGCGCGCGCTTAATCCAGACCCAACTGTAATGATAAAGCAAACTAGACTACAATGGCCAAAGACCTTAATCTGTACTGAGGAATTTAGCCTACACCTTAACATTTCTATTCAAGATTCCAGACATTTGTTCTTTCTTCTTGTAAAAATACTACAGTACTGATTCTTGTTTAGTTACAGCTTCATGTTTGTTGTGCTTCTTTCACCATCTTCTGTTTGTTCTGTGTCTTCTTCTTGTCAGAATACTGAAAACAAAGATAGTGGTTCATGTTTAGCTACAGCTATAATCTATAGTATGCGGTGACACATGACACAAGACCTAAAGCTGCATTTGTCTCATGTACATTCCCAGAGAGACTCTCCCACTGCTGCTAGGATGAGTGTCTCTCAGGAGAGAGAGGAGGCTGCAGGTCACAGTGAGACACTCAGACCAGAGTCTGCAGCACACAGCTGTGTGCAACAAAGCAGCAAACCAACACACTCTGATGGAGGGTAAGTTAATCCACAGGTACAGTACACATCATACCTGTCCCCACACACTCTGATGGAGGGTAAGTTAATCCACAGATACAGTACACATCAAACCTGTCCCAACACACTCTGATGGAGGGTAAGTTAATCCACAGATACAGTACACATCATACCTGTCCCCACACACTCTGATGGAGGGTAAATTAATCCACAGATACAGTACACATCATACCTGTCCCCACACACTCTGATGGAGGGTAAGTTAATCCACAGATACAGTACGCATCATACCTGTCCCAACACCCCCTCTGGTCTTTGGTGCACTGGTGCCTCATTGTCTGTATTTGGAATTGTTTGGTTCCTTGTCTGTGTTGTCAGTAACCTCCCTAAACTGTTCAAATGAATCCAAATGTTCATGGGAGCAGCAGTAAAAAGAGAATTCAGTAGCAATAGTGGCCATTAGACCGATAATACCATCTATAGGTCCCATCTATAGTATTGTCATTATGGACTCATTTAGCTAATCACTAGGAATATATCTCCTAATGTGAGTAATCATCAGTCTGTAGACATGTCAGTCACATGCAGTTCTACACACACACACACACACACACACACACACACACACACACACACACACATACACATCTATAGGTGCCATCTATAGTATTCTCATTATGGAATCATTTGGCTAATCACTGGGAATAATGATCTCTTTGCAGTAACACTTCTGCAGCCTAAAGCCTGATTTAGGGGTTCTGCGCGTTGCCTACACCATTGTGAACCTGTTGTAAATTAACAGTAAACATTTAGAGTGTAGTTCAGTTTCTCGTGTCTCTTTATGTAACCAGCCCACAGACAGACAGACCTCCATCTCCAGTGCCCAGCTGTGTGTCCATGAAGAGTGATGAGTCCATGGGTGGTATGCCCTACTTCAGCAGTGAACCAGTTCCATCAGGTCTAATGTGAGTAATCATCAGTCTGTTGACATGTTAGTCACATGACATTCTACTCTCTCACTCTCTCTCTCACTCACACACACACACACACACACACACACACACACACACACTTTGTGTGTAAATTAATCTCTCTTTCTCTCTCTCTCTCCCTCTCTCTCTCTGTGTGTGTGAGAGAGAGAGAGAGATTAATTCTAAAATGGAGCATGTATTGTTGTAATATTATTGTAAGTGTGAGCAAATCACTCCGCAGAGGAATGAGTTGATGTTAATCTGTTTCTTGCTTTTTTATGTAACCAGCCCACAGACACACAGACCTCCATCTCCAGTGCCCAGCTGTGTGTCCATGAAGAGTGATAAGTCCATGGGTGTTATGCCCAACTTCAGCAGTGAACCAGTTCCATCAGGTCTAATGTGAGTAGTCATCAGTCTTTTGACATGTCAGTCACATGAAATTCTACTATCTCTCTCTTTCTCTCTCACTCACTCACTCACTCACAAACACAAACACAAACACACACACACACACACACACACACACACACACACACACACACACACACAGAGCACCTACATGTATACAGAACTATGTCAACTCTCAACTATGACTGTGTCTACATACATTTTATGAACATGGCTTCTATCAGATGATCTCCAATGGCATTTAAAAACTAGCTAATAAATAATATTCTCACTGTAATTGCAGAAGATCACAAATACCTGATTTATTCAGTTCTGCTGAAGTGTTCTATTTACTTGTTATCTTTACACATGCAAAGTTCAGAGGGGGTTCAGGCTTGCTTGCTTACAAAGTAGTCTCCGGTTCTGCTCCCTCCTACTTGAATGCCCTCATACAGACATACGCTACCTCCAGACCGCTGCACTCCTCAGACGAACAACGACGTCTAGCTCTGCCACCGGTACACTCAGGCCAATCCAAACTTTTCTCATCTGTTAGTTCCTGCTAGTTCCTACAAGGGCAAGGACATCCCTCTCTATTTTCAAAAAACTCAGACCCAGGTCTTTAGAGAACATCTCCTCTCATAGCACTACTTACAAGTAGTCTTGCTGATCCTAGCACTTACCACCCGTCTTGAACTAACACTCAACTGTTTAAAAACAGCACTCACTGATGCACTTATTCTTACTGTTGGTCGGTTGTGATTATTGATTGTACTGGACAGTGATTCTTAATTGCTGCCTGCAACACATTCAAAATATTACATTCTGTGTAAATTATGTACAAATTAGTAAAGTGTACAAATTAGTATAATGACATTTCAGCAAACTCCAGTTCTAATTTCTTTATATTTCAATATTAGTAGTAGGTCTGGTATGTCTGTCTTTTTGTGAAATGATAGATAGATAGATAGATAGATAGATACTTTATTGATCCCCAAGGGGAAATTCAAGATGGAATGGATCCTTTAAATCTGTGAATCTGGACTTGTATCTGTTTTCAGAATATAACAGAATAATGCTTATTACACATTTTAATCAGTAGATTGTCTGATGAGCAATTAGTCCAAGTATTCTTTGTCTGATGTCCCTGCAGATTAAGTGCTGATCTGACCCAGGATCAGTCCAGGTGTGGAGTGTGTGAGCAGGTACTGAGGGACCCAGTTATCACCACCTGTGGACACAGTTTCTGCAGGCAGTGCATCAGCAGCTACTGGGAGCAGCCTGGACTACCAGGAGACCAAGTCTGTCCCCAGTGTGAAAAGACATGCAGAACCCAACCTCCTCTACAGCCTCCTCTGGATGAACACACAGATATGAGCACACAGGGTGAACACACAGGCCTGATCAACAGCAGAAGACATCTGCACACTGAACATATACCAGGCAGAAAGAGGGAACTAGGTGAGTAGAGATTTTGGACATTTTGGCTCTTTAGAGAGATCAATACTTTATTCATCCCGGGGTTAAATTTTAGACATCCAGTAGCTTATACAACCATAACACAACACACATACATACACACAGTATATCTCACATACATTAAAATCACTCACAGAAATGTAAAAATTAAAGGAACCATATGTAAGATTGTGGCCAAAACTGGTACTGCAATCACTTTCAAATTACTGTAGAGCGGTGTATCCCCTCCCCCTCACCCCTGACCCGAGGTTGCCAACCTGGATGCCGAAGACTTTGTGATTAGTAGATAGGTGGAGGGTGGCGCATCAGGCCAAAACACAACATGACATGACAAAAGACAACATCAGTTGAGGGCTGCAACTTCACTTTTTAAATGACAATATCCTGGCCGGACTACTCTAGCCAGTGATGTAAGTATTTGAAATGAACATGATTTATTAATGTCTAGTGACATATCAGGACCATTTTATGATTAATTGAAATACATTTCTTACATACGGTTCCTTTAAAGAGCGATTGAAGCGATTACAAAAGTCTGGTATGGACTGACCATATAATGTGCAATGGTGGTAGTGTAAAAGTGAACAGTGCAGGGATTGAACAGTGCATTTTAAACTTTGTATTGATTTAATGGTTTTCTGAGAAGTAAAGTAATGTTATCAAACTGAACAATTGTAATTTTTAAATGTTGTCATTTTTAAACAGATAAGGACCTGAGGAGAGTTATAAAGAATCACAAAGCCAGTCTAAAGAGGAGGTTTGAGAACATATCTGAAGGCATCATCAAACCAGGAGCTGAGACACCTACACCCCTCAATAAGATCTACACAGAGCTCTACATCACAGAGGGACAGAGTGAAGGGGTGAATAAGGAACATGAAGTTTGGCAGGTAGAGTCAGCATCCAGATCTCAAAACACAGAAGACACACCAATCAACTGCAATGACATATTCAAGCCCTTACCTGGACAGGAGAAGCACATCAGAACTGTAATGACCAAAGGTGTTGCTGGCATTGGAAAAACAGTCTCAGTGCAAAAGTTCATTCTTGATTGGACAGATGGGGTAGCCAATCAGGATGTAGATTTTATGTTCCCCCTTTATTTTCGTGGGCTGAATTTAGTCAAGGGTGATCAGTATAGTCTTCACAGGCTCCTGCTTGACTTCCACCCTGAACTGAAGGAGCTGAATGATGGTGAGGGATACAAAGACTGTCAGGTTGTGTTCATCTTTGATGGCTTGGATGAGAGTCGGTTGACTCTGAATCTGGAACAGAACAGTAAGTTGGCTGATGTGAAACAAACATCATCAGTGGATCTTTTGATGACGAGCCTCATTCAGGGAACTCTGCTTCCCTCTGCACTCATCTGGATAACCTCACGACCAGCAGCAGCCAGTCAGATTCCTGCTCAGTACATCGACCAGGTAACAGAAGTACGAGGATTTAGTGACCCACAGAAGGAAGAGTACTTCAGGAAGAGAATCAGTGATGAGAGTCAGGCCACCAAAATTATCTCACACATTAAGGCATCCAGGAGTCTCCATATTATGTGCCACATTCCAGTCTTCTGTTGGATTGCAGCCACTGTACTTCAGCAGATACTTGGACAGGACAACACCCAAGAAATTCCAAAAACTCTGACTGAGATGTTCATACACTTCTTGCTGATCCAGACAACTCGGAAGGATCAGAAATATAAAAAAAGACAAGAAACAGATAAGAAGAGGCTCTTGAGATCACAGAAAAAAATTCTACTGAAGCTGGCAGAACTGTCTTTCAAGAGTCTAGAGAATGGCAACCTCATGTTTTATGAGGAAGACCTGAAAGAGTGTGGCATTGATGTCAGTGAAGCCTCAGTGTACTCTGGCATGTGCACTGAGATTTTCAAGACAGAATCTGTGGAATCTCAACAGAAGAAGGTCTACTGCTTTGTGCATCTTAGTGTCCAGGAGTTTCTGGCAGCTGTGTTTGTGTTTCACTCGTATTTGGCTAAGAACCTTGAAGCTCTGAAATCCCTCATCAGTGATGAGCAGAGAGATGAACTCAATCCGTCAATGTTATCTTCTCTTCAATCAGTATTAGGATTACAAACTGAAGACAACTTACATGTTTTACTTAAGAGTGCAGTTGATAAGGCTTTGGAGAGCCAGAACGGACACCTGGATCTCTTCCTTCGCTTCCTTATGGGCATTTCTCTGGAGAGCAATCACAGACTTCTGCAAGGTCTACTGAACCGCACACACAACAGCTCAAATAGCATCAAGCAAACATGTCAGTACATGAAGAAGCTCAACAGAGAAGGTCTCTCTCCTGAACGATGCATCAATCTTTTCCACTGCTTATTTGAAATGAAGGATGATTCCATGCACAAAGAAATTCAGACATACTTGTCATCACCAAAGAACATCAAACAGAAGTTATCTCCTGCCCACTGTTCAGCACTGGCCCACATGCTTCTGATGTCTGAGGATGTGCTGGAAGAGATTGACCTGAAGAAATACAACACATCAGATGAGGGACGCAGGAGACTGATCGATCCCAGCTGTGAGGTGCTGCAGAAAGGCACGGTGAGTTTCTGATGGAGAGACTGTGCTAACTATAGCGACTAAAAATAATGTTAAGTCACTAGTCTACTACTAGCTGTGGTGAACCCAGACTAACCTGTTCTTTGACAGGCGTCAATGAGATATTTTCCAGGGCCTGTATTCAGAAAGAATTTTAAAGCTAAAAGTAGCTCCTAACTGCCGAATTTAGGATAAACTCCTAAATTAGGAGCTGTCAATCGCGAGGGAATAATGTGCATTGTAATTAAAGGATGCAATAACGCCACCAACAACCAAAACCATTCATTGCATGTAAACTAAATGTAACGTTTTATTTTGAATCAAATTGTTTCTCCTCTTTGCTAATGTAGGCCTATGTGTCTTCTTAAAGATTCATTTAAAACCTGTTGTAAAGATACTGCTTCAAACTGCAAAGATAGGCCTACTGTATTTCATTATGCTACTAGGCTATTTGTTTTGTCTTACTCTTTATTCATTTAGGCCATTTATTAATCATCGTGCATCCTTCACAGCACTTGTGTAGTGCACGCATTCTCACCAGCAAAGACCTGTCACCTGTCACTCATCATCATAGGGGAGGTTTTTACCATCATTCCCACATCATCTGCCAATCAAAATGGTCACCTCAGTCAAGCTCGTGCATGAGTAATGATGTCAACCATAACAACAGAGCTAGAGTTAGGAGTTGTCACCTTTTCTTTACTAAGAGTAGGTCTGAAAGCCTTTGTGAATATTTTTAAGAGAAAACTCCTAGGTGTAAGTTTTTAGGCCTACAATGCACAATTATTCCCTTTTTCAATTGCTGAGCTCCTGTAACCGTAACATCGCAACGTGACGTGAAATGCCACAAAAAGTGGCTTAGGATTGTTTGTGAATAGGTCTTAGTGAGTTAGAAGTCCTCTCGACTTCTTCTAAGCTGTATTGATGCATAATACCCATTTTATAAGTATCTTTACTGTTTTAAAAATGCAAGATGGTGTACACTTGATATATTTTGATGTTATGAAGTGGGAAATTCCATCTTCATTACAGGATTGTGGTTGATGGTGTGGCATAAATAAATTGCTTATATGTATTTTGTGTGTGTGTGTGTGTGTGTTTGTGTGTGTGTGTGTGTGTGTGTGTGTGTGTGTGTATGTACAGTATGTGTATGTGATTTGGCATGGGAATGAAAGCGAAAGATCACTTGATTGTGTTGATTTATAGGGGCACATTGTTACATTTATCCATCTCTGCAATATTTTGTCTTTATTTGTGTTGTTATGCAGACTTGCTGAATGCAAACTCTCAGAGAAGTCCTGTGGAATTATGGCTGCTGTTCTACAGTCACCAAACTCCCTGACAGAGCTGGACCTGAACCACAACGACCTGGGGGATTCTGGAGTTCAGCTTCTCTCTAAGGGACTGTGTAGTCCTAACTGCAAACTGCAGACATTAAGGTTGGTGTTAGACATGTATTTGTAAAGGATTATTATCAGGACTAGTGTGGCACATTATGGTTTGGTTGGTGTTTTATATGTGTCTTAAGGCCTGTCCACACCAAGTCCAATTTTTCGGATGAAATTCACAAAAAATTAAGCAGGTTAATAAACACAGTTATTCTAATTAGTCTGTACTCACTGAGGATGAAATGAAAATGAAAAAAAAAATGCAATGAAAAAAAACATTCAAAACTGTCTCGTTTGATGTGAAATTTCGTATGCAATAGAGTTCTTGACCAATTAAATAATGATTTTGCAGGGTTCCGATGTCAGCGATGTCATAAGTAGAATGACAAGCAGAAAAGGCTGACACAATGTATGATATTGTATTGTATGATATTGTATATGAGATATGTCTCATTAGGCCTATATGCCAAAGTCACAAAGAATATACGTTACATCAGACTTTCTCAGGTGTTCAAGAGTGAGAACTCCACAGACAGCTTTCCCCACCTCTTACCACCTAACCATCATTTCACACAGGGACGTCGTTAGACCTATTTTGGGGGGGCTGAAGCCACCCTAAGATGATCAAAAGCCCCCTAAAAATATATAGTAATAATATATGCGTCCGAATTCACATCCATTATTCTCTGCTGAATAGCTCACGGAGTACTTATCTCACATAAATCAAGATGTCCAACAAAAGAGTGGAAGCAGAGCTTTCCAGTGATATTAGCGGCTAGCTGCTGTGAAAAATGGTTCGCATGAAAATTAACGTTGGGCATACATGACATTTCATCATATTTGCATTCACAGCTGTTACGCCCCTCTGCTCACCCACTGGCCCTGCAGTGACAGTGCAGCAGCCTTTGGGTGGTGCATGGGCAAAATCAGCTTAATTGTGTACACCTGAAGGTGTGGATAAGAAGCTCCTGAGTTGACCTTCAGGGGTTGGCATATTTTTCACCACACCGGGAGCGAGCGGTGCTCTTGGGTGTGTGGGTCTTTTATACAGAACCCCTAGATTTTAGAATGTGTTTTTTTTTTTTTGTTGAAATAAATATTATATTTTTGAGATGAACTCTGATGTCCGTCTCCATACTATGTTGCGGCTAATGAGCCGGCCGTAACATAATTGGGGGCTCGACCGGGACATTTTGAACTTTTTAGTATGGAGACTGGAACAGAGTTTTGGGGTGAGGTTTTTCATGTTGTTTTGGTGAGTATGGTTGTTTAGTGTTTGTTCGTTAAAGTCAGTTTTTGCACTTCCTGGACAGAATAGTCTGCATGGAGGCTACCCCGGGGATGGAGCACGCTTCAGATTGCTGCAGTAAGCTGTGCTTGGTTTACTGTGGTGTACTGAGTTTTTAGCGTTAGCCTCGAGCCCGGTATGCCTCAGAAGGTATAGTGAGGTTAGTCTAGTTAATTTGGTAGGTCCAGGAATTGCTTTCCGGGTTAAGGTACCACACTGCTTTTTGACAAAACAAACATACTCACCACCCTTTTTGTCTTGAATTTTTGATTTGTGTGCTCCCGGACGAGCCCCCACATGTTACCAAACCAAGGCTCGTAGTTGGCGTGGTAACATAAATGGGAGACCAAACGAGGATAAAGTATTTACAAAAGTAATTTATTATCGTAAATAAGTAAATAATAGAAGTAGGCTAATCAATATAAATGTAGTGGTGAGAAGAATAGAATGTGGTGTGAATCAGTCAAGTGTGATTAATAATCCAACACAACAAAAGCGACGCCTGGAGAGAGGGCCCTCTGCCCCTGCGAGGTAGCCCTATATAGGTGCAGGTCCATCAAGTTGATTGGGGCACTTGACCGGGACACCTGCACAACTCCCAACCTGCGACACAAACAAGAACAGCCCAGCAGGAGGCAGTAACGGGCGAGCCCGTAACACAGCACACAGCGCTTCGTCCATCTCCGCCCATTACTGTCGGTGGTATATCTCACAAACTCAACGCGCGGTAAATCATATAGGCTATCAGAATAAACAGCAGACCTTACCGAACACGATAATATGAAGCATTCTTTTGTACAGTAGCCGTTTCCGAGTTTTGAAATTGCAGCAAATTTCTACATGGTATCCAACTTTGGGCTGAAATTCTAATGTAGCCTAATAGCAGCCCCCCAAAATAATGAACTTGCTTTCCATATCAAAGAATCAAAAGTTGATCATGGCATGCACAGATCAACTGTGCTTTTGAATAGATATTTCTACCAGCATGCTCTAGGTGACATGAATGCAACAATCATGAGACACAAAGTATTTTAACTTCACATAAAGGCTGACATAATATATATGCATGTCTGATCACATCATATTTTCCCAGATATGGGTAGCCTGTTGTCTTGAAAACTATATAGCCTAGCATAATAGAGGGCCCTTACAATGACCAAAGACCTTAGTAGTAAAATTACACTGAAAATAGCCTAGGCCTCAAAGGACTAATTTGATATTTTACAGTAGGTACTATTAATTGAAATCCCTAACTTTACAACAGTTCATGAAATGTGGGGTGATGACAGCCACCACTAGGGTTTAATCCCGGGAGACGGGATTCCCGGGAAATCTGATCAAAACTATTTCCCGATTCCCGGGAAATGTTATGACGGGAAACGGGAAATGACAGTAAAAAAAAATTCCAGTGCGCTCCTATTGGAGCGCGCGTCTATTGTTGTCTTACGGTAACGTTGCATTCAGTAGCCTACGCAGCAGTATCTACCGCCTAAGGATGTCTACTGCCAGCTTTGTATGGGAGCATTTTAAAAGACTTGAAAATGAAAACGCAAAGTGCATGTTGTGTGACCGGATTGTCAGGTGTTCTGGGGGGTCGACAAGTGATGTTTAAAAGATAAATATGCCTGTCCTGCCTTAATAAAGAAACATTTGGTTAACTTCGAGTGATTATTCCCGTTTGCAGCCGTTAACAAATCTCAATAGCCACATCATGGATTTCGTTTATCAGAATGGTTTAAGAATCATTCCATGGTTTACTTTAGGAGATTTCGTCAGTTTTTATAATGGAGTTCTGTAATATATTGGTTTTATAAGGGTTGCCTAGACAATACACTTGGCATTTCATAGTGCTGCGGCAGATAGGCCTATCACGCACGCAGCAGAAATGATAATTGCAAACTTTGTCGATGGACATAGACTGTGTTCTTTTGGCCTAATAATGATACAAATAATATAAAAATGTCAGTTTGCGATTTGGGAACGCATATTTGAGTGATGTCATACATTACTTGGGCTAAAAACAACAACTACAAAAAACAGCTATTTCCCGGGATTCCCGGGAAATGTGTCGTCTTTTCCCGGGATTTGATACATCTAATTTTCGGGAAAAATATTAAACCCTAGCCACCACCCCTGCCACTGGCAAGATAGGCCTACAATATCAGTCCCCGCAGACTTAGGTGCTATTTTAGGTCTAAAATGCTTTGTGAATTACTCTTAGTCAAACAAATTAGGAGTCCTAAAATTACGAGTGACACGCCCATTATTTTTAGGAGTTTCTCCTAAATTCCCTAGTTAGGAGCTACTTTTAGCCTTAACATTCTTTGTGAATATGGGCCCAGACTGACCTGCAGAGCAAATTCAATGTTAGTCTGGGTTCATGTGTGAAGATGCACTACACTGTTTTAGAACACAGTTTTATTTGAATGAGCTTTTGCAAATGTGCTTGTCAGTAATAGTCTGCAGGGGTGGGTAATTGGTTAATTCGGCCACACCCACTCTGGGACACTTTAAAGGGGTTTTGGTTTATGGCAGAGATTTGTACATTGATGTGTAATACCCATTTTATAACAGTTTGTTAAATTAAAAACAAGTATCTTTACTGTTTAAAAAATACAAGATTGTGTACACTTATAACATTACAAATCTTTCAGGTGTTTGTGTGCGTGTGTGTGTGTGTGTGTGATTTGGCATGGGAATGGTCTGCGGCACATTGTATCCCTTACATTTATCCATCTCTGCAATATTTTGTCTTTATTTGTGTTGTTATGCAGACTTGCTGAATGCAAACTCTCAGAGAAGTCCTGTGGAATTGTGGCTGCTGTTCTACAGTCACCAAACTCCCTGACAGAGCTGGACCTGAATCATAACGACCTGTGGGATTCTGGAGTTCAGCTTCTCTCTAAGGGACTGTCTAGTCCTAACTGCAAACTGCAGACATTAAGGTTGGTGTTAGACATGTCTTTGTAAAGGATAATTGTTAGAACTAGTGTGGCACATTATGGTTTGGTTGGTGTTTTATACGTGTTTTAAGTCCTGTCCACACCAAGTCCAATTTTTCAGATGAAATTCACACAAAATTAAGCAGGTTAATAAACACAGTTAATTTAATTAGTCTGTACTCACCGAGGACGGAATTTGTTGCAATGAAAAAAAACATTCGAAACTGTCTCATTTGATGTCAAATATCGTATGCGATAGAGGTCCTGACCAATCAAATAATGATTTTGCAGGGTTCCGATGTCATCAATGTCATGGTTTTGAAAGTGGTGTGGCCGCCCGGCCGTGCGAGACAGAATAGTGGGTCAACCAATTGGAACAAAGCAGTCAGACGCAGAGGTTGCAGTGAAACAAACTTAGGAATTTATTTATAATGTGTGGGGAAAGGGGATGGGGAGCAGAGTTCAACCTAAGTCTTCAGTGCTGGACTGAGGCAGTCAGAGGACTCGTGTCAGATTCTGAGACAAAGGAGAGAGAGAGAGACACAGGACAACGTTAGTGGGGAGTTCAGTCCCTGCCACTGACCTTGTCACCCAGCCCTATTGGTTGTCTTGGTGGGTTGTTCACGGTTCTTCAGGCCCTCTTTCCTGTTCCAGCCGTCGTACCTTCCAGCAGCACAATCCCTTCAGCCACGTTCCACTTCAGCTCCGTTCCACTTCAACAAAATCACAACACAACGTTCCACAATGGGCAAACAGGTTACTTTTGAAAGGGGTGGCCGTAAACCCTTACCCTGAGACTGGCTTTGACCTCTGGTCTCCACTCTTCTTAAGCTCAAGCCAGTCTGCCTGAGGTTTGTCCTGTTGAGCTTTAAAAAGGCAGCTAATTGCCTGATTAACCCTCTGCACCTGGCCAGAGGCAGGCACAGACACCTGGGGGGCGGAGCTTCCTAACGCACTGCTCTCAGGTGGTACCGCCAATCCAATACTATGCCTCTCATCTGCCTTTGCTGGCCTGTCTGTAGCCATGTGGGGCACTGATCCCCGACAGAGCCCTCACAGTGGGATGAAAAAGTTACTAAAAAGGCTACAAGCTGTCATAACAGTTCAGTGTAGTAAAGTTAAGTCGTACAGTCACTGAGGTCGATAGTCGCGTATCGTAAAACATGCTAATTACCAACCAATTATTTTGAAAATTCTAAAACAACTATGTTTTTTAACACTTCAAAATAACATTTGATAAATGAACCTTACATTTTTCAGTAACCATAGGTGTGTAGATTTGAACAAAATCTAGTTTGGTTCTTACCGGGACTTTTACTGCCTGAAATATCCGATTTTTTTTACCACGCTCGGAGTTTAGTGCTGGGCTGGTGGGTACCTATTCCCAACACACGGTTAGCCTGAAAATTCATGTCGCAATTCAAAATTCCACTGGAGCTCCAAGCAGATTTGTACACACAGCCTTACAAGACTGATACACTTATGGTGTGGGTGCTTGTGTTTCTTTAGGAATCCGTCTTGGTTTGTATAGAAATTAATATTACAGTAAGTGACACATACACGTAAGAGGTTGGTCATACGGGACGGTTGGTAATACGTGACGTTCCAATATTCTTTTCAGGACGTGGCAGTTGCTTGAGGGAAGTTAACTTTCATGTTAACGTTGAAGTCATTTGGTGGCTGAAGCGGTAACTGCAAGTGCTAAATAGATCAGCGAGAGAGTATTAACACATCCCGGTACAAACATCTTGGGAGCTGTTTACTGTCGATCGGGAAGGACAGAGAAGAGGGAGTGTCTGCCCTAGTGAGACGTAGTTAGCATTAACGTTACAACTTGAGTGGAAACCGTTAGCTTGGAAGAAGCTAACCGCGCGCGTAGCCAACTTTCCCAACTCAACAGCGATTCTCAGGGCAACGGTTGCCTCGCGTCTTGCCTGCCCACCAGTGACCAGTCTCCGCTGCTGGTCCTGCTAAGAGGTGTGTTGTGTTTGTGTGTCGCCTAAAAGGTACTGTAGCCTACGGTTTGTTTTACACATTCTTTTAGCGACCTAGTGGAACAGTCAACGTAGACTAAGCCTAACATGTAGACTAGTTAACACAGAGGATTTTTTCTTGAAAGAAAAGTCGATCTCCATGGACTGAACCTGATGGGCTCAACCGATTGTGTTTTGTGGTTTGACTGCACTGCACTGACCTACAGTATATCATATGTGACGTGTTAAGTATACATCTTCACTCCGGGATTTCATGACGTATCTGGTGTGTACAGGCTTTTAATTATAAAATAACCCCCCCCCCCCTCTCTCTCTCAGACTCAGCAAGTGTGGTGTATCAGCTGAAGGTTATGTTTGTCTGGCTCTGGCTCTGATGATAAACCCCTCCTGTGTGAAAGAGCTGTACGTGAACAACAATCATTCTGGAGGATCAGCACAGAAGCTGTTATCTGCTACACTGGAGGATCCTCACCGCAAAGTTGAAACACTTCAGTATGTAATCTAGAGAACCAGAAACATCAAGTTGTAGTCTGGATTTATTTGTTTATTTAAATTGTATGTGTTTGTTTATTTATTTATATACATACATACATACATACATACATACTTACCAGGGTAGGAATTTCACGGCGGCCACAACGGCCATGGCCGTCGATGCCCCTTGCGTTTGCCGTGAGGCCCCTTTGAAAATCAGAGGTTTACAGGCCACAGTGGCCTTGGTGCCCCCTTCTTTCAATATTTTGCTTTGCGTCAGACTAATAGCTATTTTTATTTAGCCTATAGCCTGTCAAAATAATCTTAGCATTCACAGCGCAAATTAATTTTGTATTTTTACGCAGTGGAGTGACAGTGCACGGCAAGAAAGAAAGTGCGTCCAAAATCACCCATTCTTCTCAGTTGAACTGCTCCCGAAGTAGCCTACTCATCACACAGACATCAGAAGTATCACATCACATGAAAGAGCTTTTTTTCAGCTTTTAAACGATGTGAGCTGCTAATTGCTGTGGTGAACGGTTTGCGAGGAAAGTAAATATTATAAGGGTAAGGCTATTTGCACCCCTGGTACAATTAGCAGCGTATGCTATTCATACCCTGGTGCAATTAGAAGTGAATTATATTCATACCCCGGTGCACACAGCAATGTGTCCTATTAGTACCCCGTCTGGTACAAATATCAATGTATGCTATTCGTACCCCGGTGCACACAGCAATGTGTTGTTCTATTAATACCCCGTCTGGTACAGATATGTATGCTATGTGTACCAGTGTATTTATTCTGGCATATTGATCACACAATGTAATAACTAGATGTACCGTTCAAAATATGACCGCCCCCCAGTCCAGCACATTTTTTCCACAAAAATAAGTCACGCTTGTCAAATTGTGTTCATTTCCTACTTTGTTCCTTTTTTGTGTGTTTGTAATTGAGTGTGTGCAGAGTGTGTGGTTGTTTTTGTGTATATGTGTTTTGTGTGTGTTTTTGTGTGTGTGTGTGTGGGTGCATGTGTGTGAGGGTGTGTGTGTGTGTATGTATGTGTGTTTTTGTGTGCGTGTTGTGTGTGTCGTGTGTGTCCATGTACTGTATGTGTGTGTGTGTGTTTATGTGTCTTTGTGTATGTGTGTTTTAATGTGTCTGCGTGTGTGTGTGTGTGCGTGTGTGTGTGTCTTTATGTATGTGTAGATAAATATGGCAAATCAGGGAACCACCTACTCTTTGCGATAAGTGCCATGCGATCTTTAACAACCATGGTGAGTCAGGACCTCAATTTAACATTCATGCAAAGGAAAACATCTCCTGCAGTACAGTGTCCCTGTCACTGCAATAGGGCATTGGGATTGATATTTGTTTGGTGGCTTTTGGCCACAGGGAAGTGTGCCACCTACTGGCCAGCCACCAACACCACTTCTAGCAAGGAGGTTTCTTATCCAAGTACTAACTAAGCCTGCTTAGCTTCAGTAATTCGGCAAAGTCAGGGTATCTGCTGGTCTGGCTGCTGGCTAAAAACAAAAGGTGAAAGGCATATATGATTCTAACCGTCTCACTGAATTGCATTATGCACACTCAATTCTGGTATCGGCTAGACAACAAGTACCAAAACATGATTAGTTCATAGATTTCACATGTAAAATACATTTTATACAACCCCACCCCCATCTTGCCTGTTCATAATTCTGAGAAATTCTTGAATTGTGTGCATGTACATGTTTGTGTGTGTGTGTATGTGTGTGTGTGTGTGCGCGTGCATGTCCTTGTGGGTGTGCATGTGCATGCATGCATACATATGTCTACTGTGTGTGTATGTGTTATACGTATGTTTACTGTGAATGTATGTGATCACTTGATTGCGTTGATTTATCGGGGCACATTGTATCCCTTACATTTATCCATCTCTGCAATATTTTGTCTTTATTTGTGTTGTTATGCAGACTTGCTGAATGCAAACTCTCAGAGAAGTCCTGTGGAATTGTGGCTGCTGTTCTACAGTCACCAAACTCCCTGACAGAGCTGGACCTAAGTCACAATGACCTGGGGGATTCTGGAGTTCAGCTTCTCTCTAAGGGACTGTCTAGTCCTAACTGCAAACTGCAGACATTAAGGTTGGTGTTAGACATGTCTTTGTAAAGGATTATTATTAGGACTAGTGTGGTTTGGTTTGGACATTATTTTGGACATTATGGTTTGGTTGCTGTTTTATATGTGTCTTAAGGCCTGTCCACACCAAGTCCAATTTTTCGGATGAAATTCACACAAAACAATTAAGCAGGTTAATAAACACAGTTATTCTAATTAGTCTGTACTCACTGAGGACGAAATGAAAAAATAAAAAAACAATAATAAAAAAAAAACATTTGAAACTGTCTCTTTTGATGTGAAATTTCGTATGCAATAGAGTTCCTGACCAATTAAATAATGGCTTTTTATAGGGTTCCGATGTCATAAGTAGAACGACAAGCAGAAAAAGGCTGACACAATGTATGATATTGTATATGAGATATGTCTCATTAGGCCTATATGCCAAAGTCACAAAGAATTTACGTTACATCAGACTTTCCCAGGTGTTCAAGAGAGAGAACTCCACCACAGACAGCTTTCCCCACCTAACCATCATTTCACACAAGGACGTCGTTAGACCTATTTTGGGGGGGCTGAAGCCACCCTAAGATGATCAAAAGCCCCCTAAAAATATATAGTAATAATATATGCGTCCGAATTCACATCCATTATTCTCTGCTGAATAGCTCACGGAGTACTTATCTCACATAAATCAAGATGTCCAACAAAAGAGTGGAAGCGGAGCTTTCCAATAATATTAGCAGCTATGTGCTGTAATAAATGGTTTGCGTGAAAATTAACGTTGGGCATATATGACATTTCATCATATTTGCATTCACAGCACACAGCGCTTCGTCCATCTCCACCCATTACTGTCGGTGGTATACAGTATCTCACAAACTCAACGCATGGTAAATCATATAGGCTATAAGGATAAACAGTAGACCTTATCGAACACGACAATATGAAACATTCTTTTGTACAGTAGCCGTTCCCGTTCCTGAGTTTTGAAATTGCAGCAACTTTCTACATGGTATCCAACTTTGAGCTGAAATTCTAATGTAGCCTAATAGCAGCCCAAAATAAAGAACCTGCTTTCCATATCAAAGAATCAAAAGTTGATCATGGCATGCACAGAGGCAAAGTGTAAAACACTGGTCTTAACGGGTTGGCCTGTAGCAAGTATTTATATTCATTTTCATCAATGATTGAGTCAGACACAGCTCTCTTGAGTATAGACTTTATCTCCTCACTAAACTTCATTGTGGGATCACTGTGTAAGCGAGCATAAAAGTTAACGTCACCAAGTTGTCTTTCTATTTCTTGTACATAAGCAACCCTGTCCTGAATGACAATTGAACCCCCCTTGTCTGCGGATTTAATCACAATGTCATCATAGCCTATTGTCTTGAAAATTATATAGCCTAGCATAATAGAGGGCCCTTACAATGATCAAAGACCTTAGTAGTAAAATTACACTGAAAATACTAAGGAAGGACTTAGTATACTGAAAGGACTAATTTTATATTTTACAGTGGGTACCAGGCCCGGAGTGGGTAATCGGGAGAATCGGGAGAATTTCCGGTGGGCCGCTTAACTTTTGGGCCGGTCAAAGGAAAAATATTGACATTTGCCACGTTAATCTATCTTCTCTTAAAGTTGGCTACACACGTTCGCATTCTATGCCTAACACCACAGCCTCTGCATGGGTTGTTCTCCCCTCCCAAGAAGAGTTAATTGGTTGGGTCCATATAGCCCGTCTTTTCTAAAAAGTTTAGATACCAGCCGGGCCGGCCCTACCGTAGTGATAAGCGTCAGGGAGAATGGATGGTAGAAAGATGCCTTGAGGGACTGAAAAGGCCAGGTAAAAAAGACGTATTGGAGGAAAATGCTGCCAAATGTGCCAAGCTTCCAGATTTTTTTTGAAGAAGACAAACATAAGTGGCAACTGGTAAAGAGAGATAGCCATGATTATAGCGGCGTAATTATTGGGATAATGGGCTATGGACGTTGTAGCATTGGCAACCTATTCACAAGCAACATATTAAATTAATTAGGATATTAGCCTTTTTGTATCATCCAATATGGCGATTCATAGACTTTGCAAATAGCATGCATATATTGATTACAAAACTCAAGCTTGATCTGTATGCAGTAGTCTAGGCCTAAAAACAAAAGTAGCCTCTGAGCAGCAGATCAGCCAGTCCCCCGCTGAAAATGATCAGCCCGAAATTAGCTATGACTACAGGGACAAGTAGAAAGGATAATAGTTAACCATATGAATTAAAGTTATTTTATGTAAGAAAGAAGTATGTGACCGCAGTAGCTACGTGATCAACCTATATGCCTTGTTTGCTCAGAAGTGGGTGTAGTAAAGGAGTAAATCACCAAACAACAACATGATAGCTGACCCATGCAAAAAAAAAACATATAAACAATAGTTCAATATGCCTCTTAGTGGAATTGTGGGATACATTTCAAATGCTTTATTTCTTCCTTCCTGTTTTTGTTATCAACCTTATCAACCTATCCTTGTGGAATAGTGGAATATTGGTAGCCTACTAATAAAAACTACAGGATAGTAAGAGCTGAAATGTTGCTTTATTTATCTAATTTCCACCACCACTAAAAAAGTGGGCCGGTCTTGGGCGTGAAACTCCCGGGCTGAAAAGTGGCCCCACTCCGGCCCTGGTGGGTACTATTAATTGAAATCCCTAATCCCTAACTTCACAACAGTTCATGAAATGTGGGGTGATGACAGCAACCCCCCTGCCACTGGCAAGACAGGCGTACAATATCAGTCCCCGCACACTGTTGTTATAATTAGCAATATAATCAGCATGGTGACATGGTGTCCCTGTTATTATAAATTAATTGAAGCCCTTTTAAGGTGTGATGATTTTTTCGGCGGGCTCTATAGAATGGAATCTCACTGCAACATTGAACAGAGAACTTCTCGATGCACATGATGTGCATGAAAAGAAAAATTATGTTTATTCACAGAAATGGAATGTGCATCATGTTAGTTTAGAATAGGCTATTTAGGTATTTGAACCCAGGATGCAGTGCAGCCTGCCATAGTTTTATAGGCTATGCTGATGTAACCTGCGTTGTTGAACCTGCACGATTCAGCCCTGCACACGCCCGGACTCGAACCCACAAATAGCATCACCTCGGATCGGGAGGTGAGCGCGCTAACAATTGAGCCAATAGCCCAGGCTACTGGCTCGCATGCCAGCAGCACTCTTGAGGCGTTGGGGAGTGAGGTTTACCAACGTTCCACAAGCACAGCTAAGCTAGCGGGCATCCGTTACACTGACAAGTGCTGCAGATCAGTCTCTGATAGCCTAGAATCTAGACGCACCCTAGCGGCGGCAAATTAATTTGCTCACCCTGTACGTCTAGTATCAAACCATAGGGATTTCTATTGGCTGACACCGTGGACGTCATCCAATCACAGCGCTCTATTTTGTTAGAGAGTATTAAGGCGGCTTAACAGGATAACGACAGTCCTGCGACGGTGAACAACAAGGAAGGTGGCTATGGCGAACGAAGAGCGGTTGTTTGAATCAGCGTTGGCGTCAACTTTGGAGGAGTTGGACTTGTGCTTTTCTTTGAAAGTTGAGCAACACAATGCATTTAAGTCATTCCTTTCGAAGAAGGATGTATTTGCCGTTTTGCCGACCAGATACGGATATGGTCGTAGCGCTGGCCTATTGCATGCCTAGGCAGTTTGAAAGACAATTCTCTGCCCGCCCCTTGGATTAAGCGAGGTGAATGGTTCGATTCCAGACTATACATTTCAATGGTATAGGATGGCCCGCCAGGCTAAGTCTCTGAGGCTATGCCCTCTGCTTCTTAGCAGACTTTTAACATAGCCTGTGCATGTGTTATGTATCTGGAGTTGATTTATGTTTTATGTAATGGGATAAATATTATTTATGTATGGATTTCTATGCAACGTCACAAAAACATGCGTGCGCAACAATGCTCTCCATGAAAAGAATAAAATGAGTTTTTGTGCTGAAAACTGCACCAATTCGAAATCACGATGGTTAGATTGTTCAATATCGGAATGCATGCCAAAAATGACAAAATACGATGTTATATTAATAATGCAAATGAACGGCAAACTCTGAAATATAGTCTGAGATGAGATGTTATTATCATTGAGACAACAGGGGTATACAAAAAAATCTGATTGTAGCTTACAGCAGCCGACTATTAAGTGTATAACGTTGTGGACGGCCACCAAGCGTCTGCCCCACGGCTGCGCGCGCATCTAGTTTTGTTGGTAAACGGGCACTCGCGCGCATCTAGTTTTGTTGGGTGACGTCGCACTCGCAGTCGCTGCCTAGCAACCGGGACAGTTGGAAAACAGAGAAGATATGAAGCTACACGGTTTTGACAGTGGGATGAAAAAGTTACTAAAAAGGCTACAAGCTGTCATAACAGTTCAGTCTACTGTAGTAAAGTTAGGTCGTACAGTCACTGAGGTCGATAGTCACGTATTATTTTCAGTATGAGTCTGTTGAGTCGACATTGCGGAGGTAAGCAGTTAGTAGCTGGATGTGGCAGTTGTTTGAGGGAAGACGTTAACGTTAGTCATTTGACTGAAGCGGTAAGTGCTGGTGCTAACTAGATCAGCAAGAGAGTATTAACACATTCCGGTACAAATGTCTTGGGAGCTGTTTACTGTCGATCGGGAAGGACAGAGAAGAGGGAGTATCTGCCATACGTTAGTGAGACTAAGTTAACTTAACGTTAACGTTACAACTTGGTGGACGTTGGAAAAGCCTCGAGTGGAAACCGTTAGCCTGGAAGCTCATCGCACGCGCAGCCAACTTTCCCAACTCAACAGCGATTATCAGGGTAACGGTCGCCTCGCATCTTCCCTGCCCACCAGTGACCAGTCTCCGTTGCTGGTCCTGCTAAGAGGTGTGTTGTGTTTGTGTGTCGCCTCAAATGTACTGTAGCCTACGGTTTGTTTTACACATTCTTTTAGCGACCTAGTGGAACAGTCAACGTAGACTAAACCTAACACGTAGACTAGTTAACAAGGAGTATTTTTCTTGAAAGACACTCGTTTGAACGGCCATCACGATCGGAAAGTCTGTCGGTCTCCATTAACTGAACTAGAATCTAGAAACTAGATTAGAACTACTAATACATTGATGGACTTTTGTCACAGCAAAGGGTGCAGGGCTGTACGTTAACTTTTTTTGCAAGTAGCACTGGTGCTACAGAGGTTAAAAGTTTTGTAGCACCAGCCACAAATTCTGTAGCATCGATATAAAATCTCTGGAAACAATCAGTTCATCACAGTTCATCAATTGTGGTTGGGATCTAGGCCTACTGCAACTGGATTGATAAAAGGTCATGTAGTTGTAAACATCTCACCTGGCTACACTGTGTTTGAGATGAACAAAAGCTATCAGCATGATATGTTATTTGGTTGTTGTGTTTTTGTAAAAACAAAAAAACAATCCATGACAGTTCCATGCAGTTAGACTTTTCAATGGGTATCAGGAAGACAGGTCATGCCATTGATTTTTTGTTAATTTTTCTTATTCATGCATTGGAAGTCAGTTCATTTATTTTTGAATAAGTAGAAGATATGCTGAAGATTTTATTCCACTAAGATTTAATTCAAGTTTAGTTCAAGTTTTTAGATTAGTGTAACCCTATATTCAACCTTATTGTCATTGCACGAGTGAAATACCGTAATTACATCTAACCAGTGGTGCAAATGAGTAGGCTAACTGACATGTCAAAAGCATCCCTCGTTTTAAACTGAACTAAAAATGCAAAGCAACAAGGCGATTGCCACAAACTTCTACCTCTGCTTGCCTAATCTAATCACCTCAGCCCGGCCCGGTCGGAAGATACTTTCGCTTTAGGCTAAACATAGCTATCAGTTGTTTGATTCGCGAGGATAATTTGCAAGGTGTTGTTTGATTTGGAGTTGGATTGTTTGGATACTATGTCTACAAACAAGTAGACATCGTTTTTAATCGCGTAGACGGCAACTAAGTTGAAATCAAAGTAGCCTACATCGATTCCCCTCTCACAGAAGTAGTCTATACATACGCACTGCAAACAAACAAACAATCGTTTCACCGGGAGCCTACACCGGGCGCGTAACGAAGAGCTCCGTTCGCGACGCGCAAAAACAGAAGACGGGTCTATTTTTTTTTTTTACGTAGCCTACGCGCCGCTATCACATCTGGTGTAGCCAGTTGCACTGGTCACAGTAGAAGGTAATTGCTGTACCCTCCCTGTCAGTCTCACACGCATGCATTGTATTGCAATAAGCAAAACTGTATACTGTAGCACCAGTGCTACGTTGGTAAATCATCCATCGCACAAACTAATTTTTTTGTAGCATGTGCGACATATATGTCGCACTGTACAGCCCTGGGGTGTGTGTGTGGATGGGATGGATGAGTGAACTAAGGCATAAAAAATTTTTTTCTTGGGTTCCGGTTTCCGACCGACCCTGTCAATTTATGTGCGACCCAAATTTATTTTATGAGCTTGGGGAAGAAATAACACTAAATAGTCTAGGCTACATTAAATAAATCCACAAATAAAAGGCGAACTATAATTCCATTAATTACCCCTTGCGTTATGTATAGGGATGAGCGTATTCTCTCTGTTACAAAGTAGCCTATGCACAGCTGTTCACGAAGACGATTGTTTTCGTCACTTAGGCTACCAAGGCACTCGCAATTTTGTCCAAACACCGCAACTTTTTCGCAAATTTGACCAATCATCGTAGTTTCACCGTGAAATGTCACCTACCGCAACAGTCCCTCGCGCAGAATATTGAGCCAGATGGCACACTTACTTCTGCACCTTCTGCATATGACACCAAAGACTGCCCTAAGTGTTCGTTCCTCTGCAGTTTTGATGACAATAAATAGAAGGCTAACGTTAATGATCTGCTTACTTGCATCTCTCAACCTGGTGTTGCTAACCTACCTAGGCTATGAAAGTAAGTTAATTAAGGCCTACTTGGTTTACTGACATTTGTAGGCTATGCAACCCATTGGCAAACGTTTACCTGGATATGTCCTTTTAGCTTATGTCATGTTTATGTCAAGCTTATGTTTGCTAGCTTGTGGGCTTAGTTTGAGCAGTGCTACCAAAATCATAGAAATTAATAATGAAATTGCAAGACATTTACCTCTTCTATGATCCAAGAATGATTTCATTCGAGTTGTTTTTTTTAACATTTATTTTAACTAATGACATAGAAGACATTCCCAATTGCATCCACATAATGCACTATGCAAAAAGTGATTTACACTCGTAGCCGAACACAGTGAGATGCAAGCCTTCCAATCCACTCAGAAATGTAATTAGGCTACTCTCACGTCCTTAAAGGGGCAGGCAGTCAATTAGACGTACACCACAGTGTAGTCAAATAGTTTGAATCAATATGAAAGTACTAGATACTTACTTGGCTATCAGTAATTATGCAGGCCACAGACTATGAATTCTTAAAAAGATATGAACTTAATATGAATTACAAAATATATGAATGTATTGAAACATATGACATGATGCCATCTCTTTAGGTGACTGTCTTTTTTGGACAGTTCTACTATACTGCTTTGTGAATTACCTCAGTCAAAGCATTTTCACAAATAAAGTAGGCCTACTTTGATTTTCTGTAATCCTTACTGTTTACCTTTGATTATCCTTTTTAATAAGCATCAAGATTATCAGTGTGATTTTGGTCTTACTAGCCTTAATTGCCCTAAATTTATACTATTTTTGCAATTTTCACTTCCTACCGCAATTTCTCCACAAGAAACAGCTAAAATCATCGCAACTTCCATCCAGGCATTTTAGGTTGCAACAGTCTCAAAAAACCTCGTGAAGGGAGGGATTGATTTTCTACCTATCCCTTACTGACACTGGGAAAAAAAAAAAAAAAAAATTCCCTACCGACCCATGGCCTCAACTGACAACCAACAGGAACCAAACATTTTTTTTTTTATGCCTAACCTAATGGGCTCAACCGATTGTGTCTTGAAATCTTCACTCCGGGGTTTCATGACGTATCTGGTGTGTACAGGCTTTTAATTATAAAATAATCCCCCCCCCCCCCCCTCTCTCTCGTTCTCTCTCTCTCAGACTTAGCAAGTGTGGTGTATCAGATGAAGGTTATGTCTGTCTGGCTCTGGCTCTGATGATAAACCCCTCCTGTGTGAAAGAGCTGTACGTGAACAACAATCATTCTGGAGGATCAGCACAGAAGCTGTTATCTGCTACACTGGAGGATCCTCACCGCAAAGTTGAAACACTTCAGTATGTAATCTAGAGAACCAGAAACATCAAGATGTAGTCTGGATTTATTTATTTATGTATGTGTTTATTTATTTATACATACTTACATTTACATAAGTGAGGATACATGGAATTGCATCCCTACTGTGTAATCTCCACACAGAACAGAACATCTGATTTACAGACTTTAGCAAAAAACTTTATTCAAAAAACTTTTGAATAACAAAATACATTTCCTACTGTAGTGTCTCCATACAGAACAACAGTACATTTGATTGGCAGATACCATAATCAAGGAAAAGCAGGAAACCCAGGAGTAAATGTGCTTCTAATGTAATTCTAGTGTTGAATAACAAGTAGGCTACAGTATGTGTCCTGTTACTGTTACTGCAGAAGGACTCTAGTCCTCACTACAGGCAACAAATGAATCATGAATCAATCAATAATCAGCAAATCTACATGCAGCATCAACTGTTTACACTGGTACCATTTTCTGTGCATTTCACTAAATTTAGTCGATTTGATTCAAAGTAACCTTGCATAGTGATATGTTGAGTTCTGTCATAATTTTGTCAAATGTTGTTGCAGATTTGCTGACTGTAAACTCACAGATAAGTCCTGTGAGATTGTTGCTTCAGTTCTACAATCACCAAACTCCCTGCTACAGCTGGACTTGAGTGACAATGATCTGGGGGATTCTGGAGTTCAGATTCTCTCAAAAGGATTGTCCAGTTTTAACTGCAAAATACACACATTAAGGTGGGTATACATTTTATTATCATCTTAGATTTCCTGATTAGGGAGAAAAAACATGACAATATAACATCAATTGGTCAGCACTAAAAAGTAGCATTGAACATGCTGAACCTTATTGCTTATGCTTAGAGTTTCAAAATCTGTTTCTGGATTGGTCTAGTCCGTGACACCTTATGTTACAATAACGTAATATGGCACGAGTCAGAGTGGCATCGGTAGCAGATATCACCATGGCTGTTATTTGCAATCAGGCACGAGGCCAGAGGCCAAGTACAGTGTGTTTTACATGGTGCCTGAACATGTATTTAGAGCATTGGAGCAGTTCTGTAGTGTATTGATATTTTCTATAATTTGTATTACTATAAATAATAATGCCTATTCTTAAAGTCCACTGCCCAACAATGTCATTTAGGTACTGAAAAGGTATAGTGCTGATAGGAAGTTTTTTCAGTTAAATTTTGACAACTGTAAAAACAAATGTGTCTAAGGAGGAGTGTGTACTAATTCAATAAATATCTCCTCCACACTTCACATCACAGTCATCATATTCAATTTACTAGTCTCTCTCTCTCTCTCTCTCTCTCTCTCTCTCTCTCTCTCTCAGGCTCTCTGATTGTCTCATCTCAGAGAAGGGTTGTGGTTTTCTTGCTTCAGCTCTGTCTTCAAACCCCTCCCATTTAAAACTGCTTGATCTCAGCTACAATTATCCTGGAGAATCAGGACTGAAGCTGTTATCTGCTAGACTGGAGGATCCTGTCTGTAAACTGGAGATACTGAAGTATGTTCAGAAAGAACCCCCCATTGTTACACATTTAAACATTCAGCACATTTTCATGCCAGGAATAAACCGTTTTGAATCAGTCTATTGCCCAAATTCCGTTTATGTCAATATTCTGTTTAACCTGTTTACAAGCAAGTAGAATGTCACATTTGGAGCATATTGCTGTTTACATAGCAATCGACATTATTCCAAATAAGTCAGTGACGCATCCTAATAGGCTCCCAACATCCTGACGTAAATCTCCACTGGTGGAATTCCCTCTTTTGGCTGCATAATACAACGGCTTCAGGGTCTTCCACCTGTATTTCACTTGTTCAAGCGTACGTTGATAGCCATCCTCATCAAGTTT
>NW_027468564.1:9247504-9330004 GCF_046254945.1 Alosa pseudoharengus | reverse complement strand
ATTGACCACCACGATCATCTCTCTATTCAGTGCAACACTATACCAGATTAGTGTATTGCAGTAGTATAATAACTAGGGCTGTCAAAATAACACATTAACTTTGATTAATTAATTACAGAAATATTAAGGCATTAAAGAAAATAAAGCTGCTTAATCACATTTCGTGGTGACATTTGACACAGTGCAGTGTGGCTATAGTGACTGAAGGACGCAGACGAGAAAGCTGCTTTGAATTAAACGTTTAGCCTACGTTGTTAAGAAGAACGTCCATACTAATCCTGTTGACAGGAGCATCAATCTACTATTTCTGCAGTAAGGAATTTCCGTTGCCTATAATGGGAGTTCGTCAAGTCTGAAATATCACAAGAGCGTGTTTAATAGGTCGCCTGGCTCTGGTATCACCTCAATGCAAAGCAATCAGGAGGTAGGCCTACAAGTTAGCACACCTCTTGGTGATAATAATGCTGGCCGCCATCCTTGCTAACGTAGTGTATTGTTAAAGTTACTTTGCTAACGTATTGTTTGCTTAGCCTATAGGCCTACAATACGACTGACAAACTTACTAACTAACCGACAAACTCCCTTATTAAATTGACTACATTTGCTGCACACTTGAAACAAAATGTCTTCAAAAGTATGATGAAGGTGGTTACATTTATTTCCATCCACTTGTAGGCTATGCTGCTTTTTTTTGTCTCGTTTTCTTATCCTGGACTGCCACCTACTGGATAGAAAAGGTAACAACCTAATTATTACGTGAACAAAAATCTAGATAGATAGATAGATAGATAGATACTTTATTGATCCTCAAGGGGAAATTCAAGGATTTCTACAACATCTACAACGTGTTTGAATGGTCAAAAAAAGGATAAATCATGGGGGGTATACCACACATTACCTTGGTGTTAGGGTAGCTTACTCTGCACATGCCATTGACAGTGACTAGTAACTTCAGTCATTTGCATCATACTAAAAATCTGACACCAGGAACTACGCTGATGTCTGAGCCAGAGGGGGAAATTAATAAAACAGAGACGTTGAACTTTAAAGTCTATAATGTTGTTGTATAATGTTGGTTTGGCTCTTCATTGATTCACTCATCTGCCAAAATGGATTTTAAGATAATTATGTTCATAGCAAAGATGGATACATGCGATTAATTTAGATTAATTAACCACAGAGTTTGTGGAAGTGGAAGGGAGTTCCAGAGTTTGGGGCCAGCCACGCTAAAAGCCCTGTCACCCATGGAACGGAGATGTGCAGTGGGGGTGGATAGGAGGTGGGCATCAGTGGAGCGTAAGGTGCGGGTAGGTTGGGGTGGGCATCAGTGGAGCGTAAGGTGCGGGTAGGTTGGTAAGGGGTCAGGAGGCTTGAAAGATGAGAAGGTGCAAGATTATGTTATATATATATATATAAGTTATATAGAATGTCTATTTATACTCGACATATATACTCTATTTATCTCTGTAGACATGTCATCTGGAAACCTGTATTTATCCAACTATACACTGTACATTATTAATCTCTATTGTCTACACAGCCATACTCTACCTGCACTTGGTACTTAATGCTTCTTTGCACTTCTGGTTGGATGTCAACTGCATTTCATTGGCTCTGTACCTGTACTCTGCTAAATGACAATAAAGTTGAATCTAATCTGATCAAATCTAATAACTGATATTGTTTGAGCTTTTTCAGTACAGATGGCCTGGGTTCTCTTAACGCTACTTACCAAGTCCCTTTTACCGCCTTCCTCTGGGCCCAGAGCTGCAAACACAAAGACAGTTCACAGAAGGAGATCAAACACAGTTCTGATGGGGAACAGTGCTACCTCATGCAGCAACAGTGTTGGGAGGGTTACTTTCAAAACGTATTCCGTTACTGAATACAGAATACATGCCCAAAAATGTAATCTGTAACTTATTCAGTTACGTTACTCAATCTGAGTAACGTATTCTGAATACTTAGATTACTTCCGCATTGAATTGCATTTTAAGTGTAGGAATGCGGCCATCAAATCCTGCCTACTAAACAGGCCTATTCTGGTGTGTTCTTCTGTTCCAAATGGCTGAAGTGTTAGGCCCACATAGGAGAATGTAAAGTCAACTAAGCTACTTGATACAACTTTAAAATAGCAAGGTGACCACTGAAACTACTGTACAGCAGGCGACTAGGCTAATTAAAACAAACTAAATAAATAGGCTACTTTAAGGGCGTAGCCAGAAAATATATTAGTGCCTGTGAGATTTTTCGGTGGCATCAACCCAGTACAAGTGAGGGGCGCATATGTAAGGTGGAACGCAAATGACCTGTAAATGTAAACACTATCTAGGCTACTGTATATCATTGCTCTCAAAATTAACGTGATTGTGTAATGACAATCAAAAACCGCACGTTAAAATATGCTAGCCTACTCGCAAGAATAATTCTTCAGAGGCTGCACCATATAATTCATTTTAAAACGTAAATGTAGATCTAATCAGAAAAAAATAATAATCCATAAAGCTATTTTAAGTTAGAATAAAAAACTTAAAATGCAGTAATTATTTTAGAGATTGGTTTAATTGTAGGTCTAAATCAACACGTGAACTAGGCTCTGTTTATTGATTAGCAAACTGTGTAACCGATTGGCCGAAGTAGCCTGAGCTATTAATACTTGGGAAAATATCCTTTGAACAGACATCAGGAACCGCGATCAGTGAGGAACAGGAGTTACCTCCACTTACTTTACTCCTAATTTGCTGTGCAAACAGTCATTTCAGGATCTCCGATGACGCGTCCATAATGCGCGCTGGCTGCGTTTTGAGGCTAGTGCAAGACGGCGGGGCTTGGATTTAAACATGGAAATCATAGATTGCTTTCAGGAGCTTCTGGGAAATGGAGTTGCCTTAAATTATTTAGAGAGTGAATAAACTTATGAAACAGAGAAGTATCGTCATGTAATCCATTGATTTCAACAATGTAACTGTATTCTAAATACCAACTATTTCACTTGTAACTGTATCGGAATACAGTTACTCATAATTTGTATTCTGAATACGTAACGCCGGTACATGTATTCCGTTACTCCCCAACACTGTGCAGCAACCAGGGTAAGATACACCCAACAACTGTTCCGTATGACTATTGCCATTCCTTGTGTAAGAACACTGCAATTCTACCACCAATGGAGTATAGCGTTAGTTCAGGCAGGCCACAGTTCACGCTTGCTAGACTACTCCGTACCTCCTCCATGTTATTTCCTCTTCTGGGCGTAACAGTAAGATACACCCAACATCAGTTCCGTATAACTATTGCCATTCCTTGTGTGAGAACACTACAATTCTACCACCAATGTTCATTACAATCTCTGCAGAACTGTGAAAGCTTTGAGGTTGTTTAGTGTTGACGATGCCTGCTCTGTTCTGTACCCCACCTCCACCCCATCTCCTCCTCACACATCTGCCTTATCAATGTCTAGTTGCTGTCATTGATGTGTAACCCACCTTAAAGTTTGGTTACTAAGACCGTAACTTTAGCTTTAGAATAGTTTGATTACAATAAATATTTTAATATATAAATATGAATAAATAGAATAAATATGAAGAAGTAGCAAGAACAAGAAGCTGAGTTTACATGATGATATGTATTTCTTTTTCATTCTCTTTTTGGTCTGCTTGAAAGTGCAGGTATTCTAAAATACTTTTATTGTGGTATAGTCATCTCCTAGGTGACGGGTTTGTTTTTCACTCTCGAGACTCCACTTGAATGAAATTGATTAGACGTTACTGATAATCCTCTTAAGAAAATTAATACTAACTTTATCTAACTCTAATCTTTTTCTAAATCTATTGATCGTATTGAATCATCTTACCTTTCCTTATACCTATTTTTCTACTGATTGTTGAAGACCTGTGTTGTTTGAATCTCGAACTCCGATTGGTTTTTTATGTATACTGGAACACTGGATGGCGAGTCAGTCCCCTTGGATCGATTGAACTGTTCTACCCTTTCATACTGGATAACCAACCCCTTGAACTGCCCTTTCATACTGGATAACCAACCCCTTGGATCTGTTTCCTGGATACAGATAAGCCTTCACACATACACTGACATTGTACACTCACACCACCTTACCCGGGTATTTCTTTTCTTTTGGACATTTGAGTTTTTTTACTATTGATTTGATACTTTTGAATTCTTGAATTCTCTGAATACTCTTGAATTTTTAAGAGCTCTGTTATTATTTTATAGGGTCTTGTATTTATTTACTATTTGTTTTCTATTTACTAATATTTCCTCTTCTTTTCTCATAGAGAAAAGATATTCTTGCATTTAATAAACCTGCATTATTTATTTATAACATTTTACATACTGGTGTCCTTGTCAATTTACTCCCCCCTTAATGCCGAACCTAGAACTGGCCTAAACTTAACAGTAACCCATAGAAGCACCTCCTTTTACTTTAGAGTACAATTTTTATTAAGTAGAGTAGAGGGGTGCTACATAAAACTTGGCGAGCCAGAGCCAGGAGGGGGGCAGTGTTGACAATTTTGTAATTAGTATTTATAGTGTATATATATTTTATCTTTGCATTTATATATTTTCTATTGAAACTCAGATTTTACATTGAAACTGTATGTTTGAAATGGATGTGGTTATACAAAAGAATGTTAAAGTGCCTAACTCAGTGTTAGTCAGTGGTTTAAGTGACAGTGATGCGGATGGGGAAATTTTTAGGTTCTTAGAGGAACATGGGCCTTTCTCACGGGTGATACACGTAAGTAGCTCTGATCCAGAATTAGAAAATACAGTTATTGTTGAGTTTGAGTCAGGGCTCACGATAGAAAAGCTTGGTCAGTTACCGCACTATAGGTCGTCCCCAGATCATCCCCACACAGTTCACTGCATTAAGCAGCTTTCTAGTGTCTACTCAAAATATGTAGGCAGTAACCTAACACAGACATACTTAGACTCACTTAGAGACATAGCTAAACTGAGCGGCCTGGACTTGCAGTCTTTACTGAGTGAAGAGCTCACTCGCATCCAAGGTTCTGTGAGAACTGAAGAATGCACTTCGTCCCCTTCCAATCCCATTGATACCTCAGGCTTCTCTACAATGCAGAGCCCACCAGCGACCTCTCATTATCGAGCAGCTCCTCCTAACCGCACCAGTTCAGCTACACCATCTGTCACGGCAGCTGACGTACTTGGTGGCCCTCATCCCTCAGTTTTGCTTCATTCTGACGTTCCCCTGCGCAGCAAAGGGCCAGCGTATGTGCCTGTGAGTCAGCTTACTACACCTGAAGTGCAAAGGGTTGTAGTGGAACACATTGTGCGGGGCAATGACACTTCTTCTCACAGCAGCACAAAGCTCAGATTCTTTTCCGGCAGACTGCCTACACCTCACCATGAGGTAGACTATGAAACGTGGCATAGTCACATCGACTTTCTCCTTTCTGACCCAAGTTTGGCTACACGGCATGTGACCAGAAAGATTGTGGAGAGCTTGTTACCTCCTGCTGCAAACCTTGTAAAGCACTTAGGGCCTCACGCTGATGTCAAGGCCTATCTGCACATCCTTGATTCCGCTTATGGCACTGTGGAAGATGGCGATGAGCTTTTTGCTAAGTTTCTTAGCACCCACCAGGATGCTGGCGAGAAGCCCTCTGCTTACCTGAGCCGACTGCAAGCAGCCCTTAACCAGGTTGTGAAGAGAGAAGGCATTGTAGCAAATGACTTTGACCGGCAGCTGTTGAAACAGTTCTGTAGGGGCTGCTGGAACAACACTCTTATCACCAGTCTTCAGCTTGAGCATAAGAAAAGTGCTCCACCTCCTTTCTCTGACCTGTTGCTGCTTCTGCGGACTGAAGAGGATAAGCAGGCTGCCAAATCCAATCGGATGTCACAGCATTTGGCCCTCTCCAGAACCAAAGTTCAGTCTAAACACCACCATGTGTGCGACTATAGTGCCGAGTAGCCTGACATGGACTCTGTGTTCACCGACACCCTCACTGCTGGTGAAAAAAGGATGCAGAAGGAGATTGCTCAACTTAGAGCTCAGCTTGCTTCCCTCAAAGCTTCACCATGTGAACAGTCCAAAGGTTCAAAGAAAAAGGATGTCAACAGTGTTTGGACCCACTCTGACCGTGCAGTAGCCACTCACAGTGAGTCTGTACCTAAGAGACCGAAGCCCTGGTACTGTTTCCAGTGCGGAGAAGATGGCCACGTCTCTTCAGCGTGTAGTGACCAAGCCAATCCAGCGCTAGTTGACACAAAGAGAAAAGACCTCAGAGAAAGGCAGCGGGCCTGGGACAAAGTTCATGGTGTTTCCGGCTCTGTTCCTTTAAACCTGCATTAGTTCCTGTTATGGGGCACACAGGAACTGAGAAACCCCCTGCTCCACATCAACCCCAACAGCTAAAGCAAGGCTTTGCTATTCAGGTTCCAAGCAACATTTTAACCTTCCAAGAGGGCTCATTGGTCATAAGTGCACTGCTAACATCACCATCTCTGGCGTGCATTGTAACAGCTTGCTTGACACTGGCTCTCAGGTGACCACAGTCTCTTTGTCATTTTACCGAGACCACTTGTCTCACCAGCCCATTCAGCCCATGAATCATCTCCTTGAAGTTGAGGGAGCTAACGGACAGTCTGTTCCATACTTAGGGTATGTAGAACTGAAGATAGCTTTCCCCAAGGAGTTCATTGAGTCTGAGCCTGAAATAGTCACCCTCGCTTTAGTCATCCCTGACATCCGCTCCAGCAGTGACATACCTGTTCTGGTTGGCACTAACACCCTTGACATGCTTTATGATGAGCATTGTGACCACAACACGACCAGCTTGACTTCACCATTGCCTGGATACTCACAAATCCTGAAAATGCTGGCACTTCGAAAAGAACAGCGAACAAGTGGACACCTTGGCATACTCACAATGAGAGAGAAACAGCCTAGAGTCATTCCGGCTGGATGGAAAGTCCCACTGGAGGGTCACGTGAGCACCAGCAACATCACCACTGAACATTGTGCCCTGATTGAACAGCCAACCACGTCAGCCCTTCCAGGTGGAATCTTTGTGGACACTTGCCTTGTCACTTTGCCATCACAGCACCCTCATAAGCTCCCTGTTTGGGTCCGGAATGAAACAGAGCACGACATCACCCTGCCTGCCAATTGTGTCATTGCTGAGCTGACCATTCCCCATGACATTATTTCAAGTCCCTCTCTGGAATCCAAGCCATCTGAGAGAGTCAAGTGTTGTCAGCTGTCCTACCAGCAGCCAAGTTCAGCTGAAACACCTGACTTGACATTTGACTTTGGCGATTCTCCACTACCAGAGTCTTGGAAGAACAGAGTCACTCACAAACTGAATCAGTTCTCTGATGTTTTTGCCCACCATGAATTAGATTATGGCCAGGCCACAAGAGTCAAACACCACATCAAACTCAAAGATGAGACACCATTCAAACAGCGTTCAAGACCAATCCACCCACAAGACTATGAAGCTGTACGAAATCACCTCCGGACACTCCTTGAAGCTGGAATCATACGTGAGTCTGAGTCTCCATACTCATCCCCCATCGTAGTAGTCCGGAAGAAGAGTGGTGATGTCAGGCTGTGCGTTGATTACAGGAAACTGAACAACCAAACCATCAAAGATGCGTATGCACTGCCAAATGTGGAGGAAACCTTTTCTGCTCTCTCTGGATCCCAATGGTTCTCGGTCATGGACCTGAAATCTGGATACTACCAGATTGAGATGGAAGAGTCTGACAAGCCCAAAACCGCTTTTGTCTGCCCATTGGGATTTTACGAGTTCAATCGTATGCCCCAAGGGATAACCAACGCCCCCTCCACCTTCCAACGGCTCATGGAGAAGTGCATGGGAGACATCCATCTGAAGGAAGTGCTTGTCTTCATCGATGATCTGATCGTCTTCTCCAGTTCCTTAGAGGAGCATGAAAGCCGACTCACCAACGTTCTGACACGGCTCAGAGAAAACGGCCTGAAGTTGTCTCCAGATAAGTGTCGCTTTTTTCAGACCTCTGTGCGATACCTGGGACATGTTGTCTCAAGGGATGGAGTCCATACCGATCCTGACAAGATAAGAGCTTTAACCACCTGGCCAGTGCCCAAAACTCTTAAGGAACTTCAGTCTTTCTTGGGATTCACTGGATATTATCGCCGCTTTGTAAAAGATTATTCCAAGATCGTGAAACCTCTGAATGCCCTTACTGCTGGATATCCACCTGCCCGGAAAGATCACAAGAACAAGACTGGCAGTGGTGGGAAATACTTTCATCCCAAGGAGCCGTTTGCAGACCGCTGGACCCCTGCATGTCAGCAGGCGTTTTTGACTCTCATTGAGAAACTGACGACATCCTGGGATGCCTGGGAGCAGCTCTCTATCAGGAACAAGACGGGCAAAGCCGTGTCATCGCTTACCCAGCTAACAATTTATGGTTTCCAAAACGTTCTGGGAACCATAGTTTTTGGTTTCGGAAACGTTAGTTTTTGGTTCCCCAACGTTACCCTAAGGTTAGTTTTTGAGCAAGTTTTGGTTCCCATGGAAAGTTTGCTGAACGTTCCGGAAACGTTAGTTCTTGGTTATATAAAACGTTCCCTGAACGTTCCCCTAACGTTATCTAAAGGTTGAAAACTTTAGAGAACCTTCCCCTAACGTTCCCTAACCGTTGCAAACTTTAGAAACCTTCCCCTAACGTTCCCTAACTGTTCCCATAACGTTCCCTAACATTTAGGGAACGTTCCCTTCCCTAAATATTGCAATCTTTAGGGAACCCTCCCCTAACATTGCAACCTTTGCATACCAATTACTTTAAACAGCACGAGCAGGAATGCATTATTATATATTAGCAGGAAAGAATGAACAGGCAAAATCGATGGAACTTATAACTTTAATATAAAATTATCAAAAGACAAAAAAAACAATATAAAAGGCCTCACTGTATGTATGTGTATATATATATATATATATACATATATATAGATATAAATTAGACTTAGTGTTAGCTAAGTATATTAACATAAGGCATTTGACTTTGGTAGGTGCTACATTCAACAAATAGACACACTGTACAATAGACAACAATATACACAGATACCAACACAATATACAAAGACATAATACCAATACAAGTACACATGGAGTGGGCTGTTGAGTGCAAAGTAATAGTGCAAATGTAGAGTGCAAGACGTATATTGGAATGATTAAGTAAGTAATGTGCAGGTGTGGTCAAAGTGGGGATGACTCCACTTATCCACAGAGTGAAAGAAGCTGCTCCTGTGTGTGGTTGTTTTTGTGTGTAAAAAATACAATTGCTGTAATACAAAAAAATACTATAGCTTTGATAGACAATACTATAGCTTTAATTAAAGAAAAATACAAAAGGTTTAATACAACAAAAAAAAATACAAAAGCTTTAAAAATAATTAAAAAAAAATAGAGCTCCAGTCCTTCAAGTCCGAGTCGAGTCTCAACAAGATCAGTCCTCAGCTTGCCTAAAAAGAAAAAAAAAAAGTTTGATGTCATACTAAGAATGAACATGTTGAAAAAAACAAGACAAAGTGCCTTACTAACAACCCTTTTTTTCTGATCACAAAAAAGTAGTTTTCCCATTCCTTTGATTGTTATGAACAAATTTCAATTTACCGTCTGTGTGGGGCAAACTTCAGTGCTAGCCCAATCAGGTCCTCCGCCTCTGCAGCATTTAGCGCAGGGAAGTTTTTCTGGGCCGCAGCTATAGTAGAAATCAACAAATGAGAAAAGTTAAGTCAAATTAAAACTTCTTATCAGCCAAGTTAAGCATAATACTGATGTGAACAATAAAATAACACCTGCCTGTTAAAACCCTGCAGAGGGTTAGGTCCTGAAAGGATTTCTTGGCCTTCCTGCCCCGCAGGCTGTACTCCTTTAGAACGTTGTTGGTTGCCACCCGCCGTAGCATACGACGGATGGCAGCACCTGGAGTCAACCCTCCAAGGGACGCCAAGAAAAGTAGCTGTAAAACATAGAAATACAAATTATATAGAACAACATATAGAAAGTGGAGAGCTTATACAATCTCATATTGTAAGTCAGTTCAGTTATAATGATTTGAATTTATGCAATTACATAGTGTTTATCTTAAGGGCAGGACTATGGCCATTTAATTACCATTTTGTTCCTCCTCTCCTGGTTACCAAGACTCTGGTCCAAGTCTTGCAGCTCGGTGACTGTCGAGCAGGGGGACAGCAAAAGGTCTTCAACCGGAGCAGAGGGAAGTGACTGTGAGCCCCTTAAGAGGCTGAGCACCTCCTCGATCTTGCCCTCAATCAAGTCGATTGTGCCATGCGGACCATGGATGTCCTCACAGCTATGGAAAAGTTGATAGTGTTAGTTGTTATACATTATAAAATTACATATGTAAACAAATTAAGCGAGTCTTCTTACCTCTCATTTCCATCTCGATGGCTGAGTCACCTCCCTCTGTGCGAGGAGTCACCTCCCTCTGTGCGACGTGTTCTGCTATTTACAACCAAAAAAGTTAAGTTACACTCAAATCCCTTGTCATGAAATTGCATTTAATTGGAAATGGAAAATTCAAAGCCGCTGTACCTTCAACTGGCACCCAAGGTGAAGAAGGGCGAGTCAAAGTTGACCCATCCAGCACTGGGCGACCGACTGGGCGAGGAGTCACCTCCCTCTGTGTGACGAGTTCTGCTATTTACAACCAAAAAAGTTAAGTTACACTCAAATCCCTTGTCATGAAATTGCATTTAATTGGAAATGGAAAATTCAAAGCCGCTGTACCTTCAACTGGCACCCAAGTCCTGGAGGGAGGGCATTTTGTTCCTCCTCTCCTGCAGCTCAGTGACTGTCGAGCAGGACGACAGCAATATGTCATCGACTGGAGCAGAGGGAGGTGACTGGGAGCTCCTTAAGAGCATGAGCAGCTCATCCATCTTCTCCTCAAATGCGTCCATTCGCTGTGCCATGCGGTAATGGTTGTCCTTATTGCTATGGAAAATGGATGGTGTTAGTTTTAGTTGTTAAATACATTATATACCTGCATATGTGAACAAATTAAGTGAGTGTTCTTACCTCTTATTTCCGTCTCCATGGCCAAGCCACCTCCCTCTGTGTGATGAGTCACTTGTGCTGTTTACAACAAAAAAAAAGTTACTTACTCTCAAGTTCCTTGTCATGAAATTGTATTTACTTGGAAATGGAAAATTCAAAGACACTGTACCTTCAACTGGGTCCCAAGATGAAGTGGCAGGCGTTATAATAGACCCATCCAGCTCTGGGCAATGAGCTGGTTGCCTGTGTGGTGTTGACTCATCTAAAAAGAAAGTAAATATGAATATTGGTCAGTTAATTTATGGTAGGTTTCTTGCACATGACATTTGCAAAAGATAAACCTATGCTGTTACATTAAACAATCGCTAAAAAGAAAAACTCACATGCAGGTGGTGGAGGCAGTGACATCTGCTGACCTAATAAAAGGCAGGAAGAGACAAATACATCAGAACAGTAACATGATATGCACTAGGTTAATAAACATGAATGTCAGTAGTTCCATGGTAGGAAATATGACTCAACTGGTTTTCTTAAATAATACATGTATAAATGTTAACTTACAGACAGGGCTTCCAGGCACACGCACCATCCTGGAATGCTTTCTTGCTTGCGGAACGGATTCATCTGAAATAAAAGACCATACAATCTGCACTGATTGCAAAAAGAATATTTGAATTGTGCAAATAATGTAGTCTGTGTTTAAGAGGTCTTACCATCACGTGACCATGCACTGCCTTTTGTGGACGCTCGCATCTTCTTCCGCCTCAATGCTAGAAGTGTCCATCAGCCGCTGACATTTTTCCATAGCTTTGGTGTATGAATCTACGTTAAGAGAACAACATTTTTGTGAGCCAGTAGTAGAGCAAAGCAGTATTTCCATATAGAGAAAACTATTATTGATAGTATTGCAGCAATCAGTCATCTGTACACAACCAGATTTTCTTGACTGGATATTTGGCCCAGCTTTTGACTTGATTTTTGTATTGTAGCCCGGAGAATTTCTAATGGGGAGACACAGCATCCATAGAAATGCATGGGCTTAGTTTGTAAAGCCAGTATGGCAGCTGTGTATAGCCTACTACACACATTCCGCCCCTTCCTGTATGCTTCCCAACAGACCTCTGAAGTTCGCCTACAAAAAGGAACCAAAACTGCCATCTTTGCCTATAAGGAGATCAGGGTGTTAATTTAACCTAACTACCTATGACAAGTTACATTGCAAGTTAGGTCTGGGGTAGCACAAATCTAAGTTGCTGTCTTAACGTAGGCCTGTTGAAGATCACAGTTAGCCTACCACTCGAAGGCAGAGGACAAACGTGTGTTGAGCAAAATGTCTGCATTTCAGACTTCTTCGTGCCCGGGAGAGTGCAATAATTCTCTCCCCATGTTATTTTCCCATAGCAAAAATTGCAAGACAGGCTACCGGATCTCAGCTTTTTGAAGGCAAAATTCAGAGGTCTATTCACTTGAATCGTCTATCCGATCAACTGTGTTACAAAATGGCCGCCGACAGAGCCCTTCTAAGGATTATTAGACATTCTCTGACATTATCTATAGCCATCTCTATGGCTCTAGTGTAGCCTACATATGCAGGACTGTTCAGTAAGTTATACCAACTTAAAAAGCATCACCATCTCAGTATACCCACTTAAAATAGACTAGGATACATTTGGGGTTGATCACAGTATAGCCTACCCACTACAGCTAACTAGCCTACATCACAGTAGCCTAGATCCAGCTACATACAGTAGGCCTATATCCACTAGCCTACACCACTGCTGCAGAGTGACTTGCCTAAAAGGACTGACTGTACACTAAAACTAATTAAAAGAAACGGTAGCCTAGTGCTATTATTTGTAACATCAACGCGAGCAGGTTAACACGATGACACAAAACATACAATGCTGCAAAACATAACACGTTGAGAACAGCTCAAACAAAGACGAACGAGCAATGTGCTCTGGTAAATTACAAACTTGGCAGAATCGGAATATAACAAAGCCCTACAAGTGAAAGGACTTAAGGTTAAACCTCAAACTCTTGCATTACAACCACTAGGCCTACATCATGAAACTGTAACATATTTCACTTACTTTCGTGAGATCGAATTCAAGACGAGTGTAATCCATTCCAAGACTTCTTCCAGCGGCGTTCAAGAATCACGGAATTCAAACAGAGCCCGTTTACGGAAGTCAGGACAAGACTTCAATCGATCACCTGAAAGCAGAGGCGCTGTCTTCCCCCTACTGGCGTGGGGGTAGGCCTACGTGTAAGGGAGAGCCTGTCTGATTGAACTGAAGTGAATTGTGAAATGAAAGAAGTGAATTTTCTTAGTTGTGAAAAGTGTTCTATTGATAGATTTTTGTTTAAAGTTTACCTAATACGTAAAAAAAAGCACAAAAGTATATATTTTTTATTTAGTAAAATTGAAATTAGCCTAAAATAAATATTATCTTGATATGATGTTTACCTTACTTAGATTTTATAAGACCAATCATTTGAGTGGATCTAAATCAAGTGACTGCAAACATTTTGTATGTTACTTCAAAAACTGAAATGGAGCTTGTGTTAGTATCGACTATAGCTGTTATTGTCTCCAGTTAGATAGAGGCGCAATCAATCACACAATGCCATATAACACATTTAACACGGCATGGAATTGGAATGAATAGAGACGCATTACCATTGACGTCATTGCCACCTAATCAGAAGCCTCGAATGCAAATAATGTAAAATGTGTGAATGTAAAATGGTAATGGTAGGCTACAGGAACAAATGAAACATGTTCTGAATGTATTCTAGTGATAGCAGAAAACTATTGTAAAAATATTTTATATTTTATTTACCGAAGTATTATTGTTTGTTTAATCCAACGTGAAACTGCAATCGGTTCTGAATGCAGACCAGGCGTCTTCCCCCTACTGGCGTGGGGGTGCACTCAGAACAACCAAAAACAACCAATAACAACTAAACGGGAACGTTGTGTGAAGGTACTGTGCAACCACAGGAGAACGTTTTGGTTGGTTGGTTCCCTTAACGTTTAGGAACGTTAAGAAACCCTTACGTAACGTTCCCTAACCGTTAGTTTTTGGTTTGGTTCGAACTACCCTTTAGGGAACCATACACTAACGTTCCCGAACGTTCCCTTAACGTTTTGTGTTAGTGGGGTATGCCAGCCGAGGATTGTCATCAAGTGAGTCAAGATATCCAGCGCACAAGTTGGAGTTTTTGGCCTTGAAGTGGGCTATTGTCGAGAAGTTCCATGACTACCTCTACGGAAACACCTTTACAGTCTTAACCGACAATAACCCCTTGACCTACATCCTGACCTCAGCCAAACTTGATGCCGCAAGCTACCGCTGGTTGGCAGCCCTCTCGACATTCAACTTTGACCTCAAGTACAGAGCTGGGAAGCAAAATCAGGATGCTGACGGACTCTCAAGACGTCCTCATGGCGAGGTGGTAAACGACCGTGTGTCACTGGAAGAAAAGCAAAGAATTGAGCAGTTCACCTCTCAGCACTTGTCATCCTCAGCTGATCAGTTGAACTTATCTGCTGATGTGGTTTCCGCTGCTTGTCACAAACATCTCTGCTGTCCCCAGACAGACTCACCACCCATGACACTGGTTGAATCCCTCGCGCTCCATCCTGAGGCTGTGCCAGACGTCTTTGAAGAGGATGACTGCTTGGAAGGACAAGTCACCGTCCCCATGTTCTCTGAGGATGAACTGAGCCGCCACCAGAGAGCTGATCCTGTTATTGGAAAAGTAATTTCCCTGCTGGAATCAGGTGCACAAGCCACGCCTCAACTTATGGCAGACTCTCCTGAGCTCAAGTTGATGGTGAAAGAGTGGAGCCGCTTTGAACTGAAGAATGGCGTCTTGTACAGGAACCGGCAGTGTGACTCCCGCCCTGTCTGTCAGCTTGTGCTTCCTCATGAGTTGAGATCTGCTGTACTCAAGAGTCTGCATGATGACATGGGGCATCTTGGGATTGAACGCACTCTTGACCTGGTCAGATCCCGCTTCTATTGGCCGAAGATGGCTGCTGAGGTCGAGAGGAAGATCAAGTCCTGTGGCAGATGTGTCAGACGGAAGTCTCAGACTGAGAAAGCTGCACCTCTTGTCAACATTCAGACCACACGACCGATGGAGCTGGTGTGCATGGACTTCTTGTCCCTCGAGCCTGACAGCAAGAACACAAAAGACATCTTGGTGATTACCGACCATTACACCAAGTATGCAGTGGCTATACCAACAAAAGACCAGAAAGCCTGCACGGTAGCCAAATGTCTTTGGGAGCAGTTCTTCGTCCACTACGGATTTCCCGAGAGACTCCACAGTGACCAGGGCAGAGATTTCGAGTCGCACACAATCAAAGAGCTCTGTGCCATTACCGGAATTCGGAAAGTGAGAACCAGTCCGTACCATCCAAGAGGTAATCCCGTGGAGAGGTACAATCGAACACTCCTCAGTATGCTGGGAACACTGAAGGACAAGGAGAAGAGCAGATGGCGTGACTTTGTCAAACCCCTCACTCACGCTTACAACTGCACCAAGAATGAAGTCACCGGTTTCTCCCCGTATGAGCTGATGTTTGGCAGACAACCCCGTCTACCCATCGACATCACATTCGGATTGCCCGTTCGAGGAGTTCAGTCAACCTCCCACTCTCAGTATGTGAGAAAGCTCAAGGCTCACCTAAAAGAGAGTTATGAACTGGCTATGAAAAATGCAGAGAAGGTGGCTGTCAGGAACAAAAGGCGTTTCGATAAGTCTGTCCGGGAGTCCACTCTCGAAGAGGGAGACCGTGTCTTGGTTCGAAACATGCGACTACGGAACAAGCATAAACTGGCAGACCGGTGGGAATCCAGTGTCTACAGGGTGATCAAACAAGTTGATGACGTACCTGTTTATGTTGTCCAACCTGAGGGGACGGATGGTCCAACCCGCACTCTGCACAGAGATCTGCTGCTGCCTTGTGGAGTGTTGACTGATGAGGAACCTCTAGAGCAACCCGAGAAGGGAACGACACGACGACCCTGAACAAGGAACAACCCTGTTCAACGGTCAGCAAGTGAAGCTTCAGACCCTGAGAGTGATGACTCATCCTGCTCGGAAAGTCCCCCGACTCCCTATGAGACAAGATTCTCCAGAGTCTACAAGATTCCCAAGTGCCGCCATGACTCCCCAGCTGTTCACCCAGCCGGACCTGAGAAGCATGAGGGATACTTACCTGTGGAATCCATGGATGAAGGTCCTGTCCATGCTGCTGCCGTTGAGGGTCTTGTCCATGGTGTTGCCACTGCCGAGGGCCCTGTCCGTGGTGCTGTTGTTGCTGGAGACCCTGTCTTTGCTGCTGCCGCTGGAAGCCCCATCTCTTTCGCTGGAAACCCTGTCTCTGCCGCTGGAAGCCCTGCCTCTGTTGCTGCTGCGGAAGCTGAAAGAGCAGCGATCGGTGAGAATGACTTACCTGAGCCTGTGGATGACCATTGGAGAGATATGGCAAATGAGTCTCAAGATGACCCCCTCTTTGGGAACTTCGAGAAAGAGCCCTCGGATGCACCTGAACTCCATGAGGTGCCAGATGATGAAGTGCCTTCTGAAGATCCTCCCACCAGGAGATCTGAGAGATCACGGAGAGCTCCCAGCCGCTTTCAGTATTCCCAGCTAGGGAACCCCTTTATTTCTTTTGCCCACACCATATTAGATGGTCTTAATAGGGCCATGGTCTCTTTTAATGAGCTAGACAATCACTCACTCCTGAGGATATAGCTTTCAGAAAGATAGACCTGTAGACACCATGAAGGGACTCAGGGTGATTTAAGGGGGGAGGGTGTAACCCACCTTAAAGTTTGGTTACTAAGACCGTAACTTTAGCTTTAGAATAGTTTGATTACAATAAATATTTTAGTGTGTCATGCCAGTGTGCGAGAAGAGCATTAGGCCTTGCTGTGTAAGATAAGATGTTTATTCCACTTGTGTTGTGAGTGCACATACTGTGTATTGTGTGTATTAGGATTAGTGGCTCCTTCTTTGATCTCTCTCTCTCTCTTGCTGGACAGGAGCTGCAGGTCAACTGGGGTGGCGGCTATCTCAAGGTGGTGGCGTCGCTTCACTTTTCCTGCTGTGGTGCATCTGAGTATTTGATATTGACATGTTCACGTGTGGTGTGTCTGTAGACCCTCTCCTCTGATATACTCTCCAGCCCTGGGTAGTGTGTCTGTAGACCCTCTACTCTGATATACTCTCCAGTAGGGGTGTGAATCTCTCATGTAAAAGACGATACGATTCACATCTAGATACATGGGCACGATTCGATACAAGAAAAGATACATGTTCATAAAAAACGATTCAGTACGATTCGATGCGATGCGATTCGATGCAGTTCGATGCAGTTGAAGAATGGAAAGCATTCTGAAAGATTTTTTATCATTTGCTTAAGGTGCACATTCATTTTATATTATCAATTATCATGGTCATGTCAATTAGGCAAATACAAATGTGTGAATATGATTATCTAAACTGAGGTTTGTATCATATACTATATTGAAATGAAAAAAAGAATAGTCATTTCAGCCAAACAAAGCAGCCAAATACAACATAAAAATACATTTTTATAGACTATAGATTTTCTAGAGTTATATCTGATTGTTTTCAAGGAGCTGTAGCCTATTGTTGAGGTAAGACAATACCAAAATAAAATCAAGTCTGAGTGAATATGAGCAAAATAATAATAATTTGTAGCCTACATCGTTTTAGCAGCAAGGGTCAAATTATTCTTTAACTTTAAGGAAATCCCTTCATCAAACGTAAGGCTACTCTACAGACTATCGTTGCCGTTTAGGAATGCTATAGTAAGTGTTTATTTTCTCGCTAGATTTTGACAAACAAAAGAGTACTAAAAACTGTCCATAGATATATACACTAGATCAGTGTTTTTCAACCTTTTTTGTGCCACGGCACACTTTTGACACTTAAAATGTCCCACGGCACACTAACATCCTGTGTGAAGAAAAAATAAACATACCATAGCCTGAAATTTCAAATAATACACAGATATGGCCTTATTATGGCTTCTGCAAGACCTGCTCAATAAAACAAGCGCCCTCTGTTTCATTTGTTGGTGACTATATCTAATTTAATTGTTGTTATGAACTGGATATGTGATGATTCTGTGAATATTGGATATGGCCCCGTTGTACAATGCCTGCATACCACAAATAGTGCAATCATACAATCAATGAGAGCATGTGGTTATAAATTCTTTGATGCAACAGTTGCTTTTCTGGACCAGTGAGTGACATTTGGGTAATTTTCTGCGGCACACCTGATGATCTCTCACGGCACACTAGTGTGCCCCGGCACAGTGGTTGAAAAACACTGCACTAGATGTCGCCTTCTGCTTCTCAGCATGCGTCAACACCGCCGCCATCTTTGTACAGGGATCTGAAGCGCTAAACTAGTTCTCCTGTATTGTCAGCGTTACCTATTTAGCGACATTTGTCCATCCCCAGCGATAGAAAACCTTTTTAGCGATTAGCGACAAATTTGGGAACTTCTCACAATGATGGCAGATCGGCTTCTTTGTTGTTGAAACGTAAGAAAATCACCTTTCTCATGGCTTTGTCATTTATGAATTCAGCTACATCTCGTTTGCCCATGGCACTGACCCATGATTATAAAAGTAACGACTGGCGTAGCCTATGTAGTAGCAGAGGTAAATGTTCTACAGATCTACAGCAACTTCTGGTGAGATTACAACTTACATGAGTAAACGAGACGAGGGGTATGTGGCCTCAACCAGAGCCTGTCTAGAAGAGCCTGTTTACTTTCATTGTATCGAACCTGGTTGCAGTCTACTCATTGTTCCTCTAGGGGCCGCCGCTAGCTAGTGCAGAATGAATGGGAGTCTATGGGGCTAGACGGGTAAAATGTATCTTTATTATTGTCTTAAAGGACAATTCCGGCGCAAAATGAACCTAGGGGTTAATAACACATTTGTACGAGTTCGACCGTTCGCTGGGATTTATTTTCATGCTAGTCGAATGTGACCAGTTTTATTGCAAACCGCTAATAAGTGTTTAACGCTAGCCTTCGGGGCACACGTACAGTAGAAAGAAATCGCTATTTCTATACCACTAACAAGGCTCAAAATAGCACCACACTTACACAGTAGCATAATGAGGGTCTCTACATGTAAACCGAAGCATTGAGAACTTTGTAAGTGTACAGGCAGTTTATTAAAAAGAAACACATTACCGTTCACGTCTGGTTCACATACAGGCAGGCGCCTTGGGAAAACGAAACTCTGGGATGTGAAGTGAATCTCATGTGAAACATTGTTGCTGAAAGAAAGGACTGTGCGAAAGAGAAGCACTGAACGCAACAGGAGACATAAGAGATGGCAGGCTATTTGAACGAATTTGAAGACATCGAGGATGAACCCTTATTGGACGTCGGAATATAGCCTACCAACGAAGAGCTGCGGAGCTCCGTGAAAGGGCTATGAGAGAGAGAGAGCTACCTGTAGTCAATGCTGCACACAGCCTCGCACTTCTAGAAACTGTAGGCTACCTGCGGACATTGTGAAGCTATAGCCACCGAAGAGGAGTGCCTGTGTTGCATGGAGTGGGACCTGTTGCGTCGCGACCCCCAAGAGACGCAGTGTTTTGTAGAGTCTGAAGATTTCCCCTTATTGATAAACAGGGCTGTAGTTGAAACTTTTTTCCATGTCCCGAAAAGAAATTGGAGGCGGCGATCCATACCAGAGAGACCAGATGGACATCCACTAAGTAAGTACACTATACAAGTTATGTTACATCGGAGCTATTAATTCTGATAGGCCTATATTGAGCAAATTACGTTTGATTTTAGTTCACATCGCCAGCCTGTATATGTGAACAACCAGACGTGAACGGTAATGTGTTTCTTTTTAATAAACTGCCTGTACACTTACAAAGTTCTCAATGCTTCGGTTTACATGTAGAGACCCTCATTATGCTACTGTGTAAGTGTGGTGCTATTTTGAGCCTTGTTAGTGGTATAGAAATAGCGATTTCTTTCTACTGTACGCAGGGCTGCCAACTTTTCAAAAAACCTTGGAGTGAGATTTGGTGGGGCCAACCAAAATTTTGCTGCGTAAATTTTTGTTTGGCTCATTCAGCATTATACCGTACTGTAAAAAAAACGTACATCAGTGGTTCTCAGGTGTAGGGACCAGGCATGGACGGATTATGAGCTTTCGGGCCCCTGGGCCCAGATGTATTAAGGGCTCCCCACTAATTGTCGCATATGTGGAAGGGGGGTTTGGGCAATACTAAATTCAATCAGATTCATAGCCTACATCCTGATGTGTTGATATTGAGGCAATGATTCCATGCAAAGGCTTGGGCTTCAGGCCCCCCTGACACCTTGGGCCCCTGGGTGCAGTAATCCATCCCTGGGACCAGGGTCCCAGAGTTATATAACATTGGTATCAAAGGGATCTAGCCTACTACTATGACCATGGGCGTCGGAGGCATTGTGAAAGTGGGTTGGATATTTCAGCGGGGGGTATGGGGGTCCTCCCCCAGAAATTCTGGTACATTTTAACAGGTTATTTAGATACTTCTATATAACAAAATAAAGCCAGCCTACGAAATTAATAAAAAGTAAATCATGCATAATTTAAAAATAACTCAATAGGCTACTTGGCTACGCAATAAGGTTTCCATTACAGCACCGCGGACGTTCAATGAACGCATGAAAGCGGATGGTTTGTTTGAAATCCCGACACTCTTTCAACTACATGGAACGTAATAGTGATCATCAAATACCTCCCCAGATTTCAGTGCCCATCAGTCCCAACATTTAACAATATAATCAAACAGTCCAAAAGTAAATTAAATATCAAACTAAACCGAAAATGTCATGCTTTTGAAGGCCTACCAGTATGCCGCTCCAAGAAACGCATGTCTCAAAATAAAACTCGCATAAGAAATAAAGGGCTGTCTCGAATACAATCCTGCCCCTAAAGGCCTGTACTTTGTCTTAAGACCCCGGCCATAATTTGAGGATTTACTGTATCTAAGTAGACAAACTGGCTTCAGATATCCAACAGAGTGAATAGAGATTGTGTAGTCTTAGCTGTGGTTAGTGACGTGATGCTGTTAATGGGGAGTTTTACATAGCCTAGTGTAAACCTATAGGTTATTATTTATTTGGCGTACCTATAAGGCTTTTTACCTTATCAAAAGTGAGGGGGACGACTGATCTCTTCAACACTGCGGGGGATTTGGCGCTTGTCACTGTGTGTGTGACCGAAGCGGAATGGGAGAATGCGTGTAACAAAAAACAAAAAAAAAAGTTTATGAGCGATTTACGCGCAAATAGGAGAATCCAATGAAAATGACAATGAAGCACTAAACAGATGCTGAAAACAGCACTGGTATTTCGCACGGCAAAAGTGTGTGTGTGTGTGGGGGGGGGGGGGGGTCCAAACTAACAATTTTAAAAAGTGGGTGGGTGTTTTGTAAGAATTTAAGAAATGTTTGTATGTTTTAACTTTAAAATGCATCAATCAGGTGCACTTTCAAAATAAATTCAGAGGTCAGACTTGCTTATTTTTATAGAAATATTTGTGCTGTACCCTAAGCTATTTTGCACTTCAGAATTATAACCATGCACACACAGGTGGAATAGTTATAGTGATATTGTAATAAGTTCACAACCACAAAAACATATGCTACATTTCACAGTTCAGAAATGTTCAAAAATGTGTGTACATTTCAGCACTCCATGAAATTATGCAGAAGTGGTCACCTGTGTTATTCAGCTAGTTTATTTAAGATAATATATTGGTCATTGTAATGGCCATAGCCTATAGCCTACATGCTATTCCTTTTTCAGGATGTACCCATATCTGCATGATGTGAATGTTTGCATATGGCTTATGTCAGGCTTTATATCAATATTTGTGTCTCGTTATTTGATTTTCTTCATATTTTTGTATTAATGTCACTAGGAAGCATGCCAATATAAATATATTCATTTATCTGTAATGGGATTGGCTGGAACCTGACAATATAAGAACCATGATAGTGGGATAATCTATGGCTGAGCAATTTACAAAAATGCATGTAGGCCTACTGACAAGTAGTTTACATTAGAATACATTATAATTTCGCCCCAATGAGGCTATGTAGAAATGTGTTGCAATTTCAAAACCGGATTACTCAGGAACCACTTATTGCACAGAGGCATGCTTTATATCCTCGTATTCGGTAGGTTTGCTGTTTATTGTGAAATAGGGTTTTCCACGTGTTGTGTGAAGGGTTAGTGAAATATTAAACCGAGAGTAATGGGTAAATGCAAATATGATTAGCCTAAATTGCACGTCGGTTCAATGTTAATTCTCTCGCGAAGCATTTATCACAGCAACTTGGCGCTAATATCATTGGAAAGCTTAGATTTCGCACGTTCACATGATGTGTGATATCATATGTATAGGTTTAGTTTAGTTGAACCTCATCTGCCAGGTATTTGACCTACCAGGTTGACACAGCGTGAAAAATACTCAATAATACTCAATACCTGAAGCCGGGGAAATGCGGGGGGGATGCGCCTGGGATGGCTTCTGAAGTAGCATCGCAAATGAGAGAACATTTTGAAAATTCCAGACAGGGGGTGCTCTTGAACCCTCTCACCGTCTCTGAAAGCATAACCGTGGCTCAACAGGTAGATCTATAGATAGGCTAAACTCATTTTTCAGGCATCTGACCGACCGGGTTGACACTTCAGCGTGAGAAATCGGGGGTGTGGCGTGTGAGCGTGTGAAACTAATCAAATGCGTGTGTCTCACGGCCAATGCGTGAGAGTTGGCACCTATGTGTACGTGTGCCCCGAAGGCTAGCGTTAAACGCTAATTAGCGGTTTGCAATAAAACTGGTCACATTCGACTAGCATGAAAATAAATCCCAGCGAACGGTCGAACTCGTACAAATGTGTTATTAACCCCCAGGTTCATTTTGCGCCGGAATTGTCCTTTAAGCTTAGTTTTCTCTAGACTCAACCATAAATACATGCCTGTCAGTTGGAACAACCCAAAAAACTAGATAATTGCTTGAGATTTTGACGATTTATGGTGATTTTATTTTCGCTAGATCTTTGCCCAGATTGACGCTAATGCATTATAGAGGAGTGGATCACTGAAGCAAGATGGCGTCTCGATTGACGCATTCGTTCCAATGAACAGCAGTAGTCAAGACGACATCTAGTGTATATGTCTATGAAAACTGTCAAACACCGACAGAGTGCGAGTTGTCACGTGCTTAAGTTGCAGTAGATGTATGGGTAATGAAGTCCTTTGACTACTTTGGGCAATGAGTGTAGCCCAAAACGAACTTCATTACCCACAAATCCGTGCCACGTGTAGTTTCAAACCAGGAAGTGGGATGAACGCGCTGCTTGCAACGTAAATCAGAGTCTGAGCGAGCAGAAAAGGTTATGAACCGATTTGTAACAAGTAAATCGATATAACGACCGGTTCATTTCAGTTTTATTCCGATACAGGGCTTCACATATCGATGTAGCCGTATCTTACACGTTAAAAACGGATACCGATACGTATCGGTTAATCTTTACACCCCTACTCTCCAGCCCTGGGTAGTGTGTCTGTAGACCCTCTACTCTGATATACTCTCCAGCCCTGGGTGAGCTCCAGTCCTGGGTAAGCTCCTGGGTAAGCTCCAGTCCTGGGTAAGCTCCTGGGTAAGCTCCAGCCCTGGGTAAGCTCCTGGGTAATCTCCTGGGTAAGCTCCAGCCCTGGGTAAGCTCCAGTCCTGGGTAAGCTCCTGGGTAAGCTCCAGCCCTGTTCCTGGCTCTTCCCATCCCTCCACAGCCATGAATCTAATGAGCACATTCTGGTCTGTGTGTGCGTGTATGTGTGTGTGACTGTGTGTGTATACGTGTGTGTCTAGGCCTTGTAAGCCATTTGTGTCAGTGCCTTAGTGGCAGAGGTTCTGACTGTCTGGAGAGAACCAACTCCCTGTACGTTTTTAATGAATGTAAATAAAGACAGTTTATTTTTGGAACCACGCCTCTGGTTTTCCTGTGACCTCAAACCTGTGTTGCCTGGTTGGGCTTTAGGTAACAAATTATTAGCCTGACATAGTCATACTCAATTCTAGTCAGAATATGAGTCTGATACTGCTCCATTAGGACGTAATTATGGGGCGTGTTTCAACTGATACAGGGGGGGAATGCCTCTGCACTCAATTGGATAGACCTAACCAATCAGAGCAACGAAATAGCTTACCGTGAGGTATAGGAAGAAAACACACAAACCATCCTTCTTCTCCACAAATGCCTTAACATTGTTTTCTGGTATTTGAAAAAGTAAGTGCCGTCAATAACGCCTAACACTCATTAGCGAAATCTAAGATATATCGGGTAGGGTAGGCTATTAGGAATAAACTGATAGCCTATATCCCCTCCATTTTTAAAAATAATTCTGTTGAACACGATATGCTACAAACATGTTAAACAGCAGGGAAAGGCTGTAGCAAATCCCTTAAGACCCCATATGCATTTTCCATATGGGGTCTTAAAAGCCATGTATCCTTCTAGCAACAGCGTTTTTGTTTCAAACATAAGCCTAATCTAAGCGTGCTCAGATGACGTGATAGACCAGGCGCTGTTGCTCACCTGTCCATCATCGTAAAGCCCGATTTGATTGGTCCGCCCGATCTAGGGTGAGCATACTTGCTCCACGATGGAGCAATGCCAGACCGAACTTCCCGACCTCAGATGTTGTGGGCGGGACTAAGTTCAGAATGGCACCCAGGCTAACAAATTATAGTCCAAGTGATTGAATATTTTGAGGGGCAGGGCATCAGATGGCGTAGTCGACATCTCACAATAGAGAGCTAACCTACCACTTGCCACATTTGCGCCCTGTGTCTGAGCTGCCTGCGCACGTCCGCAATTGTTCCTCAAATGGAGAACACATCAATGTTCCCTCCCGTCTCATGGCCATTCTATGTAATCCTTCTGTGTTTGCAAAATTTCCTGAGAAGCAGAGAAGCCTCCTTTTTCCTGAGAAGCAGTTGATTTAGATCGAAGCATGCATAATTTGACTTCAGGGGTGACAAGTCCTGCTGCGAGATCTAGAGAAAGTGCAAAGTGGCTTTGGTGTGTGTGTGTGTGTCTGCATGGGGTTACGTTCGATTCAAAGCAGAAGTTGGTTCGTCCGGTCCCGCATTCATGCCGCAATAGATTAATGTTACCAGACAGCACTGTAAAATGTGTGCAGGAATTTCTTGCGCCGCTCTGAACTTTCCTGCCAGGTTTATGACGTAAACCGCTACATCTCGGCTCTGGCATTGCCTAAATTCATCGTGTGGGAAATCAGATTATCTGTAAATATTGGGCTTTGAAAGTAAGGGATATTTGCTCAGTAATAGTACATTTTGTAACATTTATAAGGGGGGGAAGTTAAATTAGAAATTAGAATCGTTGGAAATTGAAAACACATACAAAAAAAAGATTCGGGGCTTTTGAAAAAAGATTCGGGACTTGAGCCCTCAAAGCCACCCCCTCGCTCCGCCAATGATCGTAACCTCCTGCTTGGGACATTTTGATGAGCAGGAAACAAATATGAAAAGAAGCAGGTCATAGATGAGGTTGTTGAGTTAGATGTTTATTTCAGTAGTTCACGATATTGATAAGATCCGTACAGGTTACAGCATGGATATCACCAGTATAACTTGATAATGAATAAAATAAAAGATGGAAAAATAGGAAGTCAGTTTTCATTATGCAATTGCTACAATAGCATATGGATTAAAATAAGGACCTTAATTACAGAAACAGTACAGCAAAGAATTAGGCTCAATGTTTACATGCACTTCCCAGCTTGTGAAATAAAATTAACAATTTTTTTGAAAGAGAAGAAACAGGTTTTCTCAATATACAGCACGTTGTTCATGAGTTCATGAAATAAAATCTAAGCTGTCAATGCGATCCCCATGATCTTCATCTTCAGGCTCTTTGATGTTCTCCACAAAGTCATTGGCCGAGTTCAGGATCTTTGTCAGTGTGAACAGAAGCACTGCATCCATATCAGGGTTGAGCTGCCTTTCCTCATGGTAGTTCTTCACTGGGAAGATGCAGTTTATGGGGACTCCCAATGCATGGTGACATGCTTGCACCTAGTACACACAAACACACACACACACACACACACACACACACACAGTCATGAAAAAGCCTAATTTTATTTACAAATACAGATTGCTCTGAATTGAATTAGCAGTGGTGGTCATTATCATTGTCATATACAGAGTGTCAACAAGCCAGTCATGTGTGTTTATGAATATCTGCGTGTGTTTCCATTCACTGTGTTATACGTGTTAAACATGGACATTCTACAAATCTAGGGAAGAGTTCTGACAATCTGTTATTCTGTGAGATCAAAAAGTAAGGTCGTCAGGGCAACGATGACAGAAAACTGCAGGTACAAATAGAACATTTGAATTTTTTTTAAATTAATGTGAAATGTGAATACATTGTTTCTGGGTCAGTGACAGATAAGGGTTGGTAAGATGAGAAAATTAAAAATATGTTTAAACCTTTAAAACAAAACATGCCTGAGGTTTGCTAAAGTGTATACTTTGTATTTCTATTTTTTAACAAAAGATAGAACTAACAGCCTGTTAAATTGTCAAATGGTGTAACCACAAAAATGACAAATATCTTAATATTTCACACCTCCTAGAGTTCATGCAATTGCTCTAATGAAATTATTACTTTATTTTGTAATATCCTATGAGAATATGTTTTATTATATTTATTTCTAAATTTAAATTATATGGGTTTTTCATTGTACTGAGCAAGGCCATATGCTGTAAACATCTTGTTTTCTGTCTATTCTTTGACCATTTGAGTAAAAATTGTTTAAACAACCATTATTACAGTAAAGTAGAGTATTAAATCATTATCCATATTCATTTTTTTGTACATTATTAGTATTTTAGACAAAATACTGGTTACACCAATTGACATAAATCGGTTACACCAATTGACCATGAAACATTTATAGCAATAGGACAAGAAATTAACACAGAAAATAGGCATCAAGGTAAACTGAATTGGATATTTTGATATGTATTCATGTCATTCATCATATTCCGTATCAAATATCATTTCATAACACCAATGAAGAAACGTGTGTTCTATTTGATTTCAATTCAATTCTCATACAATTTCAGTCTATACCCATTATTTTCAAAGAGAGTGAGATAAAGGGCCCTATTTTTGCGATGCAAAACCTGGCGCAAAGCGTATTATTATTCTGACGCAAAGTTTTTTCCTATCTTACACTTCACTTTTATTAAGTAATGCGCCCAGGGGTGTGGCAATTACCAATATAAGGTGTGGTCTGGCACATGATCTAAAAATCACTATCTTATACTGTCTAAAAAGCATTACGCCACTGACCAAGAAAAGCCTGGTCTATAGCGAAAGGCGCATATGAAACACAGCTGAAGACGCCATGAGATGTAAGCAGCAATTCCTCTGCAGAATAAATGTCCTTAGCTTATTTATTCAGTCATTCGAACATTATAGGGCTATGTTTTTGCTGGTAACCCATTGTCATTCAATATTGAAAGAAATTAACTGTGTATAACTGTTTTGTCATTGACTATGACACCACAGAGAAGTTAGTTTCACTTTGCCTATTTGTTCAATTAATAGACAAGTGCAGATGTTCGTAGCCTATACTCTGTTCCATACGGTCTTGCGTACAAGCAGATTCCTTCAAATACACTGCTGACTATCAAAATACTGATGCGCTGTTTACTGTGTGAGAGAGAATAAGAGTGAGTGAAAGAGTGGGTATGATCATTTCTTAACAACCAACCAACAGCAGGATCTGCGTTCACATGCACTCTGTGGCAAGACAAGTTTTTCTTGCTTGTAAGTGGCATCCATTGGGGAACAAGAGGTACATTTTATATATAATAAATGTATTTATATTATTTATTTATAATTTGAACATACTGTTTACATACATCATAATAAAATATAAAAAAATTAGGGCTGTCAAAATAACTGATTAATTTAGATTAATTAATTTAAGAAAAAATAACTGATTAAAAAAAATAATGCAGATTAATCGATTCTGTATGACCTTTGACCCCGAGCCATTCTAGTCAGTAACCATTAGACTGTAAAATGAAGGAGAGAGAAGAAAATGTGCTGCCTAGATCATTGATTGGAACATTTACTTTTTAAAAAAACAGCCTGATGTTGATAAAAAATAATGTGCTGATTAAAATAAAGCGCTCTGCAATGTCACCGGAGTTTGTCAACTCTAAAGTCAGACATCAATGCAAAGAAATAGTGTTGACATTCAGGGGAGTGTTAATTTATTTTCATTGTGTCCCCTAGGTTATATCTGTGGCCTGAAACACCTTGTTTGTGAAAAAAAACTTCTTCCCGAAGCACTTTTGAATTGATTTTCTCAGCATATTAGGCCATATCATAGATTAATATGGCCATTATTTGAATGGTGAAAATAATAATAGAAGAGTTTTTGAACTTTAATGTCACTAATGCTGATTATTTAATGATTCATTTGAATTTAAATATTTAAAATACTTTCACAGCAAAAATTATATATGCGATTAATTTAGATTAATTAATTACAGAGTATGTAATTAATTCGATTAATTTTTTTAATCGATTGACAGCCCTAAAAAATTTTTTATGGAAGTTTTAATTTAAAACAAAAAGCTTTGACATTTCAAAAATCGCTTAAATTGCAATCTAATTAAACCTTTTTAAAGCTATTGTTCATGCTAAACAGTTAGTCACTATTTAAATTATAAAAATGACATAATTGGCACCTAAAATGACATACTCTTGGCCCTGAATCTGATCAAACTGGTCTCAAACATAAAAGAGTCAAATGGTGTAACCGGTTACACCATTTGACATTTCTATTTAAAAGCAAAATTTGCAGGCATTATTATGGACAACTATGTACACACTTCACCTTTATGTGAATATTCAAACACAGTTTTTACATTAAATTGAATATTTTATGATTATTATGATTTATAAAAATTTTTAATAGGTCATACCATTTGACATGTAACCTAAGATTGCCTGGCCATGGCCTAAAAATTGAGCACAGCGTTAGTTCTGGCAGGCCACGGAGTCAAGCCAAGCTGTCAGCTGGCAGCTCAGCTGGTTGATCAGCTGGCCTGTCAGCTGAGAGTACCCTTAGCTCGTCATTTAATATCTACATTTTTAAAAAAAAAATGTATAGCCTGCCTAGGTGAATTTCAGGTGAAATTTTAGCTACAGAGTTTTGTCTGTCTGGTGATTCAATGATGACGTGGGAGGACTCTGCAGGCGTGCCCATGGTTTGCATCCTACCCATCCTTACCACGTTTGAGTAAGAGTAGGCCTACAAGGCACAATTATAGCCCAATCACTGAGTCCTTTCCTTTGACACTGATGACATCACCAACTGAAAACTACCAAGGACAATCTACACAAGTGCGACTGCTCAAGGGCAGTAGTTCCAAACACCAAACTTGTCACCCTTGTTTGCGATTGACCCTTTCCAGAAACACCAAATCTGAGAACCACAGTTCTCACTACAAAGATTGTGACAGACATTAGCCAACTACCTAAAAACACACCCCTGGATAGCATTTCATAATTGTTCAAAACAAAATTGCCACTTATTTAATCTATTTAGTAAATTGTCTTATTATCTTCTCACCCAAATCAGAAGCTTTTTGACGAATATTTTGCATCATCTTCATCTTCATGAGGACATTGTCAACATAACCCCTTTAGTAACATAAGCCCCTTAGTATACCATATATGTTTGGAAGTTTCAGCTCTGTGCTGCATTTGCAGAGCTATTGCCACGCCCTCTTCTCCTTTGACACTCATTTCCCCATTCAGTCCACTGCAGCTCCAACCAATTAGCCCAATCAGCCACAGACTTTATTAGGCAACACCTGTGCCCACAGCCCTTCCTTTGTTCAAGCCACATGGAGGAATCCTTGTTCGTTGCTGCTGCGAATGTCGTGTCCTGCCTTGTGTGCGTTTTTTGAACTATGTAAGTCATGTTTTTCTTCAATGAATGTTGTTAATTTAATTCATTTGATTATTTACTGCATTCTATGTTCTAGTGTAAATGTTTGTTGTTTAATTGAATTGTGGCCTTGTATTGTGGCATTATGGAGCTAATTGTATCCCATATCCCTTTCCCTCTTAGAGACCACACACACACATACCTGCTCCTATCCAGACAGTCATACACACACAACCATAACCATACTGGATGTAGCATCAATAAAAAGGATTGTGGAATTACAAGTGACTGGACTGAACTGTTCTCACCGACACCTCCACTGGTATCAAGCCAGCCACCTACACCTCCCTCTCACACCTCCTTTTCATGGTCCTTCGAGGCCGGAGCCTACTGATGACCAGTGGAGATGTCCAGTCACTCCTTGCCCTCGCTACTTCAGCCTGATCGTCCACGCCGCCAAGCCCAGCTTCCTGCCCGGTACGATGACTTTATCCTGCAATATAGTCAGCGACCACAACATCCTGCTGAAGCACCAGAGCCACAACCTCTTTACTCCGCAGACATCTTTGGTGTTGGACCTCAGTATCAACCACAGCATGAGGATGAGGAGGAGGAAGAGCCACCTCAACTACCCAACGAGTATGATGAAGAGGAAGAGCTGGAACCACCGCAAGAGCCGGAGCCAGCGACAGAGAGAGGGACTCAGGCAGACTCTCCAAACCCTCCCTCATCTGTCTCTTCTGGAAGAGCCTCAGCCTTGATTCCTGACCCTCAAACTGAGCTCTTACAGCAGTTACTCGTAGAAGTAAGAAATCAAGGTAGACTAATCCAGCACTGTATGCTTAGTGGCCAGTCCTCACGATCTCGTTCACTGCCATTCCCTTGCCCTGATAACCTTGGCCCTCAGTTAGTAGCATCACCAGCCCAGCCTGCTGCAATGCCACCTCAGGCTACCACAAGTGACCATAGGCCCTTTCCTCCCCCACCTCAGCAGCAGCTTTCTTTTCCCCCTCCTGTAAGCCGTGCCTCTTCCATTCAGCCCCTAGCTCAGTCCTGGCAGCCTACGAATCCTCTTGACCATAGTCAGTTTCCTGCCACCTCTCAAGTCTCAGTCTCACGTAACCCCTTGCTCCCAGCCTACACGTTGCCACCTCAAACTGTCCCTGCAGCAATGGCCCGCTCTGCTCAGTCAGTGTACCAGTCCCGCGATGTGCAGCCTCACCACCTTACTTCTGTGGCCCCTCCAGGCCATTTAGCTCCTCCTTCAGGCCGATTGCAGTCATATAGAAAGGTAGAAGGTCCCTCATTTCCTTATCTTACTAGTGAGGATGAAAGCCAGTATATGATGTTAAAGATGGCCCTATCTAACCTGTTAGACCCAGGAGAGTCTGAGCAGTATAAATACCACATCTTACTGGATCACTTAAAGGTAGATCAGGCGAGGCGACTTGCATTAGCTTATGTCCATGCCCAAGATCCCTACACTCAAGCTATTCGGGCCCTAGATGAGCGTTATGGTCAACCCAGACAGCTTGCTCTGAGAGAGCTCCGGGCTATAATGGAGATGCCTGCTATCCGGATAGGTGATGGTAGAGGTCTAGATCAGTTTTCCCTTAGAGTACAGGCCTTAGTGGGTCTCCTCCAGTCCATGGGCCATGAAGGCCTCTCGGAGCTTACTTGTGGCTCACATGTTGAGAGGCTATTAGAGAAACTACCTAGTGAGCAATTCTGCCAGTTTAAGAGAAGCATGAGTTTGAGCAGACCAGGTCCCCTTTCCTATAACCTCCTAGATTTCTCCTCCTGGCTGCGACATGAAGCCCGCTGCCAGCCCAGAAGGGAGAGAACCCTTCAGCCTGTCCGGCCAAAGCAACCACCCTCTCACCCCTTCAGAGCTACAGCCATACTCCATGGTAGTAAGACTTCCTCTCAAGTGAACTCCCCTAAAGTCCAGATTGCTCCTACTAAAGCCAGTCCGCTTCCCCCCAACGCCTCATCCGAACGCTGTCGAGTGTGTGCTTACTGTAATTCCCCTGAACATCATGTCAGTAAATGTGAGGACTTCCTCCACCTCACAAAAGATCAGAGAACTAGCTGGATCAAAGAGCAGAAACGCTGCTGGCGATGTGCACGAGACCACTTTGCAACCCAGTGTGATCTGAAGGGACGCTGCAACCAGTGCAATGGGAAACATCTGCAGGTCCTATGCAACATCAACCAGAGGCAAGTGCAGAATTTCTACCTAGACCATCCTAGCGATTGCAATAAAGTGCTGCTGAAGGTGGTTGATGTGACCCTGCGCAATGGAAACAAGTCCTTAGACACGTATGCCATATTGGATGATGGGTCCGAACGTACGATCCTGCTGTATCCTGCTGCCCAGAAACTTCAGTTGGAAGGAGAGCCTGAGAGCCTGACGCTGAGGACTGTGAGACAGGATATCCAGACTCTTAACGGTGCCGACGTGTCCTTCACCCTCATTCCAAAGGCCCATCCAGAGAAATCCTATGCCATCAGGCATGCATTCACTGCTGACCAGCTTTCCTTGTCCGAACATTCTCACCCTGTGAAATCCCTCCAGCGGCGCTATGCTCATCTCCGGCAGATTCCCCTGAAACAACATGATAATGTAAGCCCTCTGCTACTCATAGGAGCTGATCATACTCACCTCATCACTCCAACCCAGCCTGTAAGGTTAGGCCCTCCTGGAGCCCCTGCAGCAATCAAAACCCGTCTCGGCTGGACGCTCCAGGGTCCTGCTAGAGATATTGTTAGCTCTCCCTCCACCAAGTGTCATTATACCTCTTTTAAATGCCCACCTGATGACATCCTCCACAATGTGCAAAAACTGTGGCAGCTGGACACATTACCTCTGAGGAACACGAAAATGGTTGTCCGCTCTAAACAGGACCAAGAGGCAATTCAACAGCTGGAGGCTCAAACCATCCGAATTCAGGTCGATGGCATCCTACGGTATGCCACACCTCTCCTACGAGCAGATCCCTGGCCCTCTCTGAAAGCCCCCAAGGAAGCTGTTATGTCCCGTCTTCGCAGCTGTGAGAGACGACTCCTCCAGAACCCCCCACAGGCGGAGACCTATACCAGAGAGATCCAGAAGTTAGTTGATGCTGGGTATGTCAAGAAGTTATCCTCATCTGAAGTAGCTGATGCTCCCGAGTCTTGGTACATACCTCACCATATTGTGCATCATAATGGAAAAGACCGCATTGTATTTGACTGTTCCTTCTCCTATCAGAATCAATGCCTGAATTCACAGCTGCTCCCTGGTCCAACCCTTGGGCCTTCCCTCCTTGGTGTTCTCCTCCGTTTCAGGCAGCACAAGATTGCCATCAGCGGAGACGTTAAGTCCATGTTCCACCAGGTGCGCCTGCTGTCCAGAGATAAACCCCTCCTTCGCTTCCTCTGGCGTGACCTGGACAGTAGATCCCCTCCAACTGTGCATGAATGGCAAGTCATCCCATTTGGCACAACCTCCAGTCCATGCTGTGCCATTTACACCCTCCAGAGGATCGCCAAGGATGCACAGGCAGATGAGCACATTACCCATTCCATACACCAATGTTTCTATGTGGATAACTGCCTTCAAAGTCTTCCCACACCAGAGGAAGCTAAGGACCTCCTTCACAGCCTGCGCACAACCCTCTCCTCTGGTGGCTTTGAGATTAGGCAATGGGCCAGTAATGACCCCAAGGTCATCTGTGACCTCCCTCCAGATGCCAGGTCAGACCAGGCAGAGCTCTGGCTATCACACCATCCTTCCCTTGATCCCATGGAGTCTACTCTAGGCCTTCACTGGAATTGCCATACAGACACCCTGAAATATAGACATAGAGCCATTGAAGCTACTACCCCAACCATGCGTCACGTCTACAGAGTTCTTGCGAGCCAGTACGATCCCCTTGGCTATATCCTCCCCTATACAACAAGAGCCAAGATCATTGTACAGCACCTGTGGGCAAAGGCAAGAGAATGGGATGACCCCAACCTTCCCCACAACATCCTAGAAGCCTGGCTTTCCTGGGAAGGAGAACTCTCTAATCTTTCCACCATAGTACTGCCCCGTTGTCTCACCCCTCAGACAGTAGAGCCCTCCTCAGCCACTCAAGACCTGCACATTTTCTGTGATGCATCAGAGCAGTCTTATGGTGCAGTCGCCTACATGCGCACAGAAGATAGTCCACAGGTGAATGTGTCCTTCCTAATGGCGAGGTCCCGCGTTGCACCCAAAAACCAGCTATCCATTCCTCGACTTGAATTGTGTGCAGCCCTCATTGGAGCTCAGCTACTCAACCTCCTCCAAACAGAGCTCACCCTCAACATCAGACAGGTTACTTTATGGAGTGACTCTACCACCGTCCTCTATTGGCTTCTCTCAGAATCATGCCGCTATAAGGTCTTTGTTGGAACCAGGGTGGCTGAAATCCAGGAGCTCGCCAAAGGCCAGGAATGGCGCTATGTGGATTCCCAGAACAACCCAGCAGACGATCTAACTAGAGGGAAACAGCTGTCTGATTTAGCTAAGCCCTGCAGGTGGAACCAAGGACCTGCCTTCCTCCTGCAACCCCCTGACCTGTGGCCAATTAGTCCCATCATCGATCAGTCCGAAGATCCATCAGAGCTACGTAAGCCCAGTTTCTGTGGTGCTGTATTTCTTGGCCCAAACCACTCCATTCCAGATCCTACCCAGTTCACTACCTTTCAGGATCTCCTTGACTCTACCGCTGCCTCCTGTCATGGGGCGGCAGAGACTCCTGCAACACCATCAGCAGAAACCTTCCTCGATGCAGAGATCTCCATCCTAAGACAGGCCCAGTTGGATTCCTTTGGGAATGATCTGGCATGCCTTCAGACCCACAAACCCCTTTCAAATTCCAGCCGTCTTCTCTCCCTTGCTCCTGAACTAGATCCAGTATCAGGTCTCATCCGAGTAGGTGGAAGGTTACGGCAAAGCAATGACCTGCCTCCTGATGCCATGCATCCAGTTGTGCTGGACCCTGCCCATCCAATCACAAAGCTTATAATTAAAGATTGTGATGACCATTTACACCATCCTGGTCCGGAGAGACTTTTTGCTGAGCTAAGGAGACGGTTCTGGATCCTGAGGGGTCGTGAGGCTGTCAAGAAACATCAGCACAGGTGTGCTAAGTGCCAGCAGTCCCGTGCCAAACCCCTTATTCCCCAAATGGCTGATCTCCCCCTTGCTCGCCTACGCCTCTGTGAACCTCCCTTCTATTCCACCGGTACAGATTGTTTCGGGCCCTACACTGTAAAGATTGGCAGACGAGTAGAGAAAAGGTGGGGAATTATTTTCAAATGCTTAACCACTAGGTGTGTACATCTAGATTTACTCAGTCACATGAATACAGATTCCTTTTTGATGGCACTGAGGCGCTTTATAGCTCGCAGGGGCAAACCTTTTGAGTTGCTTTCAGATAGAGGTACCAACTTCATCGGTGGCACCAGAGAGCTACAGGAGGCCTACCAATCCCTGACCCCTGACCTCCAGGCAATCCTGGCCAAGCAGAAGATCTCCTTCAAGTTCAACCCCCCACACGCGCCCCACTTTGGCGGGACGTGGGAGCGTGAAATACGCTCAATCAAGATTGCCCTGCAGACCACCCTAGGGGCCCAAGCTGTCGCGGAAGAGGTGCTACGCACCGTCATGATTGAAATTGAAGGTATCCTCAATTCAAAGCCCCTAGGTTATGTCTCCTCTGATGTTGCTGATCCTGATCCGGTGACTCCTAATCTATTGCTTATGGGGCGGCATGACTCCTCCCTCCCCTTGGTAACGTATCCTGACTCTGAGCTGCGCAGCCGTCGCCAATGGCGTCATAGTCAAATCCTCTCAGATCATTTTTGGGCCCACTTCGTTAAAAATTATCTTCCCTCTCTCCAGTCTAGACAGAAGTGGCGCACTGATAATCCTGACCTTCTACCTAACACTGTTGTTCTCATTCTTGACCCTCAGCTCCCCCGATCCCTTTGGCCAGTAGGTAGAGTGACTTCCCTCCATCCCGGCAAGGACGGCCGTTGTAGGGTTGCAGATGTCCAGGTGGGGGACAAACAGTACACAAGACCCGTTGCCCGCCTCATCCCTCTCCCTGCCCTACCTGAACCCCCATGACCTACTGTACTAGCAAATTTGCAATCCAAATTTGGGGGCGGCTGTTTGGAAGTTTCAGCTCTGTGCTGCATTTGCAGAGCTATTGCCACGCCCTCTTCTCCTTTGACACTCATTTCCCCATTCAGTCCACTGCAGCTCCAACCAATTAGCCCAATCAGCCACAGACTTTATTAGGCAACACCTGTGCCCACAGCCCTTCCTTTGTTCAAGCCACATGGAGGAATCCTTGTTCGTTGCTGCTGCGAATGTCGTGTCCTGCCTTGTGTGCGTTTTTTGAACTATGTAAGTCATGTTTTTCTTCAATGAATGTTGTTAATTTAATTCATTTGATTATTTACTGCATTCTATGTTCTAGTGTAAATGTTTGTTGTTTAATTGAATTGTGGCCTTGTATTGTGGCATTATGGAGCTAATTGTATCCCATATCCCTTTCCCTCTTAGAGACCACACACACACATACCTGCTCCTATCCAGACAGTCATACACACACAACCATAACCATACTGGATGTAGCATCAATAAAAAGGATTGTGGAATTACAAGTGACTGGACTGAACTGTTCTCACCGACACCTCCACTGGTATCAAGCCAGCCACCTACACCTCCTTTTCAATATATATTTGTCTCATTTGTAAGTTTGTGTCAGCCCTTAGTTGTACCTTGTAGCCCTCTTTGATGTGACCTTCCAAAGCCTTGATGATGTCACTAGGCCGTATTCCAGAATCCGTTTTATTCTCCAGCCCCATGACATCACTGATGACAAACGGCAGATTCCTTCCACGTTCATCTTTAAATTCGCTAGTCATATACTAATAACATCAACAAACACACAGGATTACTGGATTTAACTCGACCACTACATCAGTACAACACTGCTACATGTCTACTAAATGCACTGAATACACATGAACTGTCTCACTCTCTTAGTAAAGCTTGAGCCACCAGTTGCCTCCACTGTGCCAGATGCATTGATCATCCTGTCCAGGAAGATGCCCTTTATAGACTGGATGAAGCTGGACTTTCCGGCTCCAACAGGGCCAATCACAAGGATGCGGAGATGCTCAACAGCAGGGTTCCTAATTTGAAGTTTCCTCAAATTCTTCTTCTTCTCATTGTTATGACTATATAAAAACATATGCAATATGCTCAAGGTTAGTCCGGTTCAATATATAAAACATATACAATATGCTCAAGGTTAGTCCGGTTCAGTATATAAAACATATACAATATGCTCAAGGTTAGTCCGGTTCAGTATATAAAACATATGCAATATGCTCAAGGTTAGTCCGGTTCAACTCTCTGAATATGAAGAAATGTGTTCCATTTCACAACAAACTCATTAACGATTATGAAGCAATAGACAGTGAAGATGATACATTACAGTTTCTGAAGATGATCTTGACTACAGTTGATTTCACACCAGCCAGTTTCCATCACTGAAAAACACAGAAGACCAATCAGATAACATGGTTTGTGCTGTGTCTACCGTGATTTTGTGAATTTGTTTGGGCCTACAACGGAATAAAACACATCTATATCAACTGATTGGATTGTGTGTGCATAAGTATACCTGTGTGTGTGTGTGTGTGTGTGTGTGTGTGTGTGTGTGATGGATAGATAGATAGATAGATAGATTGATAGATAGATAGATAGATACTGTAGATAGATAGATAGATAGATAGATAGATAGATAGATACTTTATTGATCCCCAAGGGGAAATTCAAGGTCTCAGTAGCATACAGACATCACAGACACATTTACTAACAGCAGAAAAAAGTTATTAAAAGTATACAATATAAAAACACAACTAAGCAATAAGGACAGTAGAAGATAAAGAATATACTAAAATACAAATTATACTAAATAACACTTAATCTAAATCAATTCTAAAATCAGTATCCACATAGTGGGTGATTAATCAAGAGGCACTTGCAATGACTGAGGCAGGGAGTGAGCCTGTGATCTCTGTGCATAGTAGGGTAAGGTGCTCTGTGTGAATGAGTGTCATGGTGATGGTGCAAATGAGTAAGTCCAACAGTGCAACAGTGCAAGAATAAAGTCTAGAGACCAGCATAAAATAAATATGGACATATCAGAGAGTAGGCAATGTGGCATGGAGGGAGGGGTTATGCATATGTGCTAATATAGCATGCAAACAGTGAGGCAGTAAGACAGTGGTAAAAAGTGGCTAGTGGACAGACAGTACCCAAACATGGAGAGGGTGGAGAGGTAGACAGACTATGCGGAGAAGTCTATCTCTCCTCTTCCCTTAAGTGAAGCATTGAACATTGGAGCAGCCGTGGCCTACTGGTTCGGACCTGTAACCGGAGGGTTGCCGGTTCGAACCCCGACCAGTAGGCCACGGCTGAAGTGCCCTTGAGCAAGGCACCTAACCCCTCACTGCTCCGTGAGCTCCACTGTTGATGCAGGCAGCTCACTGCGCCGGGATTAGTGTGTGCTTCACTTCACTGTGTGTACACTGTGTGCTGTGTGTGTTCGGATAATTCATGGATTGGGATAAATACAGAGACCAAATTTCCCTCACGGGATCAAACGAGTATATATACTTATACTGTACTATACTGGACAGTTCAATGGCCCTGGGGACAAATGACTTCTTCAGTCTGTCTGTTGTGCAAGGCAGTATACTACTAACACGAATACTATACAAGTGGGTTCCCCTTGGCAACAAAGCCGGCCTGAGCTGTCCAATGGCCTTGGGTGCCTCACCTCATTCACACACAAACCACTCCTGGACCACAGCATGCCTCCCGTGGTCCAGCCCCTTCGGCGTGTTCCCCTGGCTCTGCAGGACGGCGTTACACAGGAGCTCCAACACCTCCAGGCTGATGGCACCATAGAACCCATTGATGCCTCTCTGTGGGTGTCCAACCTCGTCCTCGCCAGGAAGAAGTCAGGTGCTGAGAGTCTGCGTCGACCTCAACAAGGCAGTGGTGCCTGACAAGTACCCTCTCCCGACGACAGAACTCACAACCCACTTTTATGGCTCCCGGGTCTTTTATATGTTGGACTTACATCAGGGCTACCTACAAATCCCTCTGCACCCAGAGAGTCGGAACCTGACGGCTTTTATCACCCATTTCTGGCCTGTACCGCTATACGAGGATGCCTTTTGGGCTCAGTTTTCAGAAGATCATGTCCACAATCTTTGCCGGCTGCCCCGGTACCATGACCTATTTGGACGACATTGTGGTACACGGGCCAGATGTTGACACACACAACACCCGCCTGGAACGGGCACAACAATTTGACACTGAAAGGCCGTAGGTGTGCGCTGTTTGTTTTGTTTCCGGATATAAACGGCTGAGTTGATGCATTGAAAGTTGAGACGTCGTAGTCGTTATTTTAGCAACACAACACTTATGTATGTTTATGTATATTATGTCCAATAATTATGAGCGACGACAGTCATACTCTTCTGACTGAAAGGCAAATTGCTTAAAATAAATGAAAACATTGATATATGATTATTATGTATTTTCTTCAGCTATAAATAAAAAAATGAAAATTATTTGTTGTAGATTTCCAACAGCAGCTGATTAACAACTAGGCCTAATTAACATAATACAACACAACACAGGGTATCACAGCAACATGTAAATCCTGTAGGGTGCCTTAGATAGTGCACTGCCAATATATTGCACAACAGAGAAATCTAACTGTCTACCTTCTCAGGCGACTTTGTTGTAAACAAAATCAACTGAAGTGTGCCCAGGTGATGTGAATGACCGTTGCTTATTGCATGTGTCCTACTTCTTCTTTGTGAGAAGAGGTTGTCTACATCTAATCTAAACGTCTACCTACTCAAGCCAGGGCTGCCAACTTTTCAAAAAACCTTGGAGTGAGATTTGGTGGGGCCAACCAAAATTTTGCTGCGTAAATTTTTGTTTGGCTCATTCAGCATTATACCGTACTGTAAAAAAAACGTACATCAGTGGTTCTCAGGTGTAGGGACCAGGCATGGACGGATTATGAGCTTTCGGGCCCCTGGGCCCAGATGTATTAAGGGCTCCCCACTAATTGTCGCATATGTGGAAGGGGGGTTTGGGCAATACTAAATTCAATCAGATTCATAGCCTACATCCTGATGTGTTGATATTGAGGCAATGATTCCATGCAAAGGCTTGGGCTTCAGGCCCCCCTGACACCTTGGGCCCCTGGGTGCAGTAATCCATCCCTGGGACCAGGGTCCCAGAGTTATATAACATTGGTATCAAAGGGATCTAGCCTACTACTATGACCATGGGCGTCGGAGGCATTGTGAAAGTGGGTTGGATATTTCAGCGGGGGGTATGGGGGTCCTCCCCCAGAAATTCTGGTACATTTTAACAGGTTATTTAGATACTTCTATATAACAAAATAAAGCCAGCCTACGAAATTAATAAAAAGTAAATCATGCATAATTTAAAAATAACTCAATAGGCTACTTGGCTACGCAATAAGGTTTCCATTACAGCACCGCGGACGTTCAATGAACGCATGAAAGCGGATGGTTTGTTTGAAATCCCGACACTCTTTCAACTACATGGAACGTAATAGTGATCATCAAATACCTCCCCAGATTTCAGTGCCCATCAGTCCCAACATTTAACAATATAATCAAACAGTCCAAAAGTAAATTAAATATCAAACTAAACCGAAAATGTCATGCTTTTGAAGGCCTACCAGTATGCCGCTCCAAGAAACGCATGTCTCAAAATAAAACTCGCATAAGAAATAAAGGGCTGTCTCGAATACAATCCTGCCCCTAAAGGCCTGTACTTTGTCTTAAGACCCCGGCCATAATTTGAGGATTTACTGTATCTAAGTAGACAAACTGGCTTCAGATATCCAACAGAGTGAATAGAGATTGTGTAGTCTTAGCTGTGGTTAGTGACGTGATGCTGTTAATGGGGAGTTTTACATAGCCTAGTGTAAACCTATAGGTTATTATTTATTTGGCGTACCTATAAGGCTTTTTACCTTATCAAAAGTGAGGGGGACGACTGATCTCTTCAACACTGCGGGGGATTTGGCGCTTGTCACTGTGTGTGTGACCGAAGCGGAATGGGAGAATGCGTGTAACAAAAAACAAAAAAAAAAGTTTATGAGCGATTTACGCGCAAATAGGAGAATCCAATGAAAATGACAATGAAGCACTAAACAGATGCTGAAAACAGCACTGGTATTTCGCACGGCAAAAGTGTGTGTGTGTGTGGGGGGGGGGGGGGGTCCAAACTAACAATTTTAAAAAGTGGGTGGGTGTTTTGTAAGAATTTAAGAAATGTTTGTATGTTTTAACTTTAAAATGCATCAATCAGGTGCACTTTCAAAATAAATTCAGAGGTCAGACTTGCTTATTTTTATAGAAATATTTGTGCTGTACCCTAAGCTATTTTGCACTTCAGAATTATAACCATGCACACACAGGTGGAATAGTTATAGTGATATTGTAATAAGTTCACAACCACAAAAACATATGCTACATTTCACAGTTCAGAAATGTTCAAAAATGTGTGTACATTTCAGCACTCCATGAAATTATGCAGAAGTGGTCACCTGTGTTATTCAGCTAGTTTATTTAAGATAATATATTGGTCATTGTAATGGCCATAGCCTATAGCCTACATGCTATTCCTTTTTCAGGATGTACCCATATCTGCATGATGTGAATGTTTGCATATGGCTTATGTCAGGCTTTATATCAATATTTGTGTCTCGTTATTTGATTTTCTTCATATTTTTGTATTAATGTCACTAGGAAGCATGCCAATATAAATATATTCATTTATCTGTAATGGGATTGGCTGGAACCTGACAATATAAGAACCATGATAGTGGGATAATCTATGGCTGAGCAATTTACAAAAATGCATGTAGGCCTACTGACAAGTAGTTTACATTAGAATACATTATAATTTCGCCCCAATGAGGCTATGTAGAAATGTGTTGCAATTTCAAAACCGGATTACTCAGGAACCACTTATTGCACAGAGGCATGCTTTATATCCTCGTATTCGGTAGGTTTGCTGTTTATTGTGAAATAGGGTTTTCCACGTGTTGTGTGAAGGGTTAGTGAAATATTAAACCGAGAGTAATGGGTAAATGCAAATATGATTAGCCTAAATTGCACGTCGGTTCAATGTTAATTCTCTCGCGAAGCATTTATCACAGCAACTTGGCGCTAATATCATTGGAAAGCTTAGATTTCGCACGTTCACATGATGTGTGATATCATATGTATAGGTTTAGTTTAGTTGAACCTCATCTGCCAGGTATTTGACCTACCAGGTTGACACAGCGTGAAAAATACTCAATAATACTCAATACCTGAAGCCGGGGAAATGCGGGGGGGATGCGCCTGGGATGGCTTCTGAAGTAGCATCGCAAATGAGAGAACATTTTGAAAATTCCAGACAGGGGGTGCTCTTGAACCCTCTCACCGTCTCTGAAAGCATAACCGTGGCTCAACAGGTAGATCTATAGATAGGCTAAACTCATTTTTCAGGCATCTGACCGACCGGGTTGACACTTCAGCGTGAGAAATCGGGGGTGTGGCGTGTGAGCGTGTGAAACTAATCAAATGCGTGTGTCTCACGGCCAATGCGTGAGAGTTGGCACCTATGAATTTAGTGCCCCATCAATATGTAATATTGTAACTCTCCACTATAAGTGAGGGTAGCTGTGGTGTATAAAAACACTGAGAGGAGGAGAGGGAGAACAGGAGTGTTTCTGGACTGGCCAGCCAGCACTCTGTCCTTCTACAGCGTCTCCTTGGATCCACTCACCCACCTGCACACGTTCACCTCCACATTCTTTGAGCCCCTCTATGTAGGATTGTATGTAGATGTAGATGTAGATTTCTATGTAGAAATTTCCCTCACAGGATCAAAAGACTATATACTTACTTAGGATGTGAGCTTGGCTATTCAGACTGTCCCTGTGTTAATTTCTACTTCAATTCAATTAGTGGATTATACATCTGCATAACTAATATTGGATCAAATGACATGAACATTCAATTTCTATGGATTCTTGTGAACTAGCATATTGCTAAGGATATATTCACTGCAGGTAGGGAAGCACCAAAGGCGGATGGGGGGGGGGGGGGGGCAAAGATTGTCATGTATTAATTTCCAAACTTTCCAAACAAGAGTCCAAACTTTCAAATGATGTATAACTATGCTACATAACAATCTGATGTATAAGAATGATTTTAAATGTTGGGGGGAGGTGTGTGTGTGTGTGTGGAAGGGGGGGTAAATGACCCGGTGTTGGAACATGTGCTACATAACAGGCTAGAAGAGACATAAATGAATGAGGAGGAAAGAGTTAAACATTCATGACAACATAAGTTGCTTTGTTCTTGATGGTATGAACACAATTTAACCTCCTGAGACAGAACAAGTCCAGCCAGTTCTCTACAGGGAGCGTCTGAGACTCAAGGAAATGACAAGCGAATAAAACTCAAAACTGTAAGTTCCTTCATTTACTAAATATGAATTGTTTGCAATGATCATTACCTTTCTCTTGAGGTTTAGAGGTGACTGCGCATAACGTGTGAATGTAATGTTATGGAGTCCTATTTGTGGCCCTATTACTAGAAGTTTAAGGTAAGAGCAGAATGGCAATCTCAGTGTCCATACATCTCCAACTGTTGATCCTGAGTACTTTAACAAAATAGTGGTTTGTTCTATTAAAATGTCTCAGAAAGAACTCAGTGAGTTCAACTTTACCACCTATTGTTTTAAATTATATTGGCCTGGAAGATGCTGCCTGTTAAGTAGTTTTGATAGTTACCGATAATTATCGGTATTTAAATCAATGGGACAAGATTACATTTTCACCTGGGAGGTTGTATTCACCTGGGAGGTTGGATCAAGACTACATTTTCACCTGGGAGGTTGGATCCAGTTTGATTTTTGTTTATTTGCATATTTCCATGGTGTGTGTGATGTAATTTGTCAGTCATTTGTGTGAGGAAAGAGTTAAACATTTATGAGAGATATTTTGCTCTTGATAGTATCAACACACCTGACTGAACAAGTCCATCCAGTTCTCAACAGAACTATGAGTTCCTCCCCCTCATATGAGTTGTTGACGATGTTCAGTGTATTTCTCTTGAAGTCTGTTTGTAATTAAGAGTTCTATTTGTGGCCCTTTCAGCAGTTTGTAACAAGAGGAGACTGGCATAATGGGACTACACTTTCACTTGGGTGGTTCTAGTCACACTGTAAACCCAAATTAGTTGACATTACTAGAACATTGTGGGGAAACTGAATGCCTTAAACCATTCTAGACTTTACATAACATAAAACTAAATAGGTTAATTTGTGTCAACAAAGACCCTTATGTGGATGCTGTAGACAAATTAAGCTTACATTAGTAGTCTTTACTCAAAATGAAATCTTTAGTTAAATTATCTGTTTCAGGAGTCCCAGTTGTATAAAATAACTATTATAGGTTAAGGATAAAAGAGATTAATGCAAATAAATTGTTTTATTAAAAGTTGAAGGGAAGGAATTTATCACACGTAGGGAAGCTTTTTATTATTGATAAAACATGAACAAGCAGCATTCAAACTCATAAATATTCCACATGCACTGTATCTCAAAGATGAAGAACCTATAAAAAACATGAGAAAAACAAACTTTTAGCTCATAAACATTGACTCTGTTGAAAAGCAAAGTTTGCTAAATCACTGAATGCAACACATGGGTAATGATTGTGCATCTTTGGTCTTTTATCGAGAGCACATAGTTTGTAGTCTAAGGTAAGAAACCCACTATTTAATGTGTTATATTGTCATTCACTTTGTGTTTTCGGTATGTGGAATATTTGAAATAAACAAATTAGAATTTTGTTGCATTACCTTGTTGTCGTTGTATGTGTGCTTGCTTGCTAACATTAAGTATAAGCCTAGGCTACTGAATAAATCATATTTCTTAATTAAACTCCATTGTAACATATAATGTAGATAATCATAATGAATGTTAATGAAATGGCCAGATAATGAAATCAAGCACAAAATTGTCGTGCATAACTGGCTAATACGGGCACTAGCCTGTGACCAGCAAGGGCATATATAATAGGTTTGCAATATGGGCCATAGGCCTTGTCCATACCAATACTTGGCAAAGTCATTAATATTATTTGTTTTGTTTAGTGAAGTCGTGCATTCCGATGCGACCTCATAAAGTGTAGCCTACATCTCCAGTACAACCAGTTTAGATATGCTGTCATTTGATTGGCTGAAACCTGGAAGTGTCAAAACATAAGCATAGGTCTGTTGTCGCGTTAGTAGCAGACACATAGGAGACCTGCAGGTGTGTGGACAATGATCTGTCTGCCAGTAGGATTAGTAGATTCAGATTAGTATTCCCTTTGTCCTTTAGCGTACACATTTCCCCTCTTTTTAGTGGATCAGCTAGGCCTATACACCAAAACATAGAAGAGATGGTTGTAGTAAAAACTATCTGGATGAGTATGTGTATTGTGATGTGTATGTTAGGGACCTTTAGGGTCTTTTAAAGGTCAACCCTGGAGCAGCCAGAGGGGCTTATATGGTTTTAGGGTCCCTACCCTTGAACTCTGACCCCATGGGCCTGGCCTGGGATGACCGGGCGCTTAATCCAGAGCCAAATGTCATAAAGCAAACTAGACTACAGTGGCCAAAGACCTTAATCTGTACTGAGGAATTTACTTTAGCCTATAGGCCTACACCTTAACATTTCTATTCAAGACATTTGTTGTTCTTCTTGTAAAAATACTACAGTACTGATTCTTGTTCAGTTACAGCTGCATGTTTGTTGTGCTTCTTTCACCATCTTCTGTTTGTTCTGTTTCTTCTTCTTGTCAGAATACTGAAAACAAAGATGGTGGTTCATGTTTAGCTACATCTATAATCTATAGTATGCAGTGACACATGAAACAAGACGTAAAGCTGCTTATGTCTCATGTACATTCCCAGAGAGACTCTCCCACTGCTGCTAGGATGAGTGTCTCTCAGGAGAGAGAGGAGGCTGCAGGTCACAGTGAGACACTCAGACCAGAGTCTGCAGCACACAGCTGTGTGCAACCAAGCAGCAAACCAACACACTCTGATGGAGGGTAAGTGAATCCACAGATACAGTGCACATCATACCTGTCCCCACACACTCTGATGGAGGGTAAGTGAATTGACAGATACAGTACGCATCATACCTGTCCCCACACACTCTGATGGAGGGTAAGTGAATCGACAGATACAGTACACATCATACCTGTCCCCACACACTCTGATGGAGGGTAAGTGAATCGACAGATACAGTACACATCATACCTGTCCCCACATACTCTGATGGAGGGTAAGTGAATCGACAGATACAGTACACATGGTCCCCTTGAATCTATCAGCAAGGAAAATGAGTTTTGTGCTTCTAATTCACGTTTTTCATATCACTCTGCAAATAATGGAACTTCATTCAAAAGTGAAAGCTGTGTTCTAAAGAATGTTTGATTCAAGTTCAGTGTGTGTTGTGAACTATTTGTTTATCATCAAAATCAACAATGAAACAGTAACAAATATATGTAGGCTAGGCTAAAGAGTCATGTCGTGGGGAGTTTATTTTTTCCGTTTTGGCAAGTAGCCGTGTAATAAGCGGGATAATATATACAACGCCGGTCATTATTGGGAAATAGGTCCCTTCAGGGTGGAACAAGTCCGGTTTCGCCCTGTCGGGACCTATTTCCAGATAATGACCGGCGTTTTATACATTATCCCTTACATACCATCTGTAGGCACCATCTGTAGGTACCATCTATAGGGAAATAGCCTGGACGTGAGAGTATTCTCATTATGGACTCATTTGGCTAATCACTGGGAATTTATCTGCTTGCAGTAACACTTGTGCGTCTGTCTGTGCAGCTTTTGTAGTTGTGTGTTGGTCTGTGTGTCTGTGTGATTTTCACTTTAATGTTTGTTCTGACTGAAAATGACACTGCCACATGCCAAAAGGTTGTATGACAATGTGGTAGAAACATGGAATCAAAAAAAGAAGCATTTTTTTCATCTTTTTTAATATTTTTATGAAAAATGGCGTGTCCAAAATTATTCATACCCTTTTTAAATAATCAATGGACACATCTTTATTTGCATTCACAGCTCTCAAAATGGTTCTTATAATACCTACCAAGCCTCTCCATGTCTCCACAATGATTCTACACTGCACCTTTTCAACAGCAATCTGGGTTTTCAGTCAAGAACAATTCCATGTTTCTAGCACATTGTCTTACAACCGTTTGGCATGTGGCAGGGTCATTTTCAGTCAGAACAATCATATTGGTAAAGAGAAAATCAACATTAAATCAATATTTGCCAGGGGTATGAATAATTCCGTTCTAAACTGTGTGTATTGCTGATGTAATATTACTGTAAGTGTCAAGAAACTGACACATCACTCCACAGAGGAATGAGTTTATCAACACTCTAAAATATTTCCCTGTTAAATAAATAACTGGCAGTAGGGTTGCCATTATTTTCCTGTTATTTTGACAGCGCATTACTGTGAAGTGGCAAACTCCATACACTGCCAAGGTTATAGCAGGATGCCTACGCCACTGTGAACATGTGTAAATTAACGGCACTACACCACTGTGAACCTGTGTAAATTAACGACACTACACCACTGTGGACCTGTGTAAATTAACGGCACTACACCACTGTGAGCCTGTGTAAATTAACGACACTACACCACTGTGAACCTGTGTAAATTAACGGCACTATACACCACTGTGAACCTGTGTAAATTAACGTGCAGCTCAGGTTTTTGTCTCTCCATATAACCAGCTCACAGACTCACAGACCTCCATCTCCAGTGCCCAGCTGTGTGTCTATGAAGAGTGACCAGTCCATGGGCCGTATGCCCGAATTCAGCAGTGAACCAGTTACATCAGGTCTAAAGTGAGTAGTCATCAGACATGTCAGTCATAAGAAATTATACTCTCTCTCTCTCTCACACTCACACACACACACACACACACACACACAGGAAATTGGATGGATGAGATGGAAAACACTAACCTCTCCTAAATGGTGGACACCATGTAGAGATGTATGTGTTATAGAAAACAATGGGATATGCTAGGAGGAATACACTGTATTGCGTGTGTGTGTGTGTGTGTGTGTGTGTGTGTGTGAGAGAGAGAGAGAGAGAGAGATTAATTCTAAAATGGAGCATGTATTTTTGTAATATTACTGTAAATGTGAACAAATCACTCCGCAGAGGAATGAGTTGAGGTTAATCTGTTTCCTGTGTCTCTTTATGTAACCAGCCCACAGACTCACAGACCTCCATCTCCAGTGCCCAGCTGTGTGTCCATGAAGAGTGATCAGTCCATGGGCCGTATGCCCGAATTCAGCAGTGGACCAGTTCCATCAGGTCTAATGTGAGTAGTCATCAGTCTGTCATGTCAGTCATATAAAATATATTAAAATTATTAAATAAATATTAGTATAGTTATATCATGTAATCATGCACAAACTGAAAGAATTGACTTGACTTTAAGCACATCATTAACACCATCTCTGAGGAAAGGTGAGATTTTGATACAGTAAGAGTGAATACATTGATTTCAAATTGCTTTTCATTTATTTGGCAAACAAGTAGAATGTGTTATTGCCATCTACAGGAACTTCTGTGCCTTTGTAGCATACTAAGATTGACTGAAATACTACGGAATATTTTATTTCTACACATAGCTTAGCCTACCCGAGCTATGCAAAATTGCTTCTAGGCTAGCTCATAAAATTGACAAGCCTTGTAAATGCGCACTTTTTCTACCGTCTCTGCCGAATTTGAACGCTCCTCTAGTTTCTCTCAACAGGGCTATTTGCTCACTGAAACTGAACGTTAGATCTTCCATGTGAGGAGGACCCACCACACACTGTAATATTTTATTTTCGAGGGTTTTTGAGATCTAGGGTTTTTACCTTTCAGTAAAAGCAGTTATTATTAGCCTACTGCACGTCTCCCCAGCACATATGAGAGTTCGTCAGAGCCGTGCCACTGGAGGAGGGGCCGCTCACATAGTCTCCTACTCCCCAAATATAGACTTGTTTGCGATTTCCAAACCGTTTTTGTGAGGGCTACTTTGCTAATATTTGGGAAACAGCAAGTAAGGGCCTGCGACCGCACAGCCTACTGTAAGCTGCTAAAGTGCCGCGAGTGCGCAGCAAATGAACTTCAGAAACAATACATTTCAGCTCATGATATTCAGACAGGCCCATCCTCCCGAAGCTGCTGATTAGACACTCCGGGCCTGTACTAACATAATTACGTGTTGCACAACGCTTGCACACAATCGCAGTTCTATCTACCGTTTTCTAAATCCAAAATGTTTGCACACACCAGACTTATGCGACGCTGGTGCATCCTCCAACTCCGGGCTGTCTACGTTATCGCTCTCACTTGCCATTTCTGCACGCGCAGCACTCCACACCTTTCACGCAAAAGGGGGGACAACTGTCTGGGGTCACATATGGGCATGAGGAAACATTACACATGCCATAAACCATCAAAACCGTGCGGTCCACACATGCTCCCAACCGAGACAAGCGAACCGTTCAGAGTTTTTTTCATGAACCGTGCCACCCCTATAGTCTGTAGACATGTCAGTCACATGAAATTCTACACTCTCACTCACTCACACACACACACACAAACAGGAAATTGGATGGATGAGATGGAAAACACTAACCTCTCCTAAATGATGGACACCATGTAGAAATGTATATGTTATAGAAAACAATGGGATATGCTAGTAGGAATACACTTTAGTGTGTGTGTGAGAGAGAGAGAGAGAGAGAGAGAGAGGACAAGGAGAGAAGTCCTCCGTTCCCCTGCCCCCACATAGCAGCAGAGAAGAGCAAAAAAGAGCCCCCGAGCTGAGAAGCAACTCCTCTTATCATTCACCTGGGCCACCCCCGAATCACAGGGCCTCTGTTATCTGAGAGCAGTGAGTGTGGCCTAAGTAAATCTCATACCTGTTGACTATAGTGTAGTTCTTAGTCTACAACTATGCACAAATACATTACATTCAAGACCAAACACGGATGTATTACATTCACAGCGTACATTTACAGAGGTTTTCAGAAATGACCATCAAGTTTCCACTGTATGGAGGAAAGAGTTGAGACCACAGAAATTGCTCCGGCGCCACGCTGGATTTCCAGCATACCGACGTGTCAACGTCACATTCCCAAGATCTGAGAGGTGCTTTCACTAAACCACACCAGTAGGCCTACTTAAGCCAATCGGTAATAGGGTAGGGGCTGGCTGGCCTTGGGTTTTTGCCAATCAGCAGTCCCTCCACGTGCAAATTTCTTTTGTTTCTTATACACTACGAATGTGTTTCCACACTGGCAGCGAGAAACATAGCCAAAGAGTGCAACATTATGAAGCTAGGGAAGACATCAGACTTGTCGATAAAAGTATAAAGAATAAATGACGTTGGTCTTGGATAGAGGAGGTGGGTCAAGACGAATAGCCCTTTGTAAGCAGGTGTCAAAAACTCCGGCAACCAGGAGAATGTTTCTGCACTTTGTGCGCAAGGAAAATATATGGAACTAGCGGGAAAAAAGTGCTGCCATGGCGCTAGTTAGACCCTAGTCATCAAACAGCCGTCATGTTTGCTGGGGGCAACAGCCACAGCAGATATCCGACCCTCAATGACCGATCGTGTGGCTGATTTGAAAATTCGCTTGTGCTCTGTCATTGCCGAGTTTGATCTGTCGCAGAGCTAGTGAGCGGAGCTAAGCGATGCGAATATCTCGCTCAAGTGGCTGTTTACTCGGCCGCTCCCAGTCAGGTCGCTCTGCTCAATTTTGCTCCCCACTCCACGTAAAAATCATCCCGCTCCAGTGAAATCGATCCACGCTCGCTCCAGTTTAAAACAGGAAGAAATAAATACAAGCCGAATTGTCACCTTAAACAGAAAACTTAAATCCCAAAGAACTAAGAGCAACAGCAATATATTTCACGCATAGAACATTTATTTTAAAATGCAACACCGATAGTGCATCAACGAACAAGCTTATTGCCTAAAAAGGACTAATTGCCTAAAGTATACAGGCTTAGCATCCAAGTTTTACTTTAGCCTTCTACTTGATATGAAGCATATTCAAATTGTTCACGTTTTGCTTTGGTCTCAGTAGCACACTCATGTTTCCGCAAAATGTGTCTTCTTAGAATCCAAAAGGAATCTTTAACAGTGTCACCACATGGTCTACATTGTATCTAGTTGTTTTGTAGGAATAATACAATTGTATGACTTACCAGTGGCGTAGCATAGCTATGCTGGGCCCCGGTGCAAGCATTTTCATTTGAATTCTCCCAACTTACGAAACCGAAACGCCATAGAACAATTAAATAGCCATCAAGGAAAACACAGCAACTCGTACGCAGTGGCGCCTACACAATAACCACACAATTGCTTAATTTAGCCTAACAGTGTGGCGCAACGGTCATATAGCCTTCCACAAAAAGGTCACAGAAAGTGCACCTCACATATGCCTACTCCATAAAAAAGCAGCCTGTAACTCACCCATTAGAAGTTCACTCTACGGGCCTTGTGTTCAGCAAAGTCATTGATGATATGGTTGAAACCCAACTGCCTGGCTCTGCTGTTCTCTATGGAGAGTATGGCCAATCCACTCGATCGTTCTTGTCCCATGCTAGCCTACTCCTTAGGTAGGACTCAACGTCAGATTGCTAGCATCAACGCCAGCAGCAACATTCGAGGTGTTTTAAAAAAAAATATTCAGTTTCATTCATTTGGATTTAGTCTCCTCCTGTTCTCGTCTTTTCTCTTCTGTGTGCCACTTTTATGCTTACTAATTGCTGATTGCATTGCTGATTATTATAACTAAGCTACAACACATCCAGAAGTAGCCTCACAACGTAATGTAATCACGAATGACCGGAAGTAAGATCATTGGGATAAACACATTTTCCCCATTCCCAGAAGTCCTTGTTCCTTTGTAAAAATTGACAATAAATAAAGAAATGTAATAAGTTGCAGGTATTTTTTTTTTATTTCTAACTCATATTGTAGCCTATGTTGTAACATCTGAATGTAAACACAATGCAAAAAATAAGGTCACCATGACTAATAGTTATAGGGTATCTGAGTGGTATGAATAACTGTCAATCCCATTCAAAAGAATAGACTGTAGTGTGAGGAAAAAAATATTGATATCCGAGAACTGCTGACGTGATCCCAGCTTATTCACAATATTGTGCAATGAGCCCGAGTACTGACGGGAGGGGGCCCATATTGGGAGTGTGGCAGTGGGCCCCCCTTCGCGCCTGGGCCCTGGTGCACCGCACCGGTTACACCGTCGGTAGCTACGCCCCTGTGACTTATCAGTTTCCTTTCTAAAATATTTAGCGAACTCCATCCCCAACAACGAACTTTCTATGACCAATATCTTTGAAATTTAACAGTCTTGGTTTTGTTAGGAAGACATGAATTCTGGGTGGATTTGGGCATGCCTCAGACTCGTGGTGTGAGCGGTATCGGAGCGAAATTGGAGTGGAACAGAGCGGCCGCTCCAGCCTCAAAATTAAAAAGCGTTCCGCGCTCCAACAAAATTCCATCCACTCCTCGCTCACTCATGCTCCGCTCTGCTCACTAGCTCTGGATCTGTCATTTACAATCACTCATCAACCCGTCACTTTGTGTCAGAAATTAGCGGAGGATAAACTCGCCCTTACGCATCTGTCTGTCTCGAGGCAGCATGCGGGCTATCTTATTACACACGGCATCTCGCCAGAATTTTAAATAAATCTGTCTGACAAACTTAAGAATAACATGTTTAAAATAAATGGTGCATATTTTGCAGAAAAAATAAATGCCTCCTTGTTCATGCCCTTTATCAACAGCAGAAGACACCTGCACATTGAACATACACCAGGCAGAAAGAGGGAACTAGGTGGGTATACATTTTGGACATTTTGGCTTTTTAGAGAGATCAATACTTTATTCATCCCCATGGACTGACCATGTGATGCATTGACCATATTAAGGGGCTATGGTTGAGTGTGTGCAATGGTGGTAGTGCAAAAGTGGACAGTGCAGGATTGAACAGTGCATTTTAAACTTTGTATTGATTTAATAGTTTTCTGAGAAGTAAAGTAATGTTATCAAACTGAACAATTGTAATTTTCAAATGCTGTCATTTTTAAACAGATGAGGACCTGAGAAGAGTTATTAAGAATCACAAAGCCAGTCTGAAGAGGAGGTCTGAGAACATATCTGAAGGCATCATCAAACCAGGAGCTGAGATACTCCTCAATAACATTTACACAAAGCTCTACATCACAGAGGGAGAGAGTGAAGGGGTGAATAAGGATCATGAGGTTTGGCAGGTAGAGTCAGCATCCAGATCTCAGTCCACAGAAGACACACCAATCAACTGCAATGACATCTTCAAGCCCTTACCTGGACAGGAGAGGCACATCAGAACTGTGATGACCAAAGGTGTTGCTGGCATTGGAAAAACAGTCTCAGTGCAAAAGTTCATTCTTGACTGGACAGACGGGGTAGCCAATCAGGATGTAGATTTTATGTTCCCCCTTTCTTTCCGTGGGCTGAATTTAGTCAGGGATGATCAGTACAGTCTTCACAGGCTCCTGCTGGACTTCCACCCTGAGCTGAAGGAGCTGAATGATGGTGAAGGATACAAAGACTGTCAGGTTGTGTTCATCTTTGATGGTTTGGATGAGAGTCGGTTGACTCTGGATCTGGAACAGAACAGTAAGTTGTCTGATGTAACACAAACATCATCAGTGGATGTTCTGATGACAAGCCTCATTCAGGGAACTCTGCTTCCCTCTGCACTCATCTGGATAACCTCACGACCAGCAGCAGCCAGTCAGATTCCTGCTCAGTACATTGACCAGGTGACAGAAGTACGAGGATTCAATGACCCACAGAAGGAAGAGTACTTCAGGAAGAGAATTGGCGATGAGAGTCAGGCCAACAGAATCATCTCTCACATAAAGGCATCCAGAAGTCTCCATATTATGTGCCACATTCCAGTCTTCTGTTGGATTGCAGCCACTGTACTTAAGCAGATGCTTGGACAGGACAACACCCAAGAAATTCCAAAAACTCTGACTGAGATGTTCATACACTTCTTGCTGATCCAGACAACTCGGAAGGATCAGAAATATCAAGAAAGACAAGAAACAGATAAGAAGAGGCTCTTGAGATCTCAGAAAAAAATACTACTGAAGCTGGCAGAACTGGCTTTCAAGAGTCTAGAGAATGGCAACCTCATGTTTTATGAGGAAGACCTGAAAGAGTGTGGCATTGATGTCAGTGAAGCCTCAGTGTACTCTGGTATGTGCACTGAGATCTTCAAGACAGAATCTGTGGAATCTCAACAAAAGAAAGTCTACTGCTTTGTGCATCTTAGTGTCCAGGAGTTTCTGGCAGCTGTGTTTGTGTTTCACTCGTATTTGGCTAAGAACCTTGAAGCTCTGAAATCCCTCATCAGTGATGAGCAGAGAGATGAACTTCATGATGAACCATCATTTTTATCTTCTCTTAAATCAGCACTAGGATTACAAACTGAAGACAACTTACATGTGTTACTTAAGAGTGCAGTTGATAAGGCTTTGGAGAGCCAGAACGGACACCTGGATCTCTTCCTTCGCTTCCTTATGGGCATTTCTCTGGAGAGCAATCACCGACTTCTGCAAGGTCTACTGAGCCGCACACACAACAGCTCAAATAGCATCAAGGAAACATGTCAGTACATGAAGGAGCTCAACAGAGAAGGTCTCTCTCCTGAACGATGCATCAATCTTTTCCACTGCTTATTTGAAATGAAGGATGATTCCATGCACAAAGAAATTCAGACATACTTGGCATCACCAAAGAACATCAAACAGAAGTTGTCTCCTGCCCACTGTTCAGCACTGGCCCACATGCTTCTGATGTCTGAGGAGGTGCTGGATGAGATTGACCTGAAGAAATACAACACATCAGATGAGGGACGCAAGAGACTGATCCCAGCTGTGAGGTGCTGCAGAAAGGCACGGTGAGTTTCTAATGGAGAGACTGTGCTAACTATAGTGACTAGATATAATGTTAAGTCACTAGTCTACTATTAGCTGTGGTGAACCCAGACTAACCTGTTCTTTGACAGGCGTCAATGGGATCTTTTCCAGGGCCCGTATTCACAAAGAATTTTAAGGCTAAAAGTAGCTCCTAACTGCCGAAACTCCTAAAAATAATGGGTTTGTCACTCATAACTTTAGGACTCCTAATTTTTTTGACTAAGAGTAATTCACAAAGCATTTTAGCCCTAAAAGTAGCACTTAAGACTGGGACAGCTTAAAAGAAGTCGAGAGGACTCCTAACTCTCAAACAATCCTAAGGCGCTTTTTGTGGCATTTCGCGTCACGATGCCGATGTTTTGAAATTAACATGCGGTTCCAGGAGCTGTCAATCGCGAGGGAATAATTGTGCATTGTAATTAAGGGATGCAATAACGCCACCAACAACCAAAACCATTCATTGCATGTAAACTAAATGTAACGTTTATTGTGAATCAAATTGTTTCTCCTCTTTGTTAATGTAGGCCTATGTGTCTTCTTAAAGATTCATTTAAAACCTGTTGCAAAGATACTGCTTCAAACTGCAAAGATAGGCCTACTGTATTTCATTATGCTACTAGGCTATTTGTTTTGTCTTACTCTTTATTCATTTAGGCCATTTATTAATCATCATGCATCCTTCACAGCACTTGTGTAGTGCACGCATTCTCACCAGCAAAGACCTGTCACCTGTCACTCATCATCATAGGGGAGGTTTTTACCATCATTCCCGCATCATCTGCCAATTAAAATGGTCACCTCAATCAAGCTTGTGCATAAGTAATGATGTCAACCATAACAACAGAGCTAGAGTTAGGAGTTGTCACTTTTCCTTACTAAGAGTAGGTCTGAAAGCCTTTGTGAATATTTTTTAAGAGAAAACTAGGTGTAAGTTTTTAGGCCTACAATGCACAATTATTCCCTTTTTCAATTGAGAGCTCCTGTAACCGTAACATCGCAACGTGACATGAAATGCCACAAAAAGTGGCTTAGGATTGTTTGTGAATAGGTCTTAGTGAGTTAGAAGTCCTCTCGACTTCTTCTAAGCTGTACTGATGTGTAATACCCATTTTATAAGTATCTTTACTGTTTTAAAAATGCAAGATGGTGTACACTTGATATATTTTGATGTTATGAAGTGGGAAATTCCATCTTCATTACAGGATTGTGGTTGATGGTGTGGCATAAATAAATTGCTTATATGTATACAGTGTGTGTGTGTGTGTGTGTATGTGTATGTGATTTGGCATGGGAATGATCTGTGTGTATTTTGTCTTTATTTGTGTTGTTATGCAGACTTGCTGAATGCAAACTCTCAGAGAAGTCCTGTGGAATTGTGGCTGCTGTTCTACAGTCACCAAACTCCCTGACAGAGCTGGACCTGAACCACAACGACCTGGGGGATTCTGGAGTTCAGCTTCTCTCTAAGGGACTGTGTAGTCCTAACTGCAAACTGCAGACATTAAGGTTGGTGTTAGACATGTATTTGTAAAGGATTATTGTTAGGACTAGTGTGGCACATTATGGTTTGGTTGGTGTTTTATATGTGTCTTAAGGCCTGTCCACACCAAGTCCAATTTTTCGGATGAAATTCACAAAAAATTAAGCAGGTTAATAAACACAGTTATTCTAATTAGTCTGTACTCACTGAGGATGAAATGAAAATGAAAAAAAAATGCAATGAAAAAAAACATTCAAAACTGTCTCGTTTGATGTGAAATTTCGTATGCAATAGAGTTCTTGACCAATTAAATAATGATTTTGCAGGGTTCCAATGTCAGCGATGTCATAAGTAGAATGACAAGCAGAAAAAGCTGACACAATGTATGATATTGTATTGTATGATATTGTATATGAGATATGTCTCATTAGGCCTATATGCCAAAGTCACAAAGAATATACGTTACATCAGACTTTCTCAGGTGTTCAAGAGTGAGAACTTCACAACAGACAGCTTTCCCCACCTCTTACCTTCTAACCATCATATCACATAGGGACGTCGTTAGACCTATTTTGGGGGGGCTGAAGCCACCCTAAGATGATCAAAAACCCCCTAAAAATATATACCGTATTTTCCGGACTATAAGTCGCTCCTGAGTATAAGTCGTATTAGTCAAAAAATGCGTCATGAACAGGAAAAAAACATATATAAGTCGCACTGGACTATAAGTCGCATTTATTTAGAAATGTATTTCACAAAATCCAAAACCAAAAACAGAGACTATGTAACTGGATTATTGAGGCCAAAGAGATTACTGTTAATGAAGAGGAAGGAGTGAAGGCAGCCAAGAGGAGGGCAGGAAGGTCATTGCATAGTAAAAGATTCACTGAAAGAAAATACCATGTGGTACACCAAAATGTATCTAAAATGTGGAGAATACAATGCAATCAAGCATTTTGGGCGATGTGGAGTCACAGGCTGGCAGCAGATTAAATGCTCACAAGAGAGAAAAAGATGTAGTTTTAGACGTGACTGAAGCAAGCCAGGCGATAGGCCTATAGGCCCGACGGTAATTGTAAAGCAATTTACAAAAGATTCACTGAACAAAAATGCTTATATGGTACATGAAAATTTAGCTAAAAATGTGGAGAATGCAATGCAATCAAGCATTTTGGACGATGTGGAGAGACAAGCCGGCAGCAGATTAAATGCTCGAGAGAGAAAAATATGCGGTTTTAAAAGGACGTGCAGACCGAAGCTGCAGCAAGCAGGTGATATTTAGAAATTTATTTCACAAAATCCAAGACTAAGAACAGACAGACTATGTAACTGAACACATTGAGGCCAAAAATATTGAGAATTCTACAGGAAATCTTGAAGACGAAGGAGCTGCTGACAAGTGCCCGACGCTATTGTAAAGCAATTTACAAAAGATTCACTGAACAAAAATGCTGATGTGGTACATGACATTTTAGCTAAAAATGTGGAGAATGCAATGCAATCAAGCATTTTGGACGATATAGCGTATGGCACAAGCTGGCAGCAGAACAAATGCTCGCCGAGAGAGCGAGAGAAAAAAAGATTTATTTAAAACCAGGGCCTAAATTTCAGCGCGGGATTGCGCATAAATTATTACTAAGTATTGAGCATACTAATAAAAGTCCCGCAACGCTAGCCGTCATAATGCGAGACATTCCCACACATTTTACAGCGCTGTCTGACGTTAATCTAATGATGGAGCGGCCTGAAAGCGGACCAACTCTGACTTCAATTGAACCCCATGCAGAGACACACACACGCGCGCGCAGGACCACTTTGGGGGTGCCTCTCTCTCTCTCAGCAGGATCTGTCACCGCTAAAGTCAAATTATTATAGCCTATTACGTGCTTATCAACCGCTATCGACAGGAAAGGAAAACAAATGTTTAGCGATCAGGAACCGCAAACACAGAAGCATGGCAGCCTATAATATAACGCGAGAGAACATGGATGTGTTCTCCGTTTCTCCATCGATTGCGGACGTGAACAGACAGCTACAGACACGGAGCGCATAGTAGGCCTACTTTCACTTTCTGTGCGTATTCACGTGAAAGATAATTAGTAGCAAAACAGCGATCAAATATTACATGGCAGTCAGGGGCGCCTTAATACCACCCGAGGCCCCTGGGCTATATGTTTTTTAAGGACCCCCCCCCCCCCCCCCCCAACCGCAAGTATTAATTATGATTAATTGATACCCGGCCCGCGATCTGACCCGACACATAGCGTGCGCTTTTGGTTAATAACATGCAGTGTAGCCTATCATTATTCAGCATGTAAAACCTTTACATAAACAGGAACAGAAAGCCCTCGAATCACGTCAGCCTACCCATGACATCGCTTATCAAAAAGGCTAGCCTACTGCACGAAAACAAGCGTTGAACTTTTACAACACTGGCTGTAGGCTAAGTTAAAAGATGGGTACACATGGACGTTTAAAAGCTTTTCAAAAGTGCATGTGTTTGTCGTGTCGGGGGGTTCCCCAGGAGTTTTTTTTTAAATTCTGTCTACTTAACACACCAGTTTAACGCAGTTTGGGAGGGACCGAAATTTAGCCTACAGAACAAGCTGGCTCATGTGACGTGAACATGGCTACCATAGCCTATGCATTATCACTACACTACATGGAGACATATCTCACGTTAACAATGGAGAAAACATAACATAGACTATTATATGTGCGAATGGGTTAGCACAAACTTAGCTGTTGGTGAACGGAGATGCAGATCACTAATTCATTTATTTGCGCCACAGCCCATGTTCTGCGTTCACTCCAATGAGACAAGTGAAATACATGTTTTTAAAGCCGTTTCATTTCCAGGCTATTTGTTACGATATTTACCTGCTATGCCTTCTGTTTTTATGGACAGTTACAGGAATCCACGTCATTCGTTTATCGTTGCTTCAATCCTACCCACGTTATCTCCAGAGTTTGTATGATGAGTTTGTCAGTCAGTTTCAGCCTCTCCTCTAGCTCCTCTACACCCGTTGGGATTTATTACGTTTTGTTACATTTTGTTACATTTTAGAATTGGAGAAGACAAAGGGGGCCTCTGCATGGATGTAGCCTAATTGTAGAGCAGTACGATGTGCTCAATTATTTAGGCTAGCTCCAGAGTAGGCTAATGACGCCGCGAATACGGACACGACGTTTATTATTATTGATTATCATTATTATTATTAGGAGGCCCCTCATTGGTCGAGGCCCCTGGGCTGAAGCCCAGGTAAGCCCCTGCATTAAAGTGGAAATGAAGCAGTCAACTAAAACAGATGTCTATAGCACTAGTTAAATATGTAAATATACCCTAAATACAAATAAAGTCAGAAATATGACCCGTTATTCAGAATAAAGCACCAACAAGTTGCATTAATTATAATGTTTTCAGCCTGTGCGCCGCCATCTTTGTTTTCGGAACATGATGACATCACGAGAATGGTTGGTACAACATTCTATGTTGTTTACATAGCGGCTGCCATAGCCTCACTGCTTACTTACTTAACTTACTGCCTCAACAAAACGGATATGGAGGAAGAGGATAGACCCACCAATGAGGGCAGGCATCCAATTGCCTATGCTTTTGAGCCAATAAGAGTAGTGGGAGTTTTAATGCCCCCCACAGAGCCTGACCATGGAGGAGAAATAGATGATCGAGTGAGAGTATCTGAGCGCGCAGGAAACAATCGGTGGTGCTTATGTGGGGTTTGTGTCCCTATGTCCACTGACATGGAGAGTGTCTGCTGCCAGGAAATGAACCTGGGACATCTCATCCAAAATAAGAGATGCATCACATCCAATCCGACGTGCCAAATGCTTTCATTAGAGCGAGACGTGTTGGAGGTCGCAATGCTATCGCTGAGGGACATCCGAGCCGAAACACTGGAGCGCCCAATATTCAGCAGGTAATTCAACTAACACACTCTTGATAGGTTGTGCAGAGGGAGTAGGGGACTACACTGATCACCTGAGACTACACTAATTTTTACATTCTCATACTACCATACTCTTATTCTGCAATGTATTATCATGGTAGAAGCTGCGATACAGTACTAGCATAGCATAGCATAACAAGCACATACTGTAACTAGCCTAGCATAACATAGTATGAGCCCTAATCTATGGTTGCTACAAGCGGCACATCCGTGCATTTATTTACTTAAGTGAAGAGCATGTTATTGTATGTCAGCTTACATAAACAAATCAAAACTCAGACGCCTAGCCTACAGTCTAGAGTTGGATGTCTCGAGACCGGTCTTGGTCTCGAGACCGGTCTCGAGACCACTTTTACGTGGTCTCGGTCTTGTCACAGTCTCGACCGTCTTTGGTCTTGGTCTTGTCTTGGTCTCGGATCCCTCGGTCTTGTCTTGGTCTCATTGTCTTGGTCTTGCGGTCTCGGGTCGACATAGTGGTCGGGAGATTTGCAACAAATATGTCCATGATACAAAACATAACATTCGATAATGCAACATTAAATTATTTCGCCTTTCACGCCCTTCAAATGCAACCTTTCAAATGCAACCAATCAATGACATACATGTATTTTGTTGTGATTAAGAAACTGGCGCTCATCCAATCTAAAGACGCAAGTGTAGCCAGCGCGAAACGTTAGGTTTACGTCGTAGCTGTCAGTCTCAGTCAGACCTAGTAATAATAATGTCAGCGAATTCCGCCATCATTAAATTTGCATTCACGGAACATAAAGAAATTTGCAGTCCAGGGGCAAGAAAGAAGCATTCTGCAAAATGCAAGTTTTGCAAAGTCTCTCTCTATCATCATTGTCATGCAATTGCTATAGCCTACATAGTTTATCTCACCCAGTCTATGAAAACATTTACAGTAAGTGAGCTCACAGTCACACACATTCATGACATGCTCTGTCTCTGCATTGTTCTGTCTGTAGTTGAAATAATACCTTCTTAAATTTAATTTAAACTGGGACTGAACCTCTTACCCCAGCAGGGTTCTCAAGTCTCACGCAATGGGCGTGAGACACACGCAATTCAACAAGTTCACATGCTCACACACCACACCTTGCATTTCTCACGCAGAAATATTACTAGGGATGTCAAGGCATCTGCATAATTATTAGAGGACGCGCAGGGATACGAGAGGATTTCTCGCAGGGTTCAGAACTAGCGCACCACTCACCAGCAAAATCAAAAAAATAAATAGCCACCGACATCCAATCAAAAAATAGTAGGCTATTCGTTGTATCCGGGTAAAATTCCAAAATAGCACATCCCCTCCCTACAACCATGTTATGCTTGTGTGGGGTTACACGTTTAAGATTTCAAAACTGCACCAAGATTCTTTTTATTCAGAAATTCAACTGTCTGTTATTTGGTAAACCAGCCTACTTATGGTACTTTACAGGGTGTGTACATCAAGCCTTTTCACGAACATTTGGCCTAGCCTACTTTATGGCAAAATTATTTCTTATCTATAAACTAAACTAAACTGTCGGTCATTAAGAAAACCTAATGATTGTGTCGTTATAGCTTTGTGTAAGCCAGACATCAGCAACGTTCATTTTACACGACCAATCACTCTCGTGGCTGCCTGCACTTTCCCTGTCGTCACGGCTGCAACTTTCGCACTCGTTTGTGCTTTTTAGCGGCGTGTTCATCAGGTCCCGGGACACCCATCTGATCGATCCTCCATGGACCATGTCAACAATGAATGAAAATTAGCTTATTATTAACGAGTGTTATCAATTTGAGCGAGTATGCTACACATAGGCCTACATTTATTTCTAAACATACAGGACTGCTGCAGACAATGACCTGCCAACCACCATAATGTATAATGAACTTGCTGTCCTCGGTTTCGGCATGCACATGCTTAGTCTAATGATTCAGTGACAATATAGGCTACTCAAGTGAATAAAGCAATTAGCCTAATAAATAAAATATTTGTCTCACTCAGTACATATAGGCCTACATCTCGTAAATGGGTGAGCCATAGAATATCCCAGCGTCACGATTATTATATTTCAAGATTCCAATCTATCCCACCTAAATATGAAAAGTTATTTCTACTGACATGCTTCCTGGTGACATAAAAAAACAAATGGTTTCCCTTGATAAGGCTGACATAAGAGACATAGGCTATGCATTATACTTTCCCAGACAAAAACAAGATATAGGATGTATAGATTACAATGACAAATTCAAGGTCTCAAAGGGTTAATGCTTCTTTCCAATTTTGTTTTATAATTAGTGAGTGAGTGCAATCCCCCCCCCCCAATCTCACTCCAAGCTGAGCTCAAAACTTGAGAACCCTGCCCCAGTATGCTGCTCTTATTCAATTGATGCAAGTTATGGTGTAACACCAGAGACTTTCTAATGTGGAGACACAGCACTCAAAAAATGCTCCATAGAAATGCATGGGGCTAGTTTGCAACGCCAATATGGCCGTTGTCTACACATATCCCACCCCTTCCTCGGCAAAATGTCGACATGTGTATACATTGAGCGAATCATGTGGTGTGAGTTGACTACTTTGAGCCAATTATGTGCTGTGTTGTGCAGACATTGTGCCAATCATGTGTTGTGAACTCGACACTGGAGCACGGTTGGTGTGGTGAAGCCTTGCGCACGCGCATTTCTGCTGAATAGGATGCCCGATGAGTACCCAAAAAGCGTTGCAATATGACCGCCGAGTGGAGGGACATGCCTAAAAGGACTTTGGTAACACTAGCTCGCTAGCTGTTTTTTTTTTTTTTTTTTGGTCTCGGTCTTGGTCTCGGTCTCGTCTCGACTTTGTCTTGGTCTTGACTCAGTCTGTCTTGGCCTTGGTCTCGTCTTGGTCTCGGTCTTGATACCCTCTGGTCTTGGTAGTGTCTTGGTCTCGGTTTAGGCGGTCTTGACTACAAGTCTACTACAGTCCATAAACAACGTCTACCCATAAAACCATGCCTGTCACAATCACAGACGTAGGCTAGCGTACCCACAACAGGTTCTCACCACAGGTTCGCAACTCTGCTAATAGTTTCCACTACTAATTGAGCGAAACAAATGCAATCATCGATACTATTCCATCACAAAAAGAAACCTGTTACTCACACATTAGAAGTTTGCTCCACCGAATTTATTCATCAATTCATCAACGATGCAACTGCATTTTCAGGTCGCGGTAATCCACAAGTTGTGCGAGAACATCCAAACACGTTATTGCGACTGAACAGGAAGTTAAATCTAATTAAGTCCTGTCTGTGATAGGCCTACAGGCTACATTACAGCGGCCCTTGTTCTTGTACAAACACGAAAAGAAACATCAACAGAATTTGCGTAGGCAATAAAGTGAACGTCCGCTTCGGTTATATTCTGTCAGTTAGAATGTAAATTGTTCATGACAGGCTTTGCCTACTTTACTGTACACTACTCATTCTAACCCTTCTTCTTTCTCTATCAGTCTTTACAGGCTTACAGCGTACAGACAGTTCACCCTTTGGTCCAGGGGTCATCTTGGCCGGAGGAACAGGATTCCAATACCAGCCTGTGTTGTGAATGCCATCAGGACTGTTTACCCTTCCCCAGAATACTGTGGATTTGAGTACTATAATGACTTGTAGAAATTATTTGTATTGGCTAATTGATCTCGCATTAAATGTATTTACTATCCTTTTGGTGTCTGTATCTCCATTAAACTAGGTACTTTGAAAACATACAAATGAAATGAAACTGCTGGGGTTGGAAAGACTGCAACCTTACAACACATACAGACAAACTTTTTTTTTCTTATGCAAGAACAAAGACAGTTGGGTAGGAATACTGAATGGCAATTAGTAATTAACTCACTTGGCAATTGGCAATAATGTAATTACTATTTTATCTAACAGCGGTACTGTAATATTGTTTAAATTATATAAGATACTATTGCCTACACTATTCTAAGTACAATTACACTAGTAGTCAATACAAGCGGTACTGTAATATTGTTTAAATTATATAAGATACTATAGCCTACACTAATCTAAGTACAATTACACTAGTAGTCAATACAACATTGCAATAATAATATAATATTTATCTGTTTATTATAGACTGTGCAGGACTACCCGGTCTTCCAACTCTCTCCTACCCCCTTATCTATGCATCAAGCTTCAGGAAATCTGCTGAGGTGCGTGGATACTGACACATCCTTGTCTGGTTTTTTGACTCCTCTGTGCTCAGCGATGGTCACCACTCTCTCCTTTGGATGTTCCCTCAGTGCTTTCCGGATTGACATTGCCTCACAACTCTTCAGAGCTCCTGCTACTATGTCCTTTCTGAAACTGTAGTCTTTCGGCATCTTCACTGGAGCCACCACATACTGCTTAGCAGCCTTTGAAAAGTAATGTTTCATTTGCTTCTCCCCCTCTTTGTTCGATGCATTCTCACGGATGACATTGTGGTTGTGGTCCAGTGCAGCTACTCGAAGTCGGGCCTGAAAGCTCTCTTTCAAAAACTTTTTTCTCTTGGTGGCATACTTTGTGTAGACAGAGTGGAGGCACTCAAGTCTTCCAGTGTGGATGCCCTCAGTGACCCTCTCAAGTTTTTTCAGGAGTTGTTTGTCCAGCACTACACTCTGGAGGTGTTTAAAGGCTGCAGAGCTAGGATGGAGCCATGGACGTTTGCTCTCCTCTTCAGGAGTGTAGGGAGGGTGGTTGCATTTTGTGGTCGTCTCCCCAGATGCCCAATAGTGGACATTGGTGATGTGGTGCAGCACAGATATCCACCTCTCTTTCAGCTTTGTTGCACTTCCATTGCATGTACTGGCACTGTACCACAAGTGGTTGGAGACCATCTTGATCCACTCGAATAGCTGTTCATCCTGGCACTTCAGCAGTCGCTTTTTCATGTTTTTCACAATGTGCCAAAGATCAAATTCATGTTTAATGTCCCCATACTCCTCCCGCATAACTTTTTGCACTGATGGATGACAATCGGTTGCCAGCACTGAGATGGAAACTCTATGCTCCAACAGCTTGTTAAGGCATCTCTCAAGACCCTCAACTTCTAGCCAGTAGCTGTTTTTGACTTCAGTAACATTTACAGTCTCCTGAGCAACGACTAACCCTGACTTGGTGTCAATCAGTGAGTAGGTGCCATATGATGCATTGTGACCAGGGCTGTCATACCTTGAGTCACCGGAAACGATCAAAGATTCGTCACTTACGGCGCTCATGATGGCCTGGTTGTGGAGAGACCATGTCTCGTTGACTACCGGGATGACATAGGCCTTTTGGATGTTGAACCACTGCCTCTTTGACAGGCTCTCCAAGCCGATTGCCTCACAGACTTCTATGAATGGACTACATTCATTCCCCGTAACAAACACTGCCGTTGGTATCGACACATTGCACTCCATCACGCCTCTTACCAGAGGCTGGGAATTCCAGACGTATCTGTGGCCATCAATGCACTCTGTATTTACCGTCATTCCAAATCCACTTTTTGAAACTACCGGTGGTTCCATCAAACACTTCCCACAATTCTCCCAGTGACACAAACTGAACAGTTTCAAAAGTTGTTTGGTAGAAACAACACTCTTTCGGTCATCTGAGAGGTTAGGCTCCTCATCCTCTTCATCGTCAAAACTCGTGTCTGTGTCTTCTTCACTCAGCCGAAACTCATCATCCAAACTCATGTCCTCCTCAGCACTCTCTTCATGGACTGACTCCTCACTCCTCAGAGACAAGAATGATACCTCACTCTGCTGTGGTGATGAAGCCCTTGGCATTGAGATGTTCTCCAGACTTGTGTCATCAAACAGTGTGCAGTAAGAGTGGTCATTAACCACACCCTGCATGTTGTACATGTCATCAGTCATTGTGCCTTTGCTCACAAGGACGATGTGTCTACCCTCACTTCCGCATTCAACAAGATCAGTCTGGGTACTCGCATCCACTTTTCTGCTGCTGCCCTGACTTTCTTCTGGTTCCTGACATGCTTCCTCCCTTCCTGTCAACTGACCCTCCATCAATTCCCTGCATGCTTCTATGATCTTTAAAGTGACACAAAAGCAGAATTTAGACTTGAAAGAACATACATACATACACACAAACATACACATACATACACACACACAATATAGACATTTGGCCCACATAGGAAAGATATAAGGCTGCGTACCATGGGACACCGCACAAGTAGCAGGTGGGTACTGGGCAAATCCTACTAGATAAATTAACAAATTTACTACAGGGCATTTCCAGCATTGTGGCTGTGACAGAAGAATCATAGAATAATTAAAATATTCTGTAGGCATGTGAATTTGTGTATGGTAAAAGTCCATTTGTCTGATTTGTTTCAATGTATTAAATTATAGCAGAGTAGCAGAGAAACATTTTGATTTTCACTCTGCTACAGACTCCAAACTTGATAGGCTACTAGGCCTACGCCAGGAAAATGACTGACATCTCCCGGTTCTGCCCGCCCACCGGATGTTGTTTACAGCTATGAAAAGTACACTGGTGCAGCAGCAGCTGGGCTACCACGCTGCCTTACCGTTCGTTCATTTCATGAAACAAGTAATTGTCGTGCCATTTGGGTGTGCACATGAATATGCGAAACTACTGCAACCGACGGTGTTTGCAAATGGATTATTTTGGCAATGGATTAGAAATTATCAAGAGCATGGAGCGAGCTAGTCTGCAAACAAGACTATCTTCAAACAGTGAGTGTAAGCTTACTCATTTTTCTGTTTTGCAACATGTGGACTAACTTACACTCAGCAGAATAAAGCAAACGCGAAAACGAGTATTATGGAGATTGCGATACACTTTGGTAACAGACGTTTCTTTGCTTTCCCCTTGGGATCAATAGTATAGTATCTATCTATCTATCTCGTCATGGTGTCTCTACCGTGGTGACGTTGACATTAGCATGACTTCTACAGCAATAGCTGCTACTTGTAGCACAACTTTTACGGTGATAGAAAAATCGAACAAGGATTTGGATACTTGTGACACGTAGCGTAATCTCGAAATGTTGACATTGTCGCATACCCACTTGGCAGGATAATCACAAATGGACAATTTCTCATATATTAGTAGAAGCTAAGTATACCTCTCGTTCCTCTGCCTGGCAAGCGCGTTTCTGAACTCTGTCTCTGCGCATAAGAGTAGCGCCTGAGGGGTCCGATTTGACAGGTCTGTCCGTGTCTCCAGCACTATAGCCACTGAAATTAAAATGTGTTGGCACCGCATCTGGCTTCAGGCGATTGGTGGGACGGCGAACAAATCTCCCATCTTCTTCAAAAGTCCCCTCTTCGATGTAATCAGACTTTATAAAGTGGTCGCTACATACTCTCTGCCCAGGTCCCATTGGGGGGCTGAGGCGTTTCAATGCAGCCAACCATCTCCGGAGCAGTTTAGGCTTGTTGACTGGTATTACATGGAAATGAACTAATTTGCCGCTCTCTTTTACACGATAATACTCGTTTGAACAGCCAGGGGCAATACAAAATGACCCCCCTGTTCTTTTTCCATGATCTGCCATTTGTTTATTTGACAGTTAGCGACTAAGCTAGCAGGAAGCTAATGGCAAGCTAATGGCTAAAAGATCCACAAACAAACGCTAACCATTCTGATGACGTAGCGCCTTCATTTTTAAAACATGGCCGCGCCCTAGTGGCGAAAGTCGTTATTGACATGTCATTTTTCAGTGAAACTAATTGAATTTCAGGTTTAATGAAAATCCATGTATTTCCAAAAATGAAAAAGCAACCAAAAAATGGCCACAGTTCTCATTGCTTCATTTCCACTTTAAGGCGCCAGTGATGGCAGTGAGTTTTGTTTTCAAATGTTTTCATGCATGTCCAGATAACGGGTGAGGAATGTTTAGGGGACAGACTATCGTGAATCCTGAATTTATGGCTGGGCAAAGCACAGCACCTTTATTTGGACCATGGCTTGTAGCCTATTCAAGTCAGCTATAGGCCTTCATTTCTTGCGTTTTACAGTAAGACATAGGCCTATACTTTTCGTTTGGAGCAGCAGCATACCCGGTAGGCTATCAATGGCATTGGGTCACTATTAAGTTTCATGTAGGCTATGAAAGAGTGTCGGGATGTCCATCCGCTTATTGCGAGATAAGGCATCCGCTTTCATTCATTCATTCATTCATGGAACGTGTGCTGTGCTGCAAAGGGAAACCTTATTCCGTATAGCCAAAGAGGTCTAAGATAGCCTAAATTTAGTTATTTTTAAAATTATGCATGATTTACTTTTTTTATAAAATTCGTAGGATGCCTGGCAGCAACAATTGTGTTTAAATGTAGGTTAACCTGGGGCTGCGTGCTACTGGTAGCTTGAGAGCAATGTGTTGGAGACTCATGGTGTAGGACAATGACTTCGTTGGCAACAATATTAAATCAACCAACAATATAAATTATTAAGAAGAGCTATTTTATGAGTTAAATTGAAACAAAATTATACTGGCTTTTATTTGTCCGAATCTGAGGCCCAGCTATAAATAGAATCCCGGCAGTAATTTGAGTATGCACGTGTGTTTCACGACTTGTGCATTTGAGAGCGCTCTCTCAAGGCTGCAGATGATAATGTTTCATGTAGGGTTCATGTCAGTTAATATAAATTAACATTTAAAAACATGTTCAATTATATATATTTTTTCATATATAAGTCGCACCTGACTATAAGTCGCAGTACCAGCCAAACTATGAAAAAAAGTGCGACTTATAGTCCGGAAAATACGGTAGTAATAATATATGCGTCCAAATTTACATCCATTATTATTTGTTGAATAGCTCACGGAGTACTTATCTCACATAAATCAAGATGTCAAACAAAAGAGCGGAACCGGAGCTTTCCAATGATAGCGGCTAGGTGCTGTGATAAATGGTTCACGTGAAAATTAACATTGGGCATACATGACATTTCATCATATTTGCATTCACAGCACACAGCGCTTCGTCCATCTCCACCCATTACTGTCGGTGGTATATCTCACAAACTCAACGCATGGTAAATCATATAGGCTATCAGAATAAACAGCAGACCTTACCGAACACGATGATATGAAGCATTCTTTTGTACAGTAGCCGTTTCCGAGTTTTGAAATTGCAGCAAATTTCTACATGGTATCCAACTTTGGGCTGAAATTCTAATGTAGCCTAAAAGCAGCCCAAAATAATGAACCTGCTTTCCATATCAAAGAATCAAAAGTTGATCATGGCATGCACAGATCAACTGTGCTTTTGAATAGATATTTCTACCAGCATGCTCTAGGTGACATGAATGCAACAATCATGAGACACAAAGTATTTCCCAGATATGGGTAGCCTGTTGTCTTGAAAACGATATAGCCTAGCATAATAGAGGGCCCTTACAATGACCAAAGACCTTAGTAGTAAAATTACACTGAAAATAGCCTAGGCCTCAAAGGTCTAATTTGATATTTTACAGTAGGTACTATTAATTGAGATCCCAAACTTCACAACAGTTCATGAACTGTGGGGTGATGACAGCCACCACCCCTGCCACTGGCAAGATAGGCCTACAATATCAGTCCCCGCAGACTTAGGTGCTATTTTAGGTCTAAAATGCTTTGTGAATTACTCTTAGTCAAACAAATTAGGAGTCCTAAAATTACGAGTGACACGCCCATTATTTTTAGGAGTTTCTCCTAAAATCCCCAGTTAGGAGCTACTTTTAGCCTTAACATTCTTTGTGAATATGGGCCCAGACTGACCTGCAGAGCAAATTCAATGTTAGTCTGGGTTCATGTGTGAAGATGCACTACACCGTTTTAGGACACTGTTTTATTTGAATGAGCTTTTGCAAATGTGCCTGTCAGTAATAGTCTACAGGTGTGGGTAATTGATTAATTGGGCCACACCCACTCTGGGACACTTTAAAGGGGTTTTGATTTATGGCAGATATTTGTACATTGATGTGTAATACCCATTTTATAACAGTTTGTTAAATTAAAACAAGTATCTTTACTGTTTAAAAAATGCAAGATGGTGTACACTTGATGTATTTTGATGTTATGAATTGGGAAATTCCATCTTCATTACAGGATTGTGGTTGATGGTGTGCCACAAATAAATTGCTTATATGTATACACTTGTCCTCTTATAACATTACAAATCTTTCAGGTGTGTGTGTGTGTGTGTGTGTGTGTGTGTGTGTGTGTGTGTGTATGTGTATGTGATTTGGCATGGGAGTGATCTGCAAAAGATCACTTGATTGTGTTGATTTATCGGGGCACATTGTATCCCTTACATTTATCCATCTCTGCAATATTTTGTCTTTATTTTTGTTGTTATGCAGACTTGCTGAATGCAAACTCTCAGAGAAGTCCTGTGGAATTGTGGCTGCTGTTCTACAGTCACCAAACTCCCTGATAGAGCTGGACCTAAGTCACAATGACCTGGGGGATTCTGGAGTTCAGCTTCTCTCTAAGGGACTGTCTAGTCCTAACTGCAAACTGCAGACATTAAGGTTGGTGTTAGACATGTCTTTGTAAAGGATTATTATTAGGACTAGTGTGGTTTGGTTTGGACATTATTTTGGACATTATGGTTTGGTTGCTGTTTTATATGTGTCTTAAGGCCTGTCCACACCAAGTCCAATTTTTCGGATGAAATTCACACAAAAAAATTAAGCAGGTTAATAAACACAGTTATTCTAATTAGTCTGTACTCACTGAGGACGAAATGAAAATGAAAAAAAAAATACAATAATAAAAAAAAACATTTCAAACTGTCTCTTTTGATGTGAAATTTCGTATGCAATAGAGTTCCTGACCAATTAAATAATGGCTTTTTATAGGGTTCCGATGTCATAAGTAGAATGACAAGCAGAAAAGGCTGACACAATGTATGATATTGTATTGTATGATATTGTATATGAGATATGTCTCATTAGGTCTATATGCCAAAGTCACAAAGAATTTACGTTACATCAGACTTTCCCAGGTGTTCAAGAGTGAGAACTCCACCACAGACAGCTTTCCCCACCTAACCATCATTTCACACAGGGACGTCGTTAGACCTATTTTGGGGGGGCTGAAGCCACCCTAAGATGATCAAAAGCCCCCTAAAAATATATAGTAATAATATATGCGTCCGAATTCACATCCATTATTCTCTGCTGAATAGCTCACGGAGTACTTATCTCACATAAATCAAGATGTCCAACAAAAGAGTGGAAGCGGAGCTTTCCAATAATATTAGCAGCTACAGTATGTGCTGTAATAAATGGTTTGCGTGAAAATTAACGTTGGGCATACATGATATTTCATCATATTTGCATTCACAGCACACAGCGCTTCGTCCATCTCCACCCATTACTGTCGGTGGTATACAGTATCTCACAAACTCAGCGCATGGTAAATTATATAGGCTATCAGAATAAACAGCAGACCTTATCGAACACGACAATATGAAGCATTCTATTGTACATTAGCCGTTCCCGTTCCTGAGTTTTGAAATTGCAGCAACTTTCTACATGGTATCCAACTTTGGGCTGAAATTCTAATGTAGCCTAATAGCAGCCCAAAATAAAGAACCTGCTTTCCATATCAAAGAATCAAAAGTTGATCATGGCATGCACAGAGGCAAAGTGTAAAACACTGGTCTTAACGGGTTGGCCTGTAGCAAGTATTTATATTCATTTTCATCAATGATTGAGTCAGACACAGCTCTCTTGAGTATAGACTTTATCTCCTCACTAAACTTCATTGTGGGATCACTGTGTAAGCGAGCATAAAAGTTAACGTCACCAAGTTGTCTTTCTATTTCTTGTACATAAGCAACCCTGTCCTGAATGACAATTGAACCCCCCTTGTCTGCGGATTTAATCACAATGTCATCATAGCCTATTGTCTTGAAAATTATATAGCCTAGCCTTATATAGCATAATAGAGGGCCCTTACAATGATCAAAGACCTTAATAGTAAAATTACACTGAAAATACTAAGGAAGGACTTAGTATACTGAAAGGACTAATTTGATATTTTACAGTGGGTACCAGGCCCGGAGTGGGTAATCGGGAGAATCGGGAGAATTTCCGGTGGGCCGCTTAACTTTTGGGCCGGTCAAAGGAAAAATATTGACATTTGCCACGTTAATCTATCTTCTCTTAAAGTTGGCTATACACGTTCACATTCTATGCCTAACACCACAGCCTCTGCATGGGTTGTTCTCCCCTCCCAAGAAGAGTTAATTGGTTGGGTCCATATAGCCCGTCTTTTCTAAAAAGTTTAGATACCAGCCGGGCCGGCCCTACCGTAGTGATAAGCGTCAGGGAGGATGGATGGTAGAAAGATGCCTTGAGGGATTGAAAAGGCCAGGTAAAAAAGACGTATTGGAGGAAAATGCTGCCAAATGTGCCAAGCTTCCAGATTTTTTTTTAAGAAGACAAACATAAGTGGCAACTGGTAAAGAGAGATAGCCATGATTATAGCGCCGTTATTATTGGGATAATGGGCTATGGACGTTGTAGCATTGGCAACCTATTCACAAGCAACATATTAAATTAATTAGAATATTAGCCTTTTTGTATCATCCAATATGGCGATTCATAGACTTTGCAAATAGCATGCAAATATTGATTACAAAACTCAAGCTTGATCTGTATGCAGTAGTCTAGGCCTAAAAACAAAAGTAGCCTCTGAGCAGCAGATCAGCCAGTCCCCCGCTGAAAATGATCAGCCCGAAATTAGCTATGACTACAGGGACAAGTAGAAAGGATAATAGTTAACCATATGAATTAAAGTTATTTTATGTAAGAAAGAACTATGTGACCGCAGTAGCTACGTGATCAACCTATATGCCTTGTTTGCTCAGAAGTGGGTGTAGTAAAGGAGTAAATCACCAAACAACAACATGATAGCTGACCCATGCAAAAAAAAACCATGTAAACAATAGTTCAATATGCCTCTTAGTGTAGGATACATTTCAAATACTTTATTTCTTCCTTCCTGTTTTTGTTATCAACCTTATCAACCTATCCTTGTGGAATAGTGGAATATTGGTAGCCTACTAATAAAAACTACATGATAGTAAGAGCTGAAATGTTGCTTTATTTATCTAATTTCCACCACCACTAAAAAAGTGGGCCGGTCTTGGGCGTGAAACTCCCGGGCTGAAAAGTGGCCCCACTCCGGCCCTGGTGGGTACTATTAATTGAAATCCCTAATCCCTAACTTCACAACAGTTCATGAAATGTGGAGTGATGACAGCAACCCCCCTGCCACTGGCAAGATAGGCGTACAATATCAGTCCCCGCACACTGTTGTTATAATTAGCAATATAATCAGCATGGTGACATGGTGTCCCTGTTAATATAAATTAATTGAAGCCCTTTTAAGGTGTGATGATTTTTTCGGCGGGCTCTATAGAATGGAATCTCACTGCAACATTGAACAAAGAACTTCTCGATAAAAATTATGTTTATTCACAGAAATGGAATGTGCATCATGTTAGTTTAGAATAGGCTATTTAGGTATTTGAACCCAGGATGCAGTGCAGCCTGCCATAGTTTTATAGGCTATGCTGATGTAACCTGCGTTGTTGAACCTGCACGATTCAGCCCTGCACACGCCTGGACTCGAACCCGCAAATAGCATCACCTCGGATCGGGAGGCGAGCGCGCTAACAATTGAGCCAATAGCAGGCTACTGGCTCGCATGCCAGCAGCACTCTTGAGGCGTTGGGGAGTGAGGTTTACCAACGTTCCACAAGCACAGCTAAGCTAGCTGGCATCCATTACACTGACAAGTGCTGCAGATCAGTCTCTGATAGCCTAGAATCTAGACGCACCCTAGCGGCGGCAAATTAATTTGCTCACCCTGTACGTCTAGTATCAAACCATAGGGATTTCTATTGGCTGACACCGTGGACGTCATCCAATCACAGCGCTCTATTTTGTTAGAGAGTATTAAGGCGGCTTAACAGGATAACGGCAGTCCTGCGACGGTGAACAACAAGGAAGGTGGCTATGGCGAACGAAGAGCGGTTGTTTGAATCGGCGTTGGCGTCAACTTTGGAGGAGTTGGACTTGTGCTTTTCTTTGAAAGTTGAGCAACACAATGCATTTAAGTCATTCCTTTCGAAGAAGGATGTATTTGCCGTTTTGCCGACCAGATACGGATATGGTCGTAGCGCTGGCCTATTGCATGCCTAGGCAGTTTGAAAGACAATTCTCTGCCCGCCCCTTGGATTAAGCGAGGTGAATGGTTCGATTCCAGACTATACATTTCAATGGTATAGGATGGCCCGCCAGGCTAAGTCTCTGAGGCTATGCCCTCTGCTTCTTAGCAGACTTTTAACATAGCCTGTGCATGTGTTATGTAACTGGAGTTGATTTATGTTTTATGTAATGGGATAAATATTATTTATGTATGGATTTCTATGCAACGTCACAAAAACATGCGTGCGCAACAATGCTCTCCATGAAAAGAATAAAATGAGTTTTTGTGCTGAAAACTGCACCAATTCGAAATCACGATGGTTAGATTGTTCAATATCGGAATGCATGTCTTCGCCAAAAATGACAAAATACGATGTTATATTAATAATGCAAATGAACGGCAAACTCTGAAATATAGTCTGAGATGAGATGTTATTATCATTGAGACAACAGGGGTATACAAAAAAATCTGATTGTAGCTTACAGCAGCCGACTATTAAGTGTATAACGTTGTGGACGGCCACCAAGCGTCTGCCCCACGACTGCGCGCGCATCTAGTTTTGTTGGTAAACGGGCACTCGCGCGCATCTAGTTTTGTTGGGTGACGTCGCACTCGCAGTCGCTGCCTAGCAACCGGGACAGTTGGAAAACAGAGAAGACATGAAGCTACACGGTTTTGACAGTGGGATGAAAAAGTTACTAAAAAGGCTACAAGCTGTCATAACAGTTCAGTCTACTGTAGTAAAGTTAGGTCGTACAGTCACTGAGGTCGATAGTCACGTATTATTTTCAGTATGAGTCTGTTGAGTCGACATTGCGGAGGTAAGCAGTTAGTAGCTGGATGTGGCAGTTGTTTGAGGGAAGACGTTAACGTTAGTTATTTGACTGAAGCGGTAAGTGCTAGTGCTAACTAGATCAGCAAGAGAGTAGCCTATTAACACATTCCGGTACAAACGTCTTGGGAGCTGTTTACTGTCGATCGGGAAGGACAGAGAAGAGGGGGTGTCTGCCATAGTGAGACTAAGTTAACGTTAACGTTACAACTTGGTGGACATTGGAAAAGCCTCGAGTGGAAACCGTTAGCCTGGAAGCTCATCGCTCGCGCAGCCAACCTTCCCAACTCAACAGCGATTCTCAGGGCAACGGTCGCCTCGTGTCTTCCCTGCCCACCAGTGACCAGTCTCCGCTGCTGGTCCTGCTAAGAGGTGTGTTGTGTTTGTGTGTCGCCTGAAATGTACTGTAGCCTACGGTTTGTTTTACACATTCTTTTAGCGACCTAGTGGAACAGTCAACGTAGACTAAACCAGACATCCCAAGTCTCCCGGAAGTTCCGGGAGTCTCCCGTATATTGATAAAGGCTCCCTGACGCCTGCAAATTAGATAAAATCTCCCGGAATTTAGAGTGAGCGATCAAGAGCGAGCATTCGAGACCGCGTGTGCATCTGAGTGTAGCGCGCACACGACGGGAGAGAGAGAGAGAGAGAGAGGGGGGGTGGTGCGTGTGTGCCTGAGCGCATCCAAGAGAAAGAGAGCATCCTGATTGGCCTGTTTCGCTAAATCAACCAATCAGTTTTCAGTGTAGGCGGGCTTTAATTGATCTCTTTTCTCCCGAACTTAATTAATCAGTTCAGTGTATGAATAAGAGCGTCATAGCAGAGTCAGTGCCTCAAAAAAAACGAAAATGTAGGCTACCCTTGTCTCATAAGAGTAAAAAATAATGATAGGCCTAGTCTTGCACGCTGCCCTGTTTGTAACAGTGACTTTAGCATTGCCCATGCCAGGTGAAATGATTGCAAAAGACATGTTGAGGTGAGTTTAAGTGCCAATTAATGTGCATATTATTCAGGCCTATAGCCTAGATGGCTAGTTGCCAAGGCTACACCAAACTACCAAAGGCTACACCAAACTACCAAAAACTAAAAAAATATTTTCTATCTATAGGCCTTCCTTATTTGGTGTAGGCCGACTGACTAGGCTAAAGTTTTTTTTTTTTCTTGGGGGGGGGGGGTCGTGATACCTCCCTGAAATGACTTTTTGCAGGTTGGGATGTCTGCTAAACCTAACACGTAGACTAGTTAACAAGGAGTATTTTTCTTGAAAGACACTCGTTTGAACGGCCATCACTAACGTTAACGTAAAGTCTGTCGGTCTCCATGGACTGAACTGATACATTGATGAACTCTTGTCACAGCAAAGTGTGTGTGTGTGTGTGCGTGTCTGTGCGTGCCTGCATGGATGGGATGGATGAGTGACCTGACCTGATGGGCTCAACCGATTGCACTGCGCTGGCCTACAGTATATCATATGTGACGTGTTAAGTTGAAATCTTCTCTCCGGGGTTTCATGACGTATCTGGTGTGCACAGGGCTTTTAGTTATAAAATAATCCCCCCCTCTCTTTCTCTCTCTCTCTCTCTCAGACTCAGCAAGTGTGGTGTATCAGATGAAGGTTATGTCTCTCTGGCTCTGGCTCTGATGATAAACCCCTCCTGTGTGAAAGATCTGTACGTGAACAACAATCGTTCTGGAGAATCAGCACAGAAGCTGTTATCTGCTACACTGGAGGATCCTCACCGCAAAGTTGAAACACTTCAGTATGTAATCTAGAGAACCAGAAACATCAAGATGTAGTCTGGATTATTTATTTATTTATTAATGTGTTTAATTAGTTATACTTACATTTACATAAGTGAGGATACATGGAATTGCATCCCTACTGTGTAATCTCCTACCCTGGAAATCCAGAGTTCTCGCGAGAGCACAATGGAATTGTCTCTGTGAGACACTCTGGCAATGAGCAATGATGCACGTTACTTTTTCCCCTTGCATTCCGGGGAACCAGCTAAACTGATGAAGACAGTGCTGCAAAGTTGCAGGACAGTACACATTGGTCGTAGTGTTATCCGATTGCGTCAAAGTCCGAAATCATTCAGAGTAAACATGGTCTAGTGTTATCTAATTGCGTGCAGTGAGATTTTTAAATGCATGCTTGTTGCCGCCCCTGGAGTTGGGCCATTACATTGTTCGTGACCCTTAATCTTTCTAGATTACCAGGGTCTGGATTTTCCACACATCCACACAGAACAGAACATTTGATTTGCAGACTTTAGCAAAAAACTCTTTATTCAAAAAACTTTTGAATAACAAAATACATTTCCTACTGTAGTGTCTCCATACAGAACAACAGTACATTTGATTGGCAGATACCATAATCAAGGAAAAGCGGGAAACCCAGGAGTAAATGTGCTTCTAATGTAATTCTAGTGTTGTTTACAAGTAGGCTATAGTATGTGTCCTGTTACTGTTACTGCAGAAGGACTCTAGTCCTCACTACAGGCAACAAATGAATCATGAATCAATCAATAATCAGCAAATCTAAATGCAGCATCAACTGTTTACACTGTTTACCATTTTCTGTGCATTTCACTAAATTTAGTCGATTTGATTCAAAGTAACCTTGCATAGTAATATGTTGAGTTCTGTCATAATTCTGTCAAATGTTGTTGCAGATTTGCTGACTGTAAACTCACAGATAAATCCTGTGAGATTGTTGCTTCAGTTCTACAATCACCAAACTCCCTGCTACAGCTGGACTTGAGTGACAATGATCTGGGGGATTCTGGAGTTCAGCTTCTCTCAAAAGGACTGTCCAGTTTTAACTGCAAAATACACACATTAAGGTGGGTATACATCTTATTATCATCTTAGATTTCCTGATTAGGGAGAAAAACCATGACAATATAACATCAATTGGTCAGAACCAAAAAGTAGCTTTGAACATGCTGAACCTTATTGCTTATGCTTAGAGTTTCAAAATCTGTTTCTGGATTGGTCTAGTCCGTGACACATTATGTTACAATAAAGTAATATGGCACGAGTGAGAGTGGCATCGGTAGCAGATATCACCATGGCTGTTATTTGCAATCAGGCACGAGGCCAGAGGCCAAGTACAGTGTGTTTTACATGGTGCCTGAACATTTATTTAGAGCACTGGAGCAGTTCTGTAGTCTATTGATATTTTCTATCATTTTTAGAACTATTAATAATAAAGCCTATTCTTAAAGTCCACTGGCCAACAATGTCATTTAGGTGCTGAATAGATATAGTGCTGATAGGAAGTTTTTTCAGTTAAATTTTGACAACTGTAAAAACAAATGTGTCTAAGGAGGAGTGTGTACTAATTCAATAGATATCTCCTCCACACTTCGCATCACAGTCATCATATTCAATTTACTAGAGTCTCTCTCTCTCTCTCTCTCTCTCTATCTCTCTCAGGCTCTCTGATTGTCTCATCTCAGAGAAGGGTTGTGGTTTTCTTGCTTCAGCTCTGTCTTCAAACCCCTCCCATTTAAAACTGCTTGATATCAGCTACAATCATCTTGGAGAATCAGGACTGAAGCTGTTATCTGCTAGACTGGAGGATCCTGTCTGTAAACTGGAGATACTGAAGTATGTTCAGAAAGAACCCCCATTGTTGCACATTTAAACATTTAGCACGTTTTCATGCCAGGAATAAACCGTTTTGAATCAGTCTATTGCCCAAATTCCGTCTATGTCAACATTCCGTTTAACCTGTTTACAAGCAAGTACAATGTCACATTTTGAGCATATTGCTGTTTACATAGCAATCGACATTATTCCAAATAAGTCAGTGACGCAGCCTAATAGGCTCCCAACGTCCTGACGTAAATCTCCACTGGTGGAATTCCCTCTTTTGGCTGCATAATACAACGGCTTCAGGGTCTTCCACCTATATTTCACTTGTTCAAGCGTACGTCGATAGCCATCCTCATCAAGTTTTTAACAAAACTTTTTAAAAATGTCGCTATTACGACATTTTCTCCCGTCGATGAACTCCATGACGTGCATGATGGCAAGACATAAGTTTGTCTACTCGTCTTTCCAAAAGTGTGTGCGTTGTTTTGCCATGATTAGGAAAGTGCCTGAGAGACAATTGGTTCATGTTATCCTAATTCTGTGGGAATTGAGCATGCACAGGCCTACAACACTCTTCCTTCTGGGAGCATATTCCGTTTAAAGTGTTTTCATGACCCAATATTCCGTTTAAAACAGGCATATGCTTTGGTTTATTAATAAACTGAATATGGCCTTTTTCGGTTTATTTCAATCAGAATAAGACAAGACACACGCATATTCGGTTTATTCCCAATACCTCGTGATACCTCCCTGAAATGACTTTTTGCAGGTTGGGATGTCTGCTAAACCTAACACGTAGACTAGTTAACAAGGAGTATTTTTCTTGAAAGACACTCGTTTGAACGGCCATCACTAACGTTAACGTAAAGTCTGTCGGTCTCCATGAACTTTTGAATAACAAAATACATTTCCTACTGTAGTGTCTCCATACAGAACAACAGTACATTTGATTGGCAGATACCATAATCAAGGAAAAGCGGGAAACCCAGGAGTAAATGTGCTTCTAATGTAATTCTAGTGTTGTTTACAAGTAGGCTACAGTATGTGTCCTGTTACTGTTACTGCAGAAGGACTCTAGTCCTCACTACAGGCAACAAATGAATCATGAATCAATCAATAATCAGCAAATCTAAATGCAGCATCAACTGTTTACACTGTTTACCATTTTCTGTGCATTTCACTAAATTTAGTCGATTTGATTCAAAGTAACCTTGCATAGTAATATGTTGAGTTCTGTCATAATTCTGTCAAATGTTGTTGCAGATTTGCTGACTGTAAACTCACAGATAAATCCTGTGAGATTGTTGCTTCAGTTCTACAATCACCAAACTCCCTGCTACAGCTGGACTTGAGTGACAATGATCTGGGGGATTCTGGAGTTCAGCTTCTCTCAAAAGGACTGTCCAGTTTTAACTGCAAAATACACACATTAAGGTGGGTATACATCTTATTATCATCTTAGATTTCCTGATTAGGGAGAAAAACCATGACAATATAACATCAATTGGTCAGAACCAAAAAGTAGCTTTGAACATGCTGAACCTTATTGCTTATGCTTAGAGTTTCAAAATCTGTTTCTGGATTGGTCTAGTCCGTGACACATTATGTTACAATAAAGTAATATGGCACGAGTGAGAGTGGCATCGGTAGCAGATATCACCATGGCTGTTATTTGCAATCAGGCACGAGGCCAGAGGCCAAGTACAGTGTGTTTTACATGGTGCCTGAACATTTATTTAGAGCACTGGAGCAGTTCTGTAGTCTATTGATATTTTCTATCATTTTTAGAACTATTAATAATAAAGCCTATTCTTAAAGTCCACTGGCCAACAATGTCATTTAGGTGCTGAATAGATATAGTGCTGATAGGAAGTTTTTTCAGTTAAATTTTGACAACTGTAAAAACAAATGTGTCTAAGGAGGAGTGTGTACTAATTCAATAGATATCTCCTCCACACTTCGCATCACAGTCATCATATTCAATTTACTAGAGTCTCTCTCTCTCTCTCTCTCTCTCTATCTCTCTCAGGCTCTCTGATTGTCTCATCTCAGAGAAGGGTTGTGGTTTTCTTGCTTCAGCTCTGTCTTCAAACCCCTCCCATTTAAAACTGCTTGATATCAGCTACAATCATCTTGGAGAATCAGGACTGAAGCTGTTATCTGCTAGACTGGAGGATCCTGTCTGTAAACTGGAGATACTGAAGTATGTTCAGAAAGAACCCCCATTGTTGCACATTTAAACATTTAGCACGTTTTCATGCCAGGAATAAACCGTTTTGAATCAGTCTATTGCCCAAATTCCGTCTATGTCAACATTCCGTTTAACCTGTTTACAAGCAAGTACAATGTCACATTTTGAGCATATTGCTGTTTACATAGCAATCGACATTATTCCAAATAAGTCAGTGACGCAGCCTAATAGGCTCCCAACGTCCTGACGTAAATCTCCACTGGTGGAATTCCCTCTTTTGGCTGCATAATACAACGGCTTCAGGGTCTTCCACCTATATTTCACTTGTTCAAGCGTACGTCGATAGCCATCCTCATCAAGTTTTTAACAAAACTTTTTAAAAATGTCGCTATTACGACATTTTCTCCCGTCGATGAACTCCATGACGTGCATGATGGCAAGACATAAGTTTGTCTACTCGTCTTTCCAAAAGTGTGTGCGTTGTTTTGCCATGATTAGGAAAGTGCCTGAGAGACAATTGGTTCATGTTATCCTAATTCTGTGGGAATTGAGCATGCACAGGCCTACAACACTCTTCCTTCTGGGAGCATATTCCGTTTAAAGTGTTTTCATGACCCAATATTCCGTTTAAAACAGGCATATGCTTTGGTTTATTAATAAACTGAATATGGCCTTTTTCGGTTTATTTCAATCAGAATAAGACAAGACACACGCATATTCGGTTTATTCCCAATACCTCGTGATACCTCCCTGAAATGACTTTTTGCAGGTTGGGATGTCTGCTAAACCTAACACGTAGAC